>NC_069789.1:37567960-37870990 GCF_027406575.1 Nycticebus coucang
AATTCTTTGTCACACATTTTCTTTAGATGGGGTACATAGGTGATTTTTTTTCTAATAATTTTCACTACCCCATCAGGTGATAATCTTGGCAGCACAAATGGTATTCAAATACACCAGCGTGTATTAACCATTTAGTCTCTGAATCTGATAGAAGTGGGGAGGAACAGGAAGAGCTGAGGGCTACAGGGAGATAGATACTCAGGGTCAAAGCTATTTCCTATCCAATGTGGAAGTATTTGAATAATTTAACAACACGTGTGTCTTAACAACTGACTTCTGGCCAGCAGACCTGGATATCAGTTTTTTCTTTCAGGAAACTAGATATTATTTATTATCTTTTTTTTTCTTGAAAAGGGAACATATTTATAAAGACTGGAAAAGAAGATGTCAACTGTCAACTGTACTTCTTTCAACCAATGTAATTTTCCATGTAGAAAAGTCACACAAAATATTTTTTAATTGGGAGGCTGAGGCAAGAGAATCACTTAAGCCCAAGAGTTAGAGGTTGCTGTGAGCTGTGATGCCACGGCACTGTACCCAGGGTGACGGTTTGAGACTCTGTCTCAAAAATTGATACTTACCTCCCCATAACTGATTTGGGTCAAAAATTGATGCTCACCTCCCCATAACTGTTTTGTACCTCTTACATAATAATAAACCTATAAATAAACTATTAGCTTGCACACATGATCACCCAAGTAAAGATACCATTTTCCAGTATCACTTACTGGTAGGGTGGTCACTTACCCAAGTTGTGGCAAATGAGATATAAATAGAAATGGTATGGGCAGTTTCTAGGTTATGCTTTTAATGAGTAGGAACATGCCTTTCTTTTCCTTCCCTCCTCCTGGTTGGATTATTTCATTATTTTACAGTTCCTAGTGCCATAGATGAAAAAGCCAATTCCAGTCTAACTCGTTTTCCTTTCTAGATAAATTTTCATACTTGATGCATTGTAAAATTTTTCTTTAACCAGTACATGTCTAAGTGTGCACCTTCCCCCCCCCCATAAATTCTAGGTAAAACTTGGTGAATTCTTGAATTTTTGGCCTCCAACATTTCCTTAGGTCAGAGAAATTATTCTTTATTGTTTAGTTATTGTCTTTTCCCCATGTGTTTCTTTGCCCACACTTTTTGAGTGCTCCAATTTTTATCAATAGACTTTATTTTTTAAAGCAGTATTAGGTTCACAGCAAAACTCAGTAGGAAGTACAGAGATGTTCCGTGTAATCCCTGCCCCCACAGAGGCACCGCCTTCCCCTATGTATCTATCCTCTTCCAGACTGACGCATTTGTTATAATTAATGAGCCTACACTGACAAGTCATTACTTCCCAAAGTTCATAGTTTAGGATTCAATTTTGGTGTTGCACATTATATGGGTTTGGACAAATGTGTAATGACATGTACCCACATTTATAGTGTCACATGGAGTAGTTTCACTGCCCTAACAATCCTCTGTGCTCCCTCTAGGGTGGTCGTGTGCCCAAATTTCCCAGCACTTCTATTTTTCACGTTTTGTTGCCCAAATCTTTTGAATTCTCATGCCATCAATCCATCTCTTTATATTTTTTCCCTGTGATTTGGGATACTGTTTCTATTTAATCTTCCAGAAAACTATTTAGGGTTTCAACAGTGACTATTTTTCCCTTCAACTTATCTACTAAATGTTTGACTTCAAGAGATCTCCTTTTTAGTTCCTAAAAGTATTTTGTATGTTGGAATTTTCATTCACGTTCTGTCAGTTCTATTCCATAGGAAATGCCTGTTCTACGTATCCTGCTTATTGTTTCTGTCTGGCTGCTGGTCTTTGTGCAGGTCATGTTATACAGAGTGTAACCTTCCCTATTCATGGCTTTATTCACTCTTAAGACTCAGGTCTACTTCATCAATGTGCCTTAAGCAGTAGTCATTTTGGAAGCTATGAGGAGCAGTGCACAACCAGCAAGTTGTCCATTTCTTGTTGAGAAGGAAATCTTCTACTTCTCATCCCTCAGCTGTGGGGTGAGGGTGGGGGCCTTTGCCAGCCTTGGGAGTGGGAAGGATGCCCAGCCTCCTTCTCTAGTTCCCTTGATACTCCGCAGGGGCCAGGGAAACCTGCACATCCCCCTAAGAAAACTCACACAGACCTATGAATCACACACTTTGATCTTTGCCTTAAAACTTTCTGCTGCAGATCCCTAACATCTGGTAGGGTCCAGAGAGGAATGAAGTTCTTCCAAAGCTCTCTGTTCCTGCTGTGGCAGAACTCTAGGTCTTTCTCATACCTTCCAGAACATACCTGCCTGCTATCCTGTCAGATGATTCACTCAAGAGAGGTGGTTGGTAGTCGGAGGGTCTTCAGAACCTTATATTTCCTGTCTTCCTGCAAAAATAATTTAAATGATTGGTTGTTTTTATTGATTATTTTATAGTATATTACTGTTCAACAATATAATAACGCACTATTTTCTTAACCAAGAGAACCCAAAAGTCATCTTTCATTCCTAGCTGTGCACCCATGTGGCTGCCACAGAGTTATGTGCGCATAACTCCCTTTGAGAGAGATGCTACTACAGGGAAGGCAACCAATTGACAGACTCCAGCTATGGGTGAGTCTAGGGTCTGCCTCAGCTTTTTGGGCAGTCCTTGGCCAAGAATTGGTTCAGAGGATTGCCATTTCCAGCCAACAAGGAACTCCTCTGTGACCAATTTTTTTTCTAGAGCTCATCTTTGGGGTGGATAAGACTGTCTCAGAACTGCATGGCAGAAATGCCTGAGGCTCTCACTGCCCACCCTTCTTCCTTCTACCTCTCCTTTCACAGGTCAGACTAGCAGCACAGTCTGGAGTTCTGTCCTGCCCTCCCACTCCCTGTCCCTCTTATCTTTCACAGATGTTACTTCAATAAATCTCTTGCACTTCTAACTGTGTCTTAGTGATGGCTTGCTATGGCCAATTAACACCACCCAAGAGAAATTCACAGATATAAACATCAGGAAGCGTGTACAAGAGTGGTTTTGTCAACACTGCTCATAACAGCAAAAAACTGGAAGCCATGCAACTTGTCAGACCGCCATAGTAACACAGAGGCACCTGTGTCATTTATTTACTTAACAGAAGGCAAAGACTCTTACAAAGGGGCTTTAGTTCAAAAGTTTCAAACTGGCAGCCTTTGGAGACAAAACCAGTCTACAGAAGTATTTTGCATGGTAGGCACAGTGTTTGAAAAATGCAAATGCAAATGACTCTAACCAGATAGTTGTCTATGTCTCTCTACACAGGCCTAATTTACACATTTGTGTTATAAACATGGACTCTGCGGACATTTCAACTTACACCCCTGGTAATCCTGGAAATTGAGTCCCAGAAGTGACTCACCCAAGTTCACATTCCTTAATTAATATATGTCTCCCCTGGCCTACATAGCATGATGTCATGACCCTTGTACAGCTATCAAGGAATGATATTGCCCCCAAGGAAGCAAAAATTGGTTTGGGGTTGGTGGCAGGAATCGTATCCTTCTTATGTATTAAGTAAAATATACATAAAGTAGGGTGGTGCCTGTAGCTCAAAGGGGTAGGGTGCCAGCCCCATATGCTGGAGGTGATGGGTTCAAACCCAGCCCCGGAGAAAAAATGCAAAAAATAAATAAATAAATAAAATTTAAAGGAGGTGGGAGACAAGATGGCAGACTGAAGCCAGCTTTCAACAAAGGCTCCGGTCCAGAAGGAGAGTTAAGGGACAGGAATTTAGTAAGTATCCTGGTGGACTTGAGCCCCACCAAGAAAGAAGGCTGAAGAACGCACATCAACACCACTGAGGCAAGTTGTGATCACAAGGACGCAAACAAAAGGTACAAAATCCACCACCAAGCGGACGGGAGTCCCCCTCCCCCATGAGACCTGCTCTAGAGCCCCACAATTGAACAAGCGGGCAGAAATTAAAGGCCCTCCCACTACACTCCACGGGAGAGACCTTCTAAAAACTGGACCTACCTCCCCTACTGGGGTGCCGTGGCGTTCTCCTGCCGGACATAGGGCTGAATAAAACTTTGGGAATCCTTTGCCGGCAACCCTGAATCCCCGGCGCTCCCCTCCCGCCCACTGAGGTCTGGAGGCCTGTCCCCCAGGACTTCGGATCCTTGGGTGATTTCTCAAGGGGAGTGGACAGTCCCCGAGTTGCGACTGGTCAGCATTGACTCTGAGGCGTGCAAGTGAGGAGAGGGCACCGGGCTGAGGGGGAGTCACGCCTCGGCGGCACTTCCCTGTGGTGCAGTGCAGCAACCCTCCCCAGGCATACGGGGCCCAAGACTGAATCAGACTCTGGCCTCCCCGCTGAGAGCTGAGAACCCCAACTCTCACTCGGGGTCTGAGGGCCTATCCCCCAGGAGTTCGGCTCCTTGGGTGATTTCTCGAGGGGAGTGCACAGTGCCTGAGCTGCGTCAGGTCAGCGCTGACTCTGGGACACGTGAGCGAGGAGAGGGCACTCTGCTGAGGGGAAATCAAGCCTTGGCGGCACTTCCCTGCGGTGCAGTGCAGGAGCCCTCCCCGGACCATAGTATTGCGTGAAACTGAATGAAACTCTAGCTTCCCCCCGCCCCACTCCCAATCGGGGTCTGGGGGCCCATCCCCCAAGAGTTCTGATTCTTGGGGGATCTCTTAAGGGGTGTGGACCCAGCACAAACTGCGGCCGCTCAGTGCTGACTCTGGGGCGTGGGACAGAGGAGAAAAGGGTCGCCTGAGTGCCCACACCAGAGCAGCAGTTCCCTGGAGGTAGATCAACAGCCGTTTTTTCTTTAACGGCAGAACGCTCACTTCTGGATATTCTGAGGCCACACCCCCTGTCTCCCTGGGCAACCAGAGGAGGCCACCGGTGACACGGCTCACAAACCCGGAAGCCTCCAGGGCGGGGCGACCCAGAGAGGTGTTCAGACGCAATTCTCCAGCAGCAAAGACGTTTGAACTCAAAACAGCCCGTCTCCTGTAGGCGACGACAGGAACAGAGACAGAACCTCACAAAGTTGTCTGTTCTGTTCTGTTCTGTTAGCAGCATGCATCAGGGACGGGGCTAAGCCTGAGTGAACACCTCCTTCCCATCACCTGCATCAAACACTCAAAGATGTCAGGCCCCATCTCCTCCTGCTAGATAGTGGCAGTCTGCGGGGGCCTGGCAGACTTCCTTGCGATTCAGGCAGGTGCAAACCCCTGGAGTGTCTGTTCACTGCAGGCAACTGGGTTAGCCATCTGCAGAGATACCAGTGACTGGGTCCGACGGAGGGGCAAAGTGGGGAAGGAGACGTCAACCTTCCCAGACTGCTCTGTTTGCTGGGTGGCTCCTCCTGACTCCACGCTGCACTGGGGTGAGCTGTGTCAGAGGAGTCACCAGGCCCCTGTGATCCAGTTCCCAGAGACCTCTTGAACCCTTCCACCCGAGACAAGTGCCGATTGAGACAGTTGATTCGGACCTTTTGAACTGGGCTAATAGACTGAGGACTCTTCAGGCGGTGCCCTGGGTGTGCGATTGTAGGAAGGTTTGATTCTCCTTTTCCAACTGGGGCCAGAGGTGGGCAGGCGGGGTGACTTAATTGCTGATTTTTCCACACAGCTGAGACTTCAAGCCAGAGTAGAAGTTGCAATAGGATCGAGCAGAAACCAGCTGAAAACAAGACAGAACCACTTTGCTCCACCACACCAGACAGGGCCCCAGTTTCTCAGGCCACAACACTGTACGGGCCCTCGATAAAACCCCAGGGGAAAAACCAAAGGGAGTAAACCATGGGGCGGAATCAGCGGAAAAACTCTGGTAACATGAATAACCAGAATAGATCAACCCCCCCAAGAAAAGATACGGCAGATGTGATTGAAGATCCCATTCATAAACAACTGGCTGAGATGTCAGAAGTCGAATTCAGAATTTGGTTTGCAGACAAGATTAATAAAATGGAATTAGGAATTCGAGGAGAAATTCAAAAATTGTCTCAAGAATTTAACGAATTTAAAGACAAAACCACCAAAGACTTAGACACACTGAAACAAGAACTTACAGCCCTCAAAGATATGAAAAATACAGTAGAATCCCTCAGTAACAGAATGGAGCAAGCAGAAGAAAGGATTTCTGACATTGAAGATAAAGTCTTCGAACGCTCCCAATCTCTCAAAGAGGAAGAGAAATGGAGAGCAAAAACGGATCACTCACTCAGAGAGCTCTCAGATAATTCGAAAAAAAACAACATAAGGGTTATAGGAATTTCGGAGAATGATGAAGTGGCTGCCAAGGACACAGAGGCCCTTCTACATGAAATTATGAAAGAAAATTTTCCAGACATGCCTAGAGAATCTGAAATTCAGATAGCAGACAGCTTCAGAACCCCAGCACGATTCAACCCCAATAAGCCATCTCCCAGACATATCATAATTAGCTTCACTAAAGTTAACATGAAAGAGAAGATTCTCAAAGCAGCCCGGCGAAAGAAAACTATAACGTACAAATATTAGAATAACTGCAGATCTCTCTGCTGAAACTTTTCAAGCAAGAAGAGGCTGGTCATCAACTTTTAATCTCCTAAAGCAAAAAAACTTTCAACCCAGGATCTTGTATCCAGCTAAACTGAGTTTCATCTATGATGGAGAAATTAAATACTTCAATGACATTCATATGTTGAAAAAATTTGCCATAAGTAAACCAGCTCTTCAGGATGTTCTCAGACCTATCCTCCACAATGACCAACCCAATCCTATACCACAAAAGTAAACTCACTCAGAAACTTCGGATCAAACTCCAACTTCCACACTGGCGAAAGGATTAAAAATGTCCACTGGACCTTTGAAAAACTTGATACCCAAAATTCCACCAGACTTATCAATACTCTCCATCAATGTGAATGGCTTAAACTGTCCTCTAAAGAGACATAGGTTAGCTGACTGGATACAAAAACTCAAGCCAGATATTTGTTGCATTCAAGAGTCACATCTCAACTTAAAAGACAAATACAGACTCAGGGTGAAAGGATGGTCATCCATATTTCAGGCAAATGGTAATCAGAAAAAAGCAGGTGTTGCAATTTTATTTGCAGATACAGTAGGCTTTAAACCATCAAAAGTAAGGAAGGACAAGAATGGTCACTTCATATTTGTTAAGGGTAATACTCAATATGACGAGATCTCAATTATTAATATCTATGCACCCAACCAGAATGCACCTCAATTTATAAGAGAAACTCTAACAGACATGAGTAACTTGATTTCCTCCAGCTCCATAATCGTTGAAGATTTCAACACTCCCTTGGCAGTGTTGGATCGATCCTCCAGAAAGAAGCTGAGCAAAGAAATCTTAGATTTAAACCTAACCATCCAATATTTAGATTTAGCAGACATCTACAGAACATTTCATCCCAACAAAACTGAATACACATACTTCTCATCAGCCCACGGAACTTACTCCAAAATTGATCACATTTTAGGTCACAAGTCTAACCTCAGTAAATTTAAAGGAATAGAAATTATTCCATGCATCTTCTCGGACCATCATGGAATAAAACTTGAATTGAGTAACAACAGGAATCTGCATACCCATACAAAAACATGGAAGTTAAATAACCTTATGCTGAATGATAGCTGGGTCAGAGATGAGATTAAGAAAGAAATCACCAATTTTTTGGAACAAAATGACAATGAAGACACAAGCTATCAGAACCTCTGGGACACTGCAAAGGCAGTTCTAAGAGGGAAATTTATAGCACTGCAAGCCTTCCTCAAGAGAACGGAAAGAGAGGAAGTTAACAACTTAATGGGACATCTCACGCAACTGGAAAAGGAAGAACATTCCAACCCCAAACCCAGTAGAAGAAAAGAAATAACCAAAATTAGAGCAGAATTAAATGAAATTGAAAACAAAAGAATAATACAACAGATCAATAAATCAAAAAGCTGGTTTTTTGAAAAGGTCAATAAAATAGATAAACCTCTGGCCAACCTAATCAGGAAAAAAAGAGTAAAATCTCTAATATCATCAATCAGAAACAACAAAGACGAAATAACCACAGACTCATCAGAAATCCAAAAAATCCTTAATGAATATTACAAGAAACTTTATTCTCAGAAATATGAAAATCTGAAGGAAATAGACCGATACTTGGAAGCACGCCACCTTCCAAGACTTAACCAGAATCAAGTGGAAATGTTGAACAGACCTATATCAAGTTCAGAAATAGCATCAACTATACAAAACCTCCCTAAAAAGAAAAGCCCGGGACCAGATGGTTTCACGTCATAATTCTACCAAACCTTTAAAGAGGAATTAGTACCTATATTACTCAACCTGTTCCAAAATGTAGAAAAAGAAGGAAGACTACCCAACACGTTCTATGAAGCAAATATCACCCTGATCCCCAAACCAGGAAAAGACCCAACAAGAAAAGAAAATTATAGACCAATATCACTAATGAATATAGATGCAAAAATATTCAACAAGATCCTAACAAACAGAATCCAACAACACATCAAACAAATTATACATCATGACCAAGTTGGTTTTATCCCAGGGTCTCACGGCTGGTTCAATATACGTAAATCTATAAATCTAATTCAGCACATAAACAAATTAAAAAACAAAGACCATATGATTCTCTCAATTGATGCAGAAAAAGCTTTTGATAATATCCAGCATCCCTTCATGATCAGAACACTCAAGAAAATTGGTCTAGAAGGGACTTTTCTTAAACTGATAGAGGCTATCTACAGCAAACCCACAGCCAATATCATACTGAATGGAGTTAAATTGGAATCATTTCCACTCAGATCAGGAACCAGACAAGGCTGCCCATTGTCTCCATTGCTTTTCAACATTGTAATGGAAGTTTTAGCCACCGCAATTAGGGAAGAAAAGGTGATCAAGGGTATCCATATAGGGTCAGAAGAGATCAAACTCTCGCTCTTCGCAGATGATATGATTGTGTATCTGGAAAACACTAGGGACTCTACTACAAAACTCCTAGAAGTGATCAAGGAATACAGCAGCGTCTCAGGTTACAAAATCAACATTCATAAATCGGTAGCCTTTATATACACCAACAACAGTCAAATTGAAAAAGCAGTTAAGGACTCTATCCCATTCACAGTAGTGCCAAAGAAGATGAAATATTTGGGAATTTACCTAACAAAAGACGTGAAAGATCTCTATAAAGAGAACTATGAAACTCTAAGAAAAGAAATAGCTGAAAATGTTAACAAATGGAAAAACATACCATGCTCATGGCTAGGAAGAATCAACATTATCAAAATGTCCATACTACCCAAAGCAATATATAATTTCAACGCACTCCCTATTAAAGCTCCACTGTCATATTTTAAAGATCTTGAAAAAACATTACTTCGTTTTATATGGAATCAGAAAAAACCTCGAATAGCCAAGACATTACTCAGAAATAAAAACAAAACAGGAGGAATCACACTACCAGACCTCAGACTTTACTACAAATCGATAGTGATCAAAACAGCATGGTATTGGCACAAAAACAGAGAAGTAGATATCTGGAACAGAATAGAGAACCAAGAGATGAATCCAGCTACTTACCGCTATTTGATTTTTGACAAGCCAATTAAAAACATTCAGTGGGGAAAAGATTCCCTATTTAACAAATGGTGCTGGGTGAACTGGCTGGCAACCTGCAGAAGACTGAAATTGGACCCACACCTTTCACCATTAACTAAGATAGACTCTCATTGGATTAAAGATTTAAACTTAAGACATGAAACTATAAAAATACTAGAGGAGAATGCAGGGAAAACCCTTGAAGAAATTGGTCTGGGTGAGTATTTCATGAGGAGAACCCCCCGGGCAATTGAAGCAGCTTCAAAAATACACTACTGGGACTTGATCAAACTAAAAAGCTTCTGCACAGCTAAGAACACAGTAAGCAGAGCAAGCAGACAGCCCTCAGAATGGGAGAAGATATTTGCAGGGTATAACTCTGACAAAGGTTTAATAACCAGAATCCACAGAGAACTCAAACGCATCAGCAAGAAAAAAACAAGGGATCCCATCGCAGGCTGGGCAAGGGATTTGAAGAGAAACTTCTCTGAAGAAGACAGGCGCACGGCCTTCAGACATATGAAAAAATGCTCATCATCTTTAATCATCAGAGAAATGCAAATCAAAACTACTTTGAGATATCATCTAACTCCAATGAGACTAGCCTATATCACAAAATCTCAAGACCAGAGATGTTGGCGTGGATGCGGAGAAAAGGGAACACTTCTGCACTGCTGGTGGGAATGCAAATTAATACATTCCTTTTGGAGGGATATATGGAGAACACTCAGAGATCTAAAAATAGATCTGCCATTCAATCCTGTAATTCCTCTGCTGGGCATATACCCAGAAGACCAAAAATCACAACATAACAAAGATATTTGTACCAGAATGTTTATTGCAGCCCAATTCATAATTGCTAAGTCATGGAAAAAGCCGAAGTGCCCATCGATCCACGAATGGATTAATAAATTGTGGTATATGTATACCATGGAATACTATGCAGCCTTAAAGAAAGATGGAGACTTTACCTCTTTCATGTTTACATGGATGGAGCTGGAACATATTCTTCTTAGTAAAGTATCCCAAGAATGGAAGAAAAAATATCCAATGTACACAGCCCTACTATGAAACTAATTTGGGACTCTCACATGAAAGCTATAACCCAGCTACAACTTAACAATAGGGGGAAGTGGGAAAGGGGGGGGTGGGTAGAGGGAGGGGAATCGGTGGGATCACACCTGTGGTGCATATTACAGGGGTATTTGCGAAACTTGGTAAATGTAGAATATAAATGTTTTGGCACAGTAACTGAGATAACGCCGGAAAGGCTATGTTAACCACTGGGATAAAAATGTGTCAAATGGTTTATGAAGTGAGTGTATGATGCCCCATAATCATATCATTGTATACACTTATGATTTAATAAAAAAATTAAAAAAAAAAAAATAAAAAAATAAAAAAAATAAATAAATAACACTCAGAAGCCAAAAAAAAAAAAAAAAAAAACTAAAAACATTCAGTGGGGAAAAGATTCCCTATTTAACAAATGGTGCTGGGTGAACTGGCTGGCAACCTGCAGAAGACTGAAATTGGACCCACACCTTTCACCATTAACTAAGATAGACTCTCATTGGATTAAAGATTTAAACTTAAGACATGAAACTATAAAAATACTAGAGGAGAATGCAGGGAAAACCCTTGAAGAAATTGGTCTGGGTGAGTATTTCAATTGCCCCCGGGCAATTGAAGCAGCTTCAAAAATACACTACTGGGACTTGATCAAACTAAAAAGCTTCTGCACAGCTAAGAACACAGTAAGCAGAGCAAGCAGACAGCCCTCAGAATGGGAGAAGATATTTGCAGGGTATAACTCTGACAAAGGTTTAATAACCAGAATCCACAGAGAACTCAAACGCATCAGCAAGAAAAAAACAAGGGATCCCATCGCAGGCTGGGCAAGGGATTTGAAGAGAAACTTCTCTGAAGAAGACAGGCGCACGGCCTTCAGACATATGAAAAAATGCTCATCATCTTTAATCATCGGAGAAATGCAAATCAAAACTACTTTGAGATATCATCTAACTCCAATGAGACTAGCCTATATCACAAAATCTCAAGACCAGAGATGTTGGCGTGGATGCGGAGAAAAGGGAACACTTCTGCACTGCTGGTGGGAATGCAAATTAATACATTCCTTTTGGAAAGATATATGGAGAACACTCAGAGATCTAAAAATAGATCTGCCATTCAATCCTGTAATTCCTCTGCTGGGCATATACCCAGAAGACCAAAAATCACAACATAACAAAGATATTTGTACCAGAATGTTTATTGCAGCCCAATTCATAATAGCTAAGTCATGGAAAAAGCCGAAGTGCCCATCGATCCACGAATGGATTAATAAATTGTGGTATATGTATACCATGGAATACTATGCAGCCTTAAAGAAAGATGGAGACTTTACCTCTTTCATGTTTACATGGATGGAGCTGGAACATATTCTTCTTAGTAAAGTATCCCAAGAATGGAAGAAAAAATACCCAATGTACACAGCCCTACTATGAAACTAATTTGGGACTCTCACATGAAAGCTGTAACCCAGCTACAACTTAACAATAGGGGGAAGTGGGAAAGGGGGAGGGTGGGTAGAGGGAGGGGAATCGGTGGGATCACACCTGTGGTGCATATTACAGGGGTATTTGCGAAACTTGGTAAATGTAGAATGTAAATGTTTTGGCACAGTAACTGAGATAACGCCGGAAAGGCTATGTTAACCACTGTGATAAAAATGTGTCAAATGGTATATGAAGTGAGTGTATGATGCCCCATAATCATATCATTGTATACAGTTATGATTTAATAAAAAAATTTAAAAATTTAAAAAAGATATACATAAAGTACATGAAGGTAAGGTGTAAAGTCTAACTTTTTATGAATTTCTTTTGTGCAGGAACTGCAAACATAGCATTGCATAACTGTTTCCTTTTTTTTTTTTTTTTAGACAGTGCCTCACTCTTTTGCCTGGTATAGAGTGCTGTGGCATCAGCTTATCTCACAGCAACCTCAAACTCCTGGGATCAAGAGATCCTCCTGCCTCAGCCTCCTGAGTAGGACTATAGACACCCACCCCAATGCCCAGCTAATTTTTCTATTTTTTTAAAAACAGGGTGTCACTTTGTCACCCCTGGTAGAGTGCCATAGCATCATACCTCACAGCAACCTCTGAGTTTTGCTTTTGTAATGCACTGTTTTTAATCTTTTTTTGGTTTTAAAAGCACAATTACTTAACTTTATTTATTTTTTTGTTTGTTTAGCCTAGTGATTATTTTCTTTTTTTTTAGTAAATATTTTGCATATAGATCATAAATACATTTATGCCAATTTCAGTGTGTTGATTATTTGTACAAATTGGAGTGTTTACATCATACTAATCAATATAGCTTTCACCTCATTTACCCAATTATAACATTAGGACATTTGTGCTCTACACATGATAGATCCAACTTCTACTTGCAATGTGCTCCATAGTTGTGCTCCCCCTACTATCCCATACTATCCCTCCCACGCCTTCCCCAACCCTGTCCTTCTACTTCCCTCCTTCAACTTAGGCTAACGTTGTGTTTCATTTTTCATATGCAAGTGTGAGTTATTATAAATTGGTTTCACAGTAGTACTGAGTACATTAGATATTTTTTTCCATTCCTGAGATACTTTACTAAATGGAATATTTTCCAGTTCCATCCATGTAAACATAAAAGAGGTAAAGTCTCCATTTTTTTACTGCTGCATAGTATTCCATGGTATACATATACCACAATTTATTAATCCATTCATGGGTTGATGGGCACTTGGGCTTCTTCCAAGACATGGCTATTATGAATTGAGCTGCAATGAACAATCTGGTGCAAATATCTTTATTGCCAAATGATTTTTGGTCCTTTGGATATACACCTAGAAGAGCAGGCTCAAATGGCAGATCTACATTTAGATCCCTGAGAGTTCTCCAAACTTCCTTCCAAAAGGAACGTACTAGCTTGCCTTCCCACCAGCAGCGCAGAAGTGTTCCCTTTTCTCCACATCCACGCTGACATCTGTTGTTTTGGGATTTTGGTTATTTCTTTTCTTCTACTGGGTTTGGGGTTGGAATGTTCTTCCTTTTCCAGTTGCGTGAGATGTCCCATTAAGTTGTTAACTTCCTCTCTTTCCGTTCTCTTGAGGAAGGCTTGCAGTGCTATAAATTTCCCTCTTAGAACTGCCTTTGCAGTGTCCCAGAGGTTCTAATAGCTTGTGTCTTCATTGTCATTTTGTTCCAAAAAATTGGTGATTTCTTTCTTAATCTCATCTCTGACCCAGCTATCATTCAGCATAAGGTTATTTAACTTCCATGTTTTTGTATGGGTATGCAGATTCCTGTTGTTACTCAATTCAAGTTTTATTCCATGATGGTCCGAGAAGATGCATGGAATAACTTCTATTCCTTTAAATTTACTGAGGTTAGACTTGTGACCTAAAATGTGATCAATTTTGGAGTAAGTTCCGTGGGCTGATGAGAAGTATGTGTATTCAGTTTTGTTGGGATGAAATGTTCTGTAGATGTCTGCTAAATCTAAATATTGGATGGTTAGGTTTAAATCTAAGATTTCTTTGCTCAGCTTCTTTCTGGAGGATCGATCCAACACTGCCAAGGGAGTGTTGAAATCTTCAACGATTATGGAGCTGGAGGAAATCAAGTTACTCATGTCTGTTAGAGTTTCTCTTATAAATTGAGGTGCATCCTGGTTGGGTGCATAGATATTAATAATTGAGATCTCGTCATATTGAGTATTACCCTTAACAAATATGAAGTGACCATTCTTGTCCTTCCTTACTTTTGATGGTTTAAAGCCTACTGTATCTGCAAATAAAATTGCAACACCTGCTTTTTTCTGATTACCATTTGCCTGAAATATGGATGACCATCCTTTCACCCTGAGTCTGTATTTGTCTTTTAAGTTGAGATGTGACTCTTGAATGCAACAAATATCTGGCTTGAGTTTTTGTATCCAGTCAGCTAACCTATGTCTCTTTAGAGGACAGTTTAAGCCATTCACATTGATGGAGAGTATTGATAAGTCTGGTGGAATTTTGGGTATCGAGTTTTTCAAAGGTCCAGTGGACATTTTTAATCCTTTCGCCAGTGTGGAAGTTGGAGTTTGATCCGAAGTTTCTGAGTGAGTTTACTTTTGTGGTATAGGATTGGGTTGGTCATTGTGGAGGATAGGTCTGAGAACATCCTGAAGAGCTGGTTTACTTATGGCAAATTTTTTCAACATATGAATGTCATTGAAGTATTTAATTTCTCCATCATAGATGAAACTCAGTTTAGCTGGATACAAGATCCTGGGTTGAAAGTTTTTTTGCTTTAGGAGATTAAAAGTTGATGACCAGCCTCTTCTTGCTTGAAAAGTTTCAGCAGAGAGATCTGCAGTTATTCTAATATTTGTACGTTATAGTTTTCTTTCGCCGGGCTGCTTTGAGAATCTTCTCTTTCATGTTAACTTTAGTGAAGCTAATTATGATATGTCTGGGAGATGGCTTATTGGGGTTGAATCGTGCTGGGGTTCTGAAGCTGTCTGCTATCTGAATTTCAGATTCTCTAGGCATGTCTGGAAAATTTTCTTTCATAATTTCATGTAGAAGGGCCTCTGTGTCCTTGGCAGCCACTTCATCATTCTCCGAAATTCCTATAACCCTTATGTTGTTTTTTTTCGAATTATCTGAGAGCTCTCTGAGTGAGTGATCCGTTTTTGCTCTCCATTTCTCTTCCTCTTTGAGAGATTGGGAGCGTTCGAAGACTTTATCTTCAATGTCAGAAATCCTTTCTTCTGCTTGCTCCATTCTGTTACTGAGGGATTCTACTGTATTTTTCATATCTTTGAGGGCTGTAAGTTCTTGTTTCAGTGTGTCTAAGTCTTTGGTGGTTTTGTCTTTAAATTCGTTAAATTCTTGAGACAATTTTTGAATTTCTCCTCGAATTCCTAATTCCATTTTATTAATCTTGTCTGCAAACCAAATTCTGAATTCGACTTCTGACATCTCAGCCAGTTGTTTATGAATGGGATCTTCAATCACATCTGCCGTATCTTTTCTTGGGGGGGTTGATCTATTCTGGTTATTCATGTTACCAGAGTTTTTCCGCTGATTCCGCCCCATGGTTTACTCCCTTTGGTTTTTCCCCTGGGGTTTTATCGAGGGCCCGTACAGTGTTGTGGCCTGAGAAACTGGGGCCCTGTCTGGTGTGGTGGAGCAAAGTGGTTCTGTCTTGTTTTCAGCTGGTTTCTGCTCGATCCTATTGCAACTTCTACTCTGGCTTGAAGTCTCAGCTGTGTGGAAAAATCAGCAATTAAGTCACCCCGCCTGCCCACCTCTGGCCCCAGTTGGAAAAGGAGAATCAAACCTTCCTACAATCGCACACCCAGGGCACCGCCTGAAGAGTCCTCAGTCTA
Source organism: Nycticebus coucang (assembly GCF_027406575.1). Lineage (NCBI taxonomy): Eukaryota > Metazoa > Chordata > Mammalia > Primates > Lorisidae > Nycticebus > Nycticebus coucang. Next base: position 37,583,956 of record NC_069789.1, read on the forward strand.
TTAGCCCAGTTCAAAAGGTCCGAATCAACTGTCTCAATCGGCACTTGTCTCGGGTGGAAGGGTTCAAGAGGTCTCTGGGAACTGGATCACAGGGGCCTGGTGACTCCTCTGACACAGCTCACCCCAGTGCAGCGTGGAGTCAGGAGGAGCCACCCAGCAAACAGAGCAGTCTGGGAAGGTTGACGTCTCCTTCCCCACTTTGCCCCTCCGTCGGACCCAGTCACTGGTATCTCTGCAGATGGCTAACCCAGTTGCCTGCAGTGAACAGACACTCCAGGGGTTTGCACCTGCCTGAATCGCAAGGAAGTCTGCCAGGCCCCCGCAGACTGCCACTATCTAGCAGGAGGAGATGGGGCCTGACATCTTTGAGTGTTTGATGCAGGTGATGGGAAGGAGGTGTTCACTCAGGCTTAGCCCCGTCCCTGATGCATGCTGCTAACAGAACAGAACAGAACAGACAACTTTGTGAGGTTCTGTCTCTGTTCCTGTCGTCGCCTACAGGAGACGGGCTGTTTTGAGTTCAAACGTCTTTGCTGCTGGAGAATTGCGTCTGAACACCTCTCTGGGTCGCCCCGCCCTGGAGGCTTCCGGGTTTGTGAGCCGTGTCACCGGTGGCCTCCTCTGGTTGCCCAGGGAGACAGGGGGTGTGGCCTCAGAATATCCAGAAGTGAGCGTTCTGCCGTTAAAGAAAAAACGGCTGTTGATCTACCTCCAGGGAACTGCTGCTCTGGTGTGGGCACTCAGGCGACCCTTTTCTCCTCTGTCCCGCGCCCCAGAGTCAGCACTGAGCGGCCGCAGTTTGTGCTGGGTCCACACCCCTTAAGAGATCCCCCAAGAATCAGAACTCTTGGGGGATGGGCCCCCAGACCCCGATTGGGAGTGGGGCGGGGGGAAGCTAGAGTTTCATTCAGTTTCACGCAATACTATGGTCCGGGGAGGGCTCCTGCACTGCACCGCAGGGAAGTGCCGCCAAGGTTTGATTTCCCCTCAGCAGAGTGCCCTCTCCTCGCTCACGTGTCCCAGAGTCAGCGCTGACCTGACGCAGCTCAGGCACTGTGCACTCCCCTCGAGAAATCACCCAAGGAGCCGAACTCCTGGGGGATAGGCCCTCAGACCCCGAGTGAGAGTTGGGGTTCTCAGCTCTCAGCGGGGAGGCCAGAGTCTGATTCAGTCTTGGGCCCCGTATGCCTGGGGAGGGTTGCTGCACTGCACCACAGGGAAGTGCCGCCGAGGCGTGACTCCCCCTCAGCCCGGTGCCCTCTCCTCACTCGGCGTGCCTCAGAGTCAATGCTGACCAGTCGCAACTCGGGGACTGTCCACTCCCCTTGAGAAATCACCCAAGGATCCGAAGTCCTGGGGGACAGGCCTCCAGACCTCAGTGGGCGGGAGGGGAGCGCCGGGGATTCAGGGTTGCCGGCAAAGGATTCCCAAAGTTTTATTCAGCCCTATGTCCGGCAGGAGAACGCCACGGCACCCCAGTAGGGGAGGTAGGTCCAGTTTTTAGAAGGTCTCTCCCGTGGAGTGTAGTGGGAGGGCCTTTAATTTCTGCCCGCTTGTTCAATTGTGGGGCTCCAGAGCCGGTCTCATGGGGGAGGGGGACTCCCGTCCGCTTGGTAGTGGATTTTGTACCTTTTGTTTGCGTCCTTGTGATCACAACTTGCCTCAGCGGTGTTGATGTGCGTTCTTCAGCCTTCTCTCTTGGTGAGGCTCAAGTCCACCCGGATACTTACTAAATTCCTGTCCCTTAACTCTCCTTCTGGACGGGAGCCTTTGTTGAAAGCTGGCTTCAGTCCGCCATCTTGTCTCCCACCCAGAAGCTTTTTAATTTGATCAGATCACAGTAATGTATATTTTTTAATAATTTACTTATCTTTTTATTGTTAATTCATAGCTGTGTACATTAGTGCAATCAAGGGGTACAATGTGCTGGTTTCATATACAATCTGAAATATTTTCATCAAACGGTTCAACATAGCCTTCATGGCATTTTCTTAGTTATTATATGTAGACATTGGTATTCTGCATTAAGTAGGTTTCGCCTGTACCCATTCTAAGATGAACTGTAGGTGTGACCCCACCCATTACCCTCCCTCCACCCTAACCTCCCCCATCCCTTCCCCTCCCTTGGCCCGTTCCCCATATTCTTGTGCTATAGTTGGGTTATAGCCTTCATATGAAAGCTATAACTTAGCTTCATAGTAGGGCTGAGTACATTGGATAATTTTTCTTCTGTTCTTAAGATACTTTGCTAAGAATGTGTTCCAGCTCCATCCATGTAAGCATGAAAGAGGTAAAGTCTCCATCTTTCTTTAAGGCTGCATAATATTCCATGGTATACATGTACCACAATTTGCTAGTCCATTCGTGGGTCGATGGGCACTTGGGCTTCTTCCATGACTTAGCCATTATGAATTGGGCTGCAATAAACATTCTGGTACAGATGTCTTTGTTATGTTGTGATTTTTGGTCTTCTGGGTATATACCTAGTAAATGAATTATAGGATCAAATGGCAGGTCTATTTTTAGATCTTTAAGTATTCTCCAAACCTCCTTCCAAAAGAAATGTATTAGTGTGCATTCCCACCAGCAGTGTAGAAGTGTACCCTTTTCTCCACATCCATGCCAACATCTCTGGTTTTGGGATTTTGTTATGTGGGCTACTCTTACTGAGGTTAGGTGATATCTCAAAGTAGTTTTGATTTGCATTTCTCTGATGATTAAGGATGATGAGCTTTTTTTCATGTGTTTGTAGATCTTGCGTCTGTCTTCTTTAGAGAAGTTTCTCTTCAAGTCTTTTGCCCACCCTGAGATGAAATCACTTGTTCTTTTCTTGCTAAAACATTTGAGTTCTCTGTGGATTCTGGTTATTAGACCTTTATTGGAGGTATAACCTGCAAATATTTTTTCCCATTCTGAGGGCTGTCTGCTTGCTTTACTTACTATGTTTGTGCAGAAGCTTTTTAGTTTGATCAGGTCCCAGTAATGTATTTTTTTTGTAGAGACAGAGTCTCACTTTATGGCCCTTGGTAGAGTGCCGTGGCCTCACACAGCTCACAGCAACCTCCAACTCCTGGGCTTAAGCAATTCTCCTGCCTCAGCCTCCCGAGTAGCTGGGACTACAGGCGCCCACCACAACGCCCGGCTATTCCAGTAATGTATTTTTGATACTGCTTTAATTACCTGAGGAGTCCTCCTCATAAAATATTCACCCAGGCCAATTCCTTCAAGAGTTTTCCCTGCACTTTCTTCAATTATTTTTATAGTTTCATGCCTTAAGTTTAAATCTTTAATCCAGTGACAGTCTATCTTAGTTAATGGTGAAAGGTGTGGGTTCAGTTTCAGCCTTTTACAGATCATCAGCCAGTTTACTCAGCACCATTTGTTAAATAGGGAATCTTTTCCCCACTGAATGTTTTTAATTGGCTTGTCAAAGATCAAATAACAGTAAGTAGCTCGAGTCATCTCTTGGTTCTCTATTCTATTCCAGACATCTAATTCTCTTTTTTTGTGCCAGTACCATGCTGTTTTGATCACTATTGATTTATGGTACTGTCTCAGGTATGGTAGCATGTTTCCTCCTGCTTTTTTTTTTTTCATTTCTGAGTAATGTTTTGGCTATTTGAGGTTTTTTTCTGATTCCATATAAAACGAAGTATTATTTTTTCAAGATCTTTAAAATATGACAATGGAGCTTTAATAGGAATTGCATTAAAATTATATATTGCTTTGGGTAGTATGCACATTTTAACAATGTTGATTCTTCCCAGCCATGAGCATGGTATGTTTTTCCATTTGTTAACATCTTCAGCTATTTCTTTTCTTAAAGTTTCATAGTTCTCTTTATGGAGATCTTTCACGTCCTTTCTTAGATAAACTGCCAAATATTTCATCTCTTTTGGCACTACTGTGAAAAAAATAGTCCTTGACTGTTTTTTTTCGGCTTGGCTATTGTTGGTATATATAAAGGCTACAGAATTATGGGTGTTGATTTTGTAGCCTGAGACATTGCTGTATTCCTTGATCACTTCTAAAAATTTTGTAGTAGAATTGCTAGTGTTTTCCAGATATACAATCATGTCATTTGCGAAGAGTGAGAGTTTGATCTCTTCTGACCCTATGTGGATACACTTGATCGCCTTTTCTTCCTGAATTGCAATGGCTAAAACTTCCATTACAATGTTAAAAAGCAATGGAGACAATAGGTAACCTTGCCTGGTTCCTGATCTAAGTGGAAATGATTTCAATTTAACTCCCTTCAATATGATAGTGGCTGTGGGTTTGCTGTAGATGGCCTCTATCAGTTTAAGAAATGTCCCTTCTATACCAATTTTCTTAAGTGTTCTGATCATGAAGGGATGCTAGATATTATCCAAAGCTTTTTCTGCATCAATTGAGAGAATCATATGGTCTTTATTTTTAAGTTTATTTATGTGCTGAATTGCATTTATAGATTTACGTATATTGAACCAGCCTTGAGAGCCTGGGATAAATCCCACTTGGTTGTGGTATATAATTTTTTTGATGTGTTGTTGGATTCTGTTTGTTAGAATCTTATTGAGTATTTTTGCATCAATATTAGTCCACAATTTTCTTTTCTTGTTGGGTCTTTCCCTGGTTTAGGGATCAAGGTGATGTTCGCTTCGTAGAATGTGTTGGGTAGTATTTCTTCTTTTTCTATATTTTGGAAGAGGTTTAGTAATATAGGTACTAGTTCTTCTTTAAATGTTTGGTAGAATTCTGAGGTAAAGCCATGGTCCTGGGTGGCGCCTGTGGCTCAGTCGGTAAGGCGCTGGCCCCATATACGGAGGGTGGCGGGTTCAAACCCGGCCTCGGCTGAACTGCAACCAAAAAATAGCCAGGTGTTGTGGCGGGCGCCTGTAGTCCCAGCTACTTGGGAGGCTGAGGCAAGAGAATCGCTTAAGCCCAGGAGTTGGAGGTTGCTGTGAGCTGTGTGATGCCATGGCACTCTACCAAGGGCCATAGAGTGGGACTCTGTCTCTACAAAAAAAAAAAAAAAAAAGCCATCTGGTCCTGGGCTTTTTTTTTTTTTTAGGGAGATTTTGTATAGTTGATGCTATTTGAGAACTCGATATAGTCATGTTCAACATTTCCACTTCATTCTGGCTAAGTCTTGGTAGGTGGCGTACTTCCACATATTGGTTGAATTCTTTCAGATTTTCGTATTTCTGAGAGTAAAGTTTTTTGTAATATTCGTTAAGGATTTTTTGAATTTCTGATGGGTCTGTTGTTATTTCATCTTTACCATTTCTGATTGATGAAATTAAAGATTTTACTCGTTTTTTCCTGGTTAGGTTGGCCAAAGGTTTACCTATTTTATTGATTTTTTCAAAAAACCAACTTTTGGATTTATTGATCTGTTGTATAATTCTGTCTGTTCATTTAATTCTGCTCTGATTTTGGTTATTTCTTTCCTTCTGCTGGGTTTGGGGTTGGAATGTTCTTCCTTCTCCAGTTGCTTGAGATGTCCCATTAAGTTATGAAAGTCCTCTCTTTCCGTTTTCTTGAGGAAGGCTTGTAGTGCTATAAATTTCCCTCTTAGGACTGCCTTTGCAGTATCCCAGAGGTTCTGATCATTTTTGTCTTCATTGTTGTTTTGTTCCAAGAATTTGGTGATTTCATTCTTAATCTCATCTATAACCCATCTATCCTTTACCATCAGGTTATTTAGCTTTCATGTTTTCGAATGTGTATGTAGTTTCCTGTTGTTATTGAGTTCAACTTTTATTCCATGATGGTCTGAGAAGATGCAAGGAATAATTTCTATTTTTTTAAATTTGCTGAGGTTAGATTTGTGGCCTAGGATGTGGTCAATTTTGGAGTATGTTCCATGGGCTGATTAGAAAAATGTGTATTCAGTTTTGTTGGTATGAAATATTCTGTAGATGTCTGTCAAGTCCAGATGTTGAATGGTTAAGTTTAAATCTAAAATTTCTTTTTTAGCTGCTTTTTGCAGGATCTATCCAGGACTGCTAAAGGGGTGTTAAAATCTCCAACTACTATGGAACTGGAGGAAATCAAGTTGCTCATGTCTGTTAGAGTTTCTCTTATAAATTGATGTGCATTCTGGTTGGGTGCATAAATATTAATAACTGAAGTCTTATCATATTGAGTATTACCTTTAACAAATATGATGTGTCTGTCTTTATCCTTCCTTATTTTGTTTGTTTGAAAGCCTATTGCATCTGCGAATAGGATTGCAATGCCTGCTTTTTTCTGCTTTCCATTTGCCTGGAGTATAGAGGACCATCCCTTCACCTTGAGTCTATATTTGTCTTTTAATGTAAGATGAGATTCTTGTAAGCAGCAGATATCTGGCTTGAGTTTTTGTATCCAGTCAGCCAACCCGTGCTCCTTTAGAGAACAATTTAAAACATTCACATAAAATGAAAATATTGATAAGCCTTTTGAGAGTCTGGTGGATTTTTTAATCCTTTTGCAACTGTGGAAGTTGGAATTTGATCAAAATTTTTTTGGGTGGGTTTTCAGTTGTGGTGGAGAATTATGCTGGTCTTTATGGAGGATAGGTCTAAGAATGTCCTGGAGAGCTGGTTTAGTTGTGGCAAATTTCTTCAACATGTGAATGTCATTGAAGTATTTAATTTCTCCATCATAAATGAAGCTCCATTTAGCTGGGTAGAGGATCCTGGGTTGAAAGTTATTTTGTTTTAGGAGATTAAAAGTCAATGACCATCCTCTTCTTGCTTGAAAGGTTTCAGCAGAGAGATCTGCAGTTATTCTGATATTCTTCCCCTTGTAGGTAATGGTTTTCTTTCATCTTGCAGCTTTCAGAATTTTCTTTTTTTTTTTTTTTATTGTTGGGGATTCATTGAGGGTACAATAAGCCAGGTTACACTGATTGCAATTGTTAGGTAAAGTCCCTCTTGCAATCATGTCTTGCCCCCATAAAGTGTGACACACACCCAGGCCCCATCCCCTCCCTCCTTCCCTCTTTCTGTTTCCCCCCCCATAACCATAAGGGTCATTAATTGTCCTCATATCAAAATTGAGTATATAGGATTCATGCTTCTCCATTCTTGTGATGCTTTACTAAGAATAATGTCTTCCATGTCCATCCAGGTTAATACAAAGGATGTAAAGTCTCCATTTTTTTAATGGCTGAATAGTATTCCATGGTATACATATACCACAGCTTGTTAATCCATTCCTGGGTTGGTGGGCATTTAGGCTGTTTCCACATTTTGGCGATTGTAAATTGAGCTACAATAAACAGTGTAGTACAAGTGTCCTTAGGATAAAAGGATTTTTTCCTTCTGGGTAGATACTCAGTAATGGGATTGCAGGATCAAATGGGAGGTCAAGATTGAGTGCTTTGAGGTTTCTCCATACTTCCTTCTAGAAAGGTTGTACTAGTTTGCAGTCCCACCAGCAGTATAAAAGTGTTCCCTTCTCTCCACATCCATGCCAGCATCTGCAGTTTTGAAATTTTGTGATGTGGGCCAATCTCACTGGGGTTAGATGGTATCTCAGGGTGGTTTTGATTTGCTTTTCTCTAATAGATAGGGATGATGAACATTGTTTCATGTGTTTGTTGAAGACAGCCATTCATCAGTCTTCTTTAGAGAAGATTGTATTCATGTCTCTTACCCGTTGATATATGGGATTGTTGGCTTTTTTCATGTGGATTAATTTGAGTTTTCCATAGATCCTAGTTATCAAGCTTTTGTCTGAGTCAAAATATGCAAGTATCCTTTCCAATTGTGTAGGTTGTCTCTTTGCTTTGATTGTTGTCTCCTCGGCTGTACAGAAGCTTTTCAGTTTAATGAAGTCCCATTTGTTTATTTTTGTTGTTGTTGCAATTGCCATGGCAGTCTTCTTCATGAAGTCTTTCCCCAGGCCAATATCTTCCAGTGTTTTTCCTATGCTTTCTTGGAGGATTTTTATTGTTTCATGCCTTAAATTTAAGTCCTTTATCCATCTTGAATCAATTTTTGTGAGTGGGGAAAAGGTGTGGGTCCAGTTTCAGTCTTTTACATGTAGACATCCAGTTCTCCCAACACCATTTATTGAATAGGGAGTCTTTCCCCCAAGGTAAGTTCTTGTTTGGTTTATCAAAGATTAGGTGGTTGTAAAATGTTAGTTTCGTTTCTTGGTTTTCAATTCGATTCCAAGTGTCTATGTCTCTGTTTTTGTGCCAGTACCATGCTGTCTTGACCACTAGGGCTTTGTAGTACAGATTAAAATCTGGTATGCTGATGCCCCCAGCTTCATTTCTGTTACAGAGAACTGCCTTAGCTATACGGGGTTTTTTCCGGTTCCATACAAAACGCAGAATCATTTTTTCCAAATCTTGAAAGTACGATGTTGGTATTTTGATAGGAATGGCATTAATAGGTAGATTGCTTTGGAAAGTATAGACATTTTAACAATGCTGATTCTTCCCATCCATGAGCATGGTATGTACTTCCATTTCTTAATATCCTCTGCTATTTCCTTTCTGAGGATTTCATAGTTTTCTTTATAGAGGTCCTTCACCTCCTTCGTTAGGTATATTCCTAGGTATTTCATTTTCTTTGAAACTATGGTGAAGGGAGAAGCTTAATTAGCTTCTCATCTTGACTGTTATTGGTGTACACGAAGGCTACTGACTTGTGGACATTGATTTTATATCCTGAAACCTTACTGTATTTTTTGATGACTTCTAGGAGCCTTGTGGTTGAGTCTTTGGGGTTCTCTAAGTATAAGATCATGTCGTCAGCAAAGAGGGAGAGTTTGACCTCCTCTGCTCCCATTTGGATTCCCTTGATTTCCTTGTCTTGTCTAATTCTATTGGCTAGAACTTCCAGCACTACCTTGAATAGTAAAGGTGACAGAGGACAACCTTGTCTGGTTCCAGTTCTAAGAGGAAAAGCTTTGAGTTTTACTCCATTCAGTAAAATATTGGCTGTGGGTTTGTCATAGATAGCTTCAATCAGTTTTAGAAATGTGCTACCTATGCCTATACTCTTCAGTGTTCTAATTAGAAAAGGATGCTGGATTTTATCAAATGCTTTTTCTGCATCTATTGAGAGGATCATGTGATCTTTATTTTTGCCTCTGTTAATATGGTGGATAACATTTATGGACTTGTGTATGTTAAACCAGCCTTGCATCCCTGGGATAAAGCCTACTTGATCATGATGAATGACTTTTTTGATGATAAGCTGTAATCTATTGGCTAGGATTTTGTTGAGAATTTTTGCATCTATATTCATGAATGAGATTGGTCTGAAATTCTCCTTTTTGTTTGGGTCTTTTCCTGGTTTTGGTATCAGGGTGATGTTTGCTTCATAGAATGTGTTGGGGAAGATTCCTTCTTCCTCAATTTTTTGGAATAATTTCTGCAGTACAGGAATAAGCTCTTCCTTGAAGGTTTGATAGAATTCTGGAGTGTAGCCATCTGGAGCAGGGCATTTTTTGGTTGGAAGCTTTTTTATTGTTTCTTTGATCTCAGTGCTTGAAATTGGTCTGTTCAGGAGCTCTATTTCTTCCTGGCTGAGTCTAGGGAGAGGGTGTGATTCCAAATATTGATCCATTTCTTTCACATTGTCAAATTTCTGGGCATAGAGTTTCTGGTAGTATTCAGAGATGATCTCTTGTATCTCTGTGGGATCAGTTGTTATTTCCCCTTTATCATTTCTGATTGAGGTTACTAGAGATTTTACTTTTCTATTCCTCGTTAGTCTGGCCAAAGGTTTATCTATTTTATGCATTTTTTAAAAAAACCAACTCCTTGTTTCATTAATTTTCTGAATGATTCATTTGTTTTCAATTTCATTGATCTCTGATTTGATTTTGGATATTTCTTTTCTTCTACTGAGTTTAGTCTTAGATTGTTCTTCTTTTTCCAATTCCATAAGATCTCTTGTGAGATTGTTGATGTGCTCTCTTTCTGTTTTTCGAATGTAGGCATCTAAAGCGATGAATTTTCCTCTCAAAACTGCTTTTGCAGTATCCCACAGGTTTTGGTAGCTTGTGTCTTCATTGTTGTTATGCTCAAGGAAGTTAATGATTTCCTGTTTTATTTCTTCCTGCACCCATCTTTTATTCAACAGCAGATTGTTTAATTTCCATGCGTTTTGGTGGGGTCGAGCATTTTTGTTAGAGTTGAGTTCCACCTTTAGTGCCTTATGGTCTGAGAAGATACAAGGTAAAATTTCAATTCTTTTGATTCTGTTGATATTTGTTTTGTGTCCCAGGATATGATCAATTTTGGAGAATGTTCCATGGGGTGATGAGAAGAAGGTACATTCTTTATCTTTGGGATGGAGTGTACTATATGCGTCTATCAAGCACAGTTGTTCTAGGGTCTCATTTAAATCTCTCATATCCTTGTTTAATTTCTGTTTAGAGGATCTGTCCAGCTCTGTAAGAGGAGTGTTAAGGTCCCCTGTTATTATGGGTATTGTCAGTTATCGTATTGCTCAGACTGAGTAACGTCTATTTCAAGAATCTGGGAGCATTTAAATTGGGTGCATAAATATTTAGAATTGAAATGTCTTCTTGTTGTATTTTTCCCTTGACCAATATAAAGTGACCATCTTTGTCTTTTTTGACTTTAGGTGCTTTAAATCCACATGTATCTGAAAATAAGATTGCAACTCCTCTTTTCTTCTGAATTCTATTTGCCTGAAAATGTGTCTTCCAACCCTTGACTCGGAGCTTTAATTTGTCTTTTGAAGCCAGGTGTGTTTCTTGCAGACAGCAAATGGATGGCTTGTGTTTTTTAATCCAGTCAACCAATCTATGTCTCTTCAGTGGGGAATTCAAGCCATTAACATTTATTGAGATAATTGATAAGTGTGGTAGTATTCTATTCGTCTTATTTGGTGAGAGTCCATTGCTTAGTTTTATCTTTGGCATCAGTGTGGAGGTTAGGTTCTGTTCTTTAATTTCTGAGTTCTTACTTTGCTGCTGATCCATTGTGGTGGTTGGTGTGCAGAACAGGTTGAAGTATTTCCTGTAGAGCTGGTCTTGTGGTGAATTTCCTCAATGTTTGTATATCCGTAAATGATTTGATTTCTCCGTCAATTTTGAAGCTTAGCTTAGCAGGGTACAGAATTCTGGGCTGGAAATTGTTCTGTTTAAGTAAATTAAAGGTAGATGACCATTGTATTCTTGCTTGGAAAGTTTCTTTTTTTTTTTTATTTTATTGTTGGGGATTCATTGAGGGTACAATAAGCCAGTTACACTGATTACAATTGTTAGGTAAAGTCCCTCTTGCAATCATGTCTTGCCCCCATAAAGTGTGACACACACTAAGGCCCCACCCCCCTCCCTCCATCCCTCTTTCTGCTTCCCCCACTTGGAAAGTTTCATTAGAGAAGTCTGCGGTCACTCTGATGGATTTGCCCCTGTAGGTCAACTGGCGCTTACTCCTGGCAGCTTGCAGAATCTTTTCGTTTGTCTTGACTTTGGACAGGTTCATCACAATGTGTCTTGGAGAAGCTCAGTTAGAGTTGAGGCGACCTGGGGTCCGATAGCCCTCTGAAAGCAGTGTGTCAGAATCTTTGGTGATATTTGGGAAATTTTCTTTTATAATATTCTTTAGTATGGCTTCCATTCCTCTGGGGCATTCTTCTTCCCCTTCTGGAATTCATATAACTCGTATGTTGGAACGCTTCATAGAGTCCCATAATTCTGACCGTGAACGTTCTGCTTTCTCTCTCTTCTTTTCTGCCTCTTTTACTATCTGAGTTATGTCAAAAACTTTGTCTTCTACCTCTGAAATTCTTTCTTCTGCACGGTATAACCTGTTGCTGATACTTTCCATTGCATCTTTAAGTTCCCTAATTCACTGTTTCAGTTCCTTCAGCTCTGCTATATCCTTTTTATATTCTTCATATCATTCATCTCTTATTTGATTCTGTTTTTGAATTTCTTTTTGGTTATTTCCCACTTTATTAGCAGTTTCCTTCATTGTTTCCATCATTTCTTTCATTGTTTTCAACATGTGTATTCTAAATTCCCTTTCTGTCATTCCTAACATTTCTTTATAGGTGGAATCCTCTGCAGTAGCTACCTCATGGTCCCTTGGCAGGGTTGTTCTGGACTGGTTCTTCATGTTGTCTGGAGTTTTCTGCTGATTCTTCCTCATGGGTGATTTCTTTTATCTGTTTCCTTGCCCTAATTTTCCTTTCACTTCCTCTTGCTCTTTAAGTTTTCGTGCCTGTGGACTAAGGGTTACAGGACCAGAAGGGTGAGAAGGTTGAAGAGCAAAAAGGGGATGAAAGAAAGGAGGACCGAGTGATAAGAAAAAAAAAAAGAAAAATAGAGAAAGGAGAGGCGGTAGGTAAAAGGAATATTGACAAAAAGAAGAGAGGCTCAGAAAGAGGGAGACAGAGCAATATAGGTGTACAGTAGGTTACTTTGATATAACCTTAAAAAAAACCCACCTTCTGGGGGTGCCCAGTTGGGTGGTTCCCTTGAGGTCAGCAGCTCTTTGCTAACCTGATCAGACACAGTACCCCACCTCCACCAAGTAGAGAGGAAAGACAAAATGCTATAAATCAAACCAAAACAAGCAAACAGAAAACTTTACAGGATAAAATTGGGTGAAAAACCAAATAATAGCGGTAGAAACACTAACAAAAATGAAGTTCTAATTATTGAAATAGGCAGCAATGGGAAATTACAATTAAACTAGAAAAATTGAGAAAGAGAATGGATCTGTATCGAAAAGGTTGGACTTAAAAAACAAAACAACAATCAACAACATCAAAATAAACAAAAAAAACAACCAAACCAAAAAAAAAAAAAAAAAAAACACAACCAAAAACGAAGCCGTATGTATATGTTATTGAATATTGTCTGGGCAACACGTGGTCTTCTGGGGTATGAGATGTTAATGACAGTTCTGATACGACTGGATGCTGCTAGTTTCTCAAACCCCAGCAGGTAGACACCCTAAATCTCTCTTCAGCCCACTTAAAAGACACTTTGAGCTTGTTCAGTTGCTGAGCAGAAGCTTTCCCAGGGAAGTACTTGTCGCTGGAATCACTGCTGAAGTGGCTATCCACTTACCCTGTGTGCCAAAACTGGTCTCCCTCTGCCCCCGCGGGTTAGGGCTGCAAGGCGGCTCTGACCCCGCCCTTAGGTTACTTGGTCACTGGGTTACCAGCTCCCACCCAATTCTAGCTCTGCGACCCTGCGGGCGGAGCTTGCCGGGGCAGATCGCTCACAATGGCTGCCTGTGACCCAGAGCCAAACACCATTAGCTCCGTCCAGCTCAGCGGCTCAGACTGGGGCCCTAGACAAAGGCCAAAGTTCTCCACACTCCCGCTCAGGCTCTCCCCAAGGCAGTTCAGCTGAGTGCCACGTCTAAAGACACCAAAACAGTTCACAGGTAAGGCCTTTCTGGTTTGCAGTCTCGCTGCTACTGAACTTACAGTTGCGGGCGGGTTTAGATGGATTGAACACACGCGACCACTTGCTGGTTTTCCACTGTTTTAGTCCTCCTCTTGGGGTCCAGAAGTCTCTCGCTGACTCCCTGTATCCTCTCAGGGGTGATGATAGGCCGATCCCAGCAGCCAGAGATGCCTGGAGTCCTATCTCCCCAGACTCACGGTGCCCAGATGCAAGGAAGCTGTTACTCAGCTGCCATCTTGCTCTGTCTCCTCTCTCTGTCAGCTTTCAGAATTTTCTCCTTCATATTGACTTCAGTGAAATTGATTATGATGTGTCTGGGGGATGTCTTATTTGGGTTGAGTCGTGCTGGAGTTCTGAAACTGTCTGCTATCTGAATTTTGGAATCTCTTGGCATGTCTGAAAAGTTCTCTTTCATAATCTCATGGAGAAGAGACTCTGTGCCTTGTGAAGCCACCTCATCACTTTCGGGGATCCCTATAAGACAAATATTGGTTTTCTTCAAATTATCTGAGAGCTCTCTGAGAGAGTGGTCTGTTTTTGCTCTCCATTTCTCTTCTTCTTTGAGGGTTTAGGAGCATTCGAAAGCTTTGTCTTCAATGTCAGAAATCCTTTCTTCTGCTTGCTCCATTCTGTTACTGAGGGATTCTACTGTGTTTCTCAGATCTTTGAGGGATGCAACTTCTTGTCTCAATGTGTCAAAATCTTTGGTCATTTGGTCGTTGAATCCATTGAATTCTTGAGATAACTTTTGGAATTCTAGTTCAATCTTATTTGCTATCCAGATCCTGAATTCAATTTCTGACATCTCAGCTATTTGTTTGTGCATGGCGTCTTGTGCTGTTTCTGTCCCATTGATCCTTGGGGGAGTTGATCTACTCTGATTATTCATATTGCCAGAGTTTTTCTGTTGATTTCGCCTCATGATTGTTTTTCACCATTGCCTCTGGTTGTCCTCAGAGTTGGGGAGGTGTCTCTCCAAGATTAGACCCCAGTGGGATCACTCTATTGTTGCTGGATCTTTGTAGGGAGTGACCCTGTGTAGTTCCTCTGGGGCTGCTGTAGCTAGGGAGTTCTGGTTGTGGAAGCAGCTCCGGTTTGTGCCACACCTGGATCCAGCAACAGGGCTTGGGGTTGTGCGCATAGTTCTGGGAGTGCCAGGCGCCCGTTGACTTTGGCACAGAGGGCCCAAGTCTCCAGCAGTCTCTGGCCAGGAGAAGAGCTCTGCGCAGAGGCAGGGAGGGCTCCAAAGGGCACACAGCTACTAGAGTCCCTGTCCAGATGAACGGGCTAGTGTGGAAGCTGGGAGGACACAGGAGGGAGGACTCAGGGTTGCATGGCTCCCGCAGTTCCTGGTCAGGGAATGTGGAAGCCTGGTGGGTGCGGGTCACTGGTCGCGGGTCACTGCACAGCTCTTATGGAGGTCTGGGTGGCGCCAAGCCCAGGAGTTTGAGGTTGCTATGAGCTGTGATGTCACGGCACTCTATCCAGGGCAACAGGCCAAGGCTCCAGTGTGCCAAAACCGTCTCACTCTGCCCCTAAGGATTAAGGCTGTAAGGCAGCTCAGTCCCTGCCTTTAGGCTGCTCAGTCAGTAGGTTACTTTGACCCGCATAATCCTTGCTCTGAGACCCTGAGGGCAGAGCTTTCCAGGGTAGTTCTTTCACAATGTGTTCCTGCACCCAGCTCAGTGGCTTAGTCTAGGGCCCCAGACAATGCCCAAAGTTCTCCACACTCCTGCTCAAGCTCTCCCCAAGGCAGTTCAACTGAGTGCCAAGTCCAAGAACACCGAAACAGTTCACAGGTAAGGCCTTTCCAGTTTGCAGTCTTACTGTTGCTTGTACTTAGAGTTGCCAGTGTGATTAGGTCAATTGAACACACGCAACCACTTGCCAGTTTTCCACTGTTTTTGTCCTCCTCTTGGGGTCCAGAAGTCCCTTGCTGGCTCCCTATATCCTCAAAGTGATGATTATAGGCAGATCCCACCAGCCAGAGATGCCTGGAGTCTTGTCTCCCCAGACTCCCTGTTCCCAGTTGCAGGGAAGCTGTTACTTGGCCGCCATCTTTAATCTCTCCTCTAAATTCCTTGAATTCTTGAGTCATCTTTTGAATTTCTGCTTTAAATTCTAATTTCATCATTTCCTTCATGTTGTTGATCTTATTTGCTATCCAAATTCTGAACTCAATTTATGACATCCCAGCCATTTGTTTGTGAATAGCATCTTGTGCTGTGTTTGCTTTATTGTTTCTTGGGGAAGTTGATCTGCTCCGATTGTTCATGTTGCCAGAGTTTTTCTGCTGATTCCACCTCATAATTGTTTTTCATTGTTGGCTAGGTGGTCTGGTAAGGTGAGGTTGAATTGAGGTTTCCTGGATCTGTGGTTAACAAGCCCTTTGTTAAAGGATCTGGGACTGATGACTGCAAATTTTTCTCCTTTAGTTTTGCCAAGGACCTGTACAGTATTACAGTCTGAGGCTGGGGAAAACTGCTTGGTGTGGTGAGGTTAGGTGTCTCAGTCTTGTATTCAACTGGTTCTTGTCCAATCCTGGTGGATCAGTGATTCTGGTGAAGTCTTAGCTGTGAAAAAATACAAGCAATTAAGAAACCCCACCTCCCCAGACAACAACTGGAATGGGAAAATTGACCCTTCCTGTTACTACACTACCAGGGTATCACCAGAGAGGGTCCTTGGGTGATTGTTCCAAGTTAGGTGTTCCGAACCAATTTACCCAGTGTATGAACTCTCAGGTGGGAGAGTTTGAAGGTCTCCAGCACCTAGATAGCAGAGGTCTACTGGCTGCTCAGATGTGGCTCTCTCTGGTGCTCTACAGTGTCAGAAAGGCCCACCCGGTAGCACAGTAGGACCAGGGGGCTGAGTCTCTTTCTTTACTTTGTTCCTTTTTCACACCCAATCACTGGTGTCCCTGTAGGGCTGCAGTCCTGCTCCCTCCAATAATTCCAAGTGCTAGGGTTTAGTGCCTGTCAGAGTCAAAGGAAGGTCATTGCCCCTGAGGACCGGTCACTGCCCTTGGCTACCAGCCATCTGGGGGAGCTGAGGCCTGCCTGCCTCAGTTGTTCAATTTCCACTGGTGAGTGTTCCACTTGGACTCAGTCTAATCCTGGGGGCATTAGGCCAGCAAATGCTTATCTCTCTCAGCCACTGTGCTTTTGCCCCTGCCGTTCTGCAGCACCAGTATCCCTATAGAGTGGATTCTGGTTTCCTCTGGTAGTGCACTTGTTGGGTGGGGGCCTGGCCCAGAGACAGAGCAGGCCTGACACGCGGTCTCATCGGGTCTCTGGAGGGGCATGGCACCATGCACGGCCTCAGCAGGTCTCCCGCCAGGCATAGTGCGTGGCCTCCGTGGGTCTTCTGCTGGGCGGGGCATGTTCTCAGTGGGTCTTCTGCCAGGTGGGGCGTGGTGCAAGCTCGGGACCCACAGCCTGGCTTGGAGACTGGGAGGGTGGCGAAGGGCACAGGTGTAGGGCTCCAGGTGAGTCCAGGCGGAGGGCTGGCACTCGGTCAGGCAGGCTGGGAGGGGGAGGCACTGCTCATGAGCCTCCTGCCTCAGTCTCTGCAGGGATTAGGGATCTCGTTTATCCTGTGAGGGAGGAAGGGTGGACTGGAAGTTCAGAATGACAGGGATGTTAGTTCAATTTTTTCTGCCTTGTAAGATAATGTTCAAAGTCACCTCAGGGTCCCTCTGGAGGAAGTAGTTTCCACTTCCTACTGCTCACACCCGTGGGTTGAGACAAGACATCCTCAGTTCGCTGCTAGCCTATAAAAAACCCATAGGAGCAAACTAGGAGTGAAGGGAAAAGGAAAAAAGAACCCACAGCTTTCTTGGGGGAGGGGTCGGGCACTTTTCCTTTCAGTTGAGTTTCGTACCTGAAGATTGTTGTCTTGGAGTCACAGCTTCTCTCTGGCTCCCTGTTTTCAGCTTAATTGGATATTTTCTGGACATTATTCTTCTCTCTGGATAGGAGCTTCTGTCAGAGGCTGTTTCTAGTCAGCCATCTTGCCCCTCCCCCTGGTTTGTTTTTCCTAGTGATTATTTTCTTAAGAACTTTTCTAAACAAACTGTGCTTATTTTCAGTTTTTTCAAAAAAGGCTAGACTAAAAAAAGCTCTGAATATATGGGGGCTTTGACAATCTTTTGATTAAGAGAAGGAAAGAGGAAAGAAAAAAATAAAAAAGAAAGAAAAAGAGAGAGAAAGGAACCCAAAGAAAGAGGAGTTGGGGGAAAGCAACCAAAGGCACTAAACTGCATTTGTAAACCATTGTAACGATTAACCTTTTTTGTCTTATTGAAAAAAAAATGTTGAGAATAGTTTTTAACCTGTTTTGTTAATGCTCTATGTTTGTATTTGGAATATTTGAATGATGACAGATGGTGAAGTAATGTGCATACTTTATTGTGGACCATGAGCTCGATGGTTCTTGCTTTCCCTGTACTTCAATAAAAAAGGTTTAAGTTTGTTGTGGCCAATGTCAAAACTCACAAAATCTCCCCATAAGCTCGAATAGAGGCATTACTTGCTTTGAATTGCCAAATGATGCCCTCAGACTGTAGATTTTTATGATCCTTTTTTGTCATCATATAAATTTCTTTGACTTGATGATGGGTGCTATTTGAAGGGAAAAAAATGTACATTTATTCAAAAACAGGTATCAGGCCTGACCCCACTGGAAAACAAAGCCAAACAAAACTGAACTGCAAAAAAAGGCTTGTTGTTCACCAAAAACTCAATGTGTTCTTTTTGATAATTCTAGAAGTTCCATAGAAAGAGTGTGCAGTGCTAAGGGAACAATCCATGTGATTAATGTTTTCATTATGTTCATATAAAAAGCCTCTTATTTTAGCCATAATTTTGCATACTGAAAATCCAATAATCAGAAAAGTAACTTTTTCACATTATTTAAAATGTTCTCAAATACAAAAAAAAAATAAATAAATAAAAAAGAAGAAAGAAAAATAGCTGGGACTACAGGGGCTGCCACAATTCCTGGCTATTTTTAGAGAGGTGGTCTCACTCTGCCCGCCCACCTCAGTGTTCTGGGATTACAGGAGTGATCATTTTTCTATTTTTAGTAGAGATGGGGGCTCATTCTTGCTCAGGCTGGTCTTGAACCTCTGATGTCAAGCAATCCTCCTGCTTCATCTGCCCAGAGTGCTAGGAGTATAAGTGTGAGCCATGTCCCCAGCCAAATAGTTCCCTGTTCTTAGGGGAGAGAGACTGAATTCACATATCTGTGTTTGATTGAAACTTAGATCTGGCACTTGCTGGTTCTATGGCATTGGACAAGTTTAATTTTTATATTCCTTGGTTTTGTCATATGTAAAATGGTTGTGAGACTTAGTACATTGCCTGGCACATGAGGAGTGATTACTGAACATTAGCTACTAGGTAATAAATTGATATATAATTTCAAGTTGTTGCAACTGTTCAATTTGTTGCCTTTCATTTCAATACTCATCCTTCTTTGCCTGCTCTGTGAAAATGGATCTGGGCCCTTTGAAATATTTTTCCTGTGTTAGTTGGTGGTAGCCTTTGTTAGTAGAGAAAGCTGGAGATACCTTGCAGAAGGAGGGTGTTTTCCCCCCTCATTTCTGCTATGATTTCGTCACAAACTCCTGAAGCATACTCATGGCTCCCAGCACCCAGCACCTACAGCATAGGCAGCTTCCCCAGCATCAGCGCATGAATGTGTACCCAGAGGCATCTAGCAGACAACAACTTGCCCAACATCCCTGCACCAATGTAGTTTTGTAGTGGAAGGCCTCCAATGAGATGCTTCTCCAAGAACAGCTTTTCCTAGTATCCTAGAGGGCAATTCTTCAGCAAATTTCAGACAGAGTTTGCAGAAAGTTCTATCAGCACATAACCACAGCAATTTTTTTTTATTTTTATTAAATCATATCTGTGTACATTAATGCAATCATGGGGCACCATACACTAGTTTTATAGACCATTTGACATAATTTCATCACACTGGTTAACATAGCCTTCCTGGAATTTTTGCAGTTATTGTGTTAAGATATTTATATTCTACATTTAGTTAGTTTCACATGTACCCTTGTAAGATGCACTATAGGTGTAATCCAACCAATCACCCTCCCTCTGCCCATCCTACCCCCCTCCCTCCCCACACTCTCCCCCTTCCCCACATTCTTAGGTTATAACTGGGTTATAGCTTTCATGTGAAAGCCATAAATTAGTTTCATAGTAGGGCTGAGTACATTGGATATTTTTTCTTCTATTCTTGAGATACTTTACTAAGAAGAATATGTTCCAGCTCCATCCATGTAAACATGAAAGAGGTAAAGTCTCCATCTTTCTTTAAGGCTGCATAATATTCCATGGTGTACATACACCACAGTTTACTAATCCATTCGTGGATCGATGGGCACTTGGGCTTTTTCCATGACTTAGCAATTATGAATTGGGCTGCAATAAACATTCTGGTTTAACACATATCTTTGTTATAATGTGATTTTTGGTCTTCTGGGTATATACCTAGTAGAGGAATTATAGGATTGAATGGCAGGTCTATTTTTAGATCTCTAAGTGTTCTCTAAACATCTTTCCAAAAGGAATGTATTAATTTGCATTCCCACCAACAGTGTAGAAGTATTCCCTTTTCTCACATCCACACCAACATCTCTGGTCTTGGGATTTTGTGATATGGGCTAATCTTACTGGAGTTAGATGATATCTCAAAGTACTTTTGATTTGCATTTCTCTGATGATTAAGGGTGATGAGCATTTTTTCATATGTCTGTAGGCCATGCACTTGTCTTCTTCAGAGAAGTTTCTCTTCAAGTCCCTTGCCAAGCCTGAGGTGGGATCACTTGTTCTTTTCTTGCTTATGTGTTTGAGTTCTCTGTAGATTCTGGTTATTAAACCTTTGTTGGAGACATAACCTGCAAATATCTTCTCCCATTCTGAGGGCTGTCTGCTTGCTTTCCTTACTGTGTTCTTGGCTGTGCAGAAGCTTTTTAGTTTGATCAGGTCCCAGTAGTGTATTTTTGAAGCTACTTCAATTGCCTGGGGGGGTCCTCCTCATAAAATATTTGCCCAGACCGATTTCTTCAAGAGTTTTCCCTGCACTTTCTTCTAGTATTTTTATAGTTTCATGTCTTAAGTTTAAATCTTTAATCTAGTGAGAGTCTATCTTAGTTAATGGTGAAAGGTGTGGGTCCAGTTTCAGTCTTCTACAGGTTGCCAGCCAGTTCACCCAGCACCATTTGTTAAATAGGGAATCTTTTCCCCAGTGAATGTTTTTAATTGGCTTGTCAAAGATCAAATAACGGTAAGTAGCTGGGTTCATCTCTTGGTTCTCTATATTGTTCCATACATCTACCTCTCTGTTTTTGTGCCAATACCATGCCGTTTTGATCACTATCGATTTATAGTATAGTCTGAAGTCTGATAGAGAGATTCCTCCTGCTTTGTGTTTATTTCTGAGTAATGTCTTGGCTATTTGAGGTTTTTTTCTGATTCCATATACAACGAAGTATTATGTTTTCAAGATCTTTAAAGTATGACAGTGGAGCTTTAATAAGGATTGCATTAAAATTGTATATTGCTTTGGGTGGTATGGACATTTTAACAATGTTGATTCTTCCCAGCCATGAGCATGGTATGTTTTTCCTTTTGTTAACATTTTCAGCTATTTCTTTTCTTAGAGTTTCATAGTTCTTCTTATAGAGATCTTTCACATCCTTTGTTAGATAAACTCCCAAATATTTCATCTTCTTTGGCAGTACTGTGAATGGAATAGAGTCCTTAACTGTTTTTTCAGCTTGACTATTGTTGGTATGTATAAAGGAACCACAGCAATTTTTCTGCCATTCAGTGAGCCAAGACCATGCCTTCTTGAATAAGGTTTGGATCTGAGTAAGTATGGGAACTGTTCCTTGTACCCTCTACATCCACCCTAAGGCAGATGGTGGCTGCTCCTTATACCTGCTATTTTTATCATCTTTGTAGTTCTTTTTACTTCTTATTAGCCAATCCTATGTTATAGTAATACTCCTTTATATTAAACAATACCTGTTCAAGTTACTATGTGTTTATCTCTTCCAATTGGACCCAGACTGATGCAGGGGTCCTAACACCAAAGAATTTGAGAACCACCACTTTAGAATGATAGATCCACAGGATATTAGTAGCTGACTATCTCTGGTCAAATAAGTTTAGTAAACAAAATGAAATAGAATTCTATACTGCAGGACATCTCAGAAATAAAAAGAAAAGATTGCAAATCTTCAAGAGGGTATTATGATTTGTAGCATTTCCCAATTTAATTTGACCATGGTGAAGAATGGGTGTGTGTGTTTATATGTGTTAATGGAGCATTTTATGAGACTGGTCTTCTAAGAATCATGCTATAAGAAATACTGAGTTAGTAGTTGTATCCACTAATTTTGTACCCACTTATACTGTTTCTTGGAAGTAGCTCACCTTTCTTTAAATCCCCCTTTTTTTGGTCCCTTTATACACTACCTCATTGTTCACTCCCTAATTTATTGCTCCCTAGTTAAAGTTTTTAATCTTTGTTTCTACTGTTGGCCCATGAAAGGTTTTCCTTTCCTTTTTCTTTTCCCTACTCTGGGACACATTTCCAGATGTTCACTATAGGCCTCAGTCTACATCAGCTTCCAGTGAGATGGAGTGTAATATTTTTGTAGGTTGAGTCCTTGGCAAAGACTAACATTATAACATACTTTTTAAGTGGACTGAGGAGAGCAGTAATGGTGTAACCATTGAAACAGCTTGCCCCATTGGGTTTTGTATATAGATTGGTATGTTGTTTTTTCCTTTGTAGCAATATGGACTATTTTAAGTTTCTCCACCCAGAACTATTAAATGAGAACAATATTTTTTTCAGCTGTTTTAGAAACTATGAAAATCTACATATGAAAAACTATCAATGTCATGTAGTAATTAAAGTCAGCTCACTAAATCTTACTACTGGATAATTTCTGAGCAGTACTACCTTCGAAAATATGTGACATAAGAGTAAAACAGCTACTGATGATAAAGAATCGAGATCAATTTAGGGCCATGGAAAAGTGTCAACACTTTCATTTGATCTTTAAATGAGGTAGAAAATAGTCCCTGTCCACTGTTGACTTCCATCCCTGATCTTGTCCTTTCTCTGAATTCAATTCATTTGTGTGTCCACCATGCACGTAGGGACTGTACTAGGCACTATGAACGCTACAAATAGGAACAGAATAAAATGGCTTTCCTGAGCCCCACTGGGGAGGAAAGGGAAAAAAAGTCATATATATAATGTCTTTGTGTTTGCATTTTAAAGTGATAATGGCATCAGAAGAGGTGGGAAGAGGTCAGGGAAAAGGAGAAAGGAAAGGCAGGAAGAGGGAATTGAACAAATGAGGAACTTATTTCCACTTGGAAGTCAAGAAGTAGAAATGAGCTACAGAAAACCTAGAGCCAGGTTAATCACTTCTCACACAAATTCTCCTCCCCTTTTTTTATCCCCAGCCTTAAGTACTGCCTTTCACGGGGCATTAGAGTCTGTGAGTTGAAATAGACCCTACAATATCCTCATGCTTAACTTCCTCCTTTTCCTTATGGGCTATAAACAATGTGCCTGGGTTGGTTGTGATAGCATAGAGGAAAAGCCATCACATCATCACCTCCATAATTTTGCCTACAGACTCTTTTTCTCAGTATGGTAACTATGGTAACTACTACAGTAGGTGCACACCTGCTTGCCTGGCCATGTTTTCTATTTTTTGTAGAGAGGGGGTCTCCCTCTTGCTCACACTAGTCTCCACCTTCTGGCCTCAAGTGATCCTTCCACCTCAGCCTCTCAAAGGGTTAGGATTACAGGCATGAGCTGCTGTGCCTAGCCTTACAAGGGGATTCTTATATATGCACCTATGATTAAGAACTACTGCCTCACAGGATCCCAGGTGGTCTATCCTATCCATGGACCTCAGAAAGATACATGATCTCTTTTGGTGCTCTTCCTAGTAATTTGGGGATATCATGTATTCTTTTCACTCCTCAATTTATTATAAAATACAGCCACGTTTAGAGATATGCCAGTGAAAACCCTTATTCCCATGAGGTTTCTACCATTAATATTTTACTATATTTGCTTTATGATATATCTATGCCTCTATTCACCCCTCTGTCCTCCATTAATTCATCTTATTTTTGGTATATTTGAAAGCTAATTGCAGACCTTGGTATATTTCCCTGTAAATACTCCGGCATACAAATCAGTTCTCGTTTTAATACTTTGATTCCATTTGGGGAAAAATTCATACTAAACAAAAATGCATAAACCTTAATTTAACTACTTTGGCATTTAAACTGCTATCAAGATAAAGTACATTACCATGCTCCCATATTCCCAGATATTTCCCTCATGCTGATTCCTAATCAATGCCCTCTTTTTCTTCCCAGAGGCAACCACTGTTCTGACTTTTTTCTGCCACAGGTTAGTTTTGCCTGGTCTAGAAAATCTATGACTTAATGGAATCATATAGCATGTACTTTTTTGTTTAAGTCTTCTTTCCATCAGTGTGATGTTTTTGAAATGTGTTCTTACTGCATGTATCCACAGTTCATTTCTTGTTATTGTTGGGTTGTATTCTACATTATGAATATGCCAGTTTGGTTTTCCATTTTTATATTGTGATATCATGCACCACCTATTTTTTTTTTCTTGAGATACAGTATCACTTTGTTGCCCTGGGTAGAGTGCCATGGCATCATTGCTCACAGCAACCTCAAACACTTTGGCTCAAGTGATCTTCTTGCCTCAGCCTCCCAGGTAGCTGGGACTACAGGTACCCATCACAATCCCTGGCTAATTTTTCTATTTTTATAGAGCAGGGGTCTGGCTCTTGCTCAGGCTGGTCTTGAACTGCTGAGCTTAATAGCCACCCACCTCGGCCTCCCACAGTGCTAGGATTACACGTGTGAGCTACAGTGCTTGGCCTAATATCATGTATTCTTGAGTAAATAATCATTGGTATCAGCTGCATATGTGAGAGAAATTTCTATACTATACTAGTATTTACTTATATAAAACAAATATACTCCACACAGTTACCTTCCTCTAGGGTTTTAAGTCTTAGAATATTGATGGGGTATGATATACGGGACACAAACTCTTGAGACAATTGAAAGAATAGAGGAGATGAAATACTTTGTTTTTTTAAATTTCGGGTTAATGTGAGAGTACAAACAACTAGGTTACAATATTTACATTTGTTAGATACAGTCCCTCTTGTAGTTGTGTCCTGCACCCAAAAGGTGTGCCCTATACCTGCCCTCTTTCCCTCCCTCATTTCTCCTCCCCCACAACTTGAATTGAATTGAGTTTTTCTCTTCTGTGGGCGTGTATTAGATCATCTATTGGCTCCACATTAGTATTGAGTGCATTTGATACTTGCTTTTCTATTCTTGTTATACTTTACTAAGAAGAACATGTTTCAACTCCATCCAGGTTAATACAAAAGATGTAAAGTCTCTTTTTATGGCTGAATAGTATTCCATGGTATACATATACCAGAGTTTGTTAATCCATTCCTGAGTTGATGGGCATTTGGGTTGTTTCACATCTTGACAATTGTAAATTGAGCTGTGATAAACAGTATAGTGCAAATGTCTTTATGATAGAATGATTTTTTTTCTTCTGGGTAGATGCCTAATAATGGGAATGTGGGATCAAATGGAAGGTCTAATTTTAGTTCTTTGAGGATTCTCCATACTTTTTCCCAAAGAGGTTGTGTTAGTTTGCAGTCCCAACAACAGTGTAAAAGTTTTCCCCCTCTCTGCATCTACACCAGCATCAAATAGGATATTTTTGATGGTATTGGGTTTGTTTTTAAAGAAAACCTCATTGTCCCATGTGTCCTACTGTAATGATTCTATCATTTCTATAACCATATTTTATTATAAATTACTTCTTATATATTTGCCTATCTAATTAACTGAAAGCTCTTTGATGGCAGAGGCTGTCTCCTTTGTATCTGTAGCACACACCAGAACCTGGCACACAGTAGGCACTTAGCAAATGAATGAACGAAAATAGGCATTCATTGAATGACTTCTTTGCTTAGAGTTTAGTTTCAGTGCTTGTCAACATAATTTAGGCAATATTTTCTTATATCTTCTTATTCATGGCTGTAGGATATTTCAGATGTTGTTTCAGTTATATGTGCTTTGGTATCTAACTATAATTTTTAAATTAAAGGCAGGGGCAAGGATATATTTTCTATATCCCTTAATAGAGAGGTGGAGTGGAATACTGAAAAACAGAGTTGGTATCATCTGTATGCACATTGTATGAAAGTTTATATTTGGAATGATAGAACGCTAAGGCCCAGAAAGTGCCCAGATCATAGAGTCCCACCCCATGGTTCTTCAAAAAGACCAGAGGATACAGAATAATTTTTGTATTTGGGGTCTCCAGGACTGAGTACGTTGCCTGACAATAATTGGAATTCAATATTCAGCCAAATAAAGGAGGGAGGAAAGAGAGGAAGGAAGTAGGAGGAAGCAGGGAACTGAAGCTTAGAGTTGTAAAATGATTCTGCACAACTGACATCAGAACCCAGACCTCTTCTTTTCTAGCCCAGCTCTGTTTCCACTAAATTGTTTGAATTTTTAACATTATTAATCCAAAAAATGGCATCTATTTTCCTGTTATTGATAGTAGCTTAATTTGTAAGTAGTTGCTTCGTTTCACTGCAGCTGCTGCCTCCACGTACCTGAAATGCCAGTGCTCCAGCTGTCTTGATTGAGAGGCCTAGTTTGCAAGAAAACAAGACAAAATACTTTGCAGCCTTAATTCTAGTGGGAATTTAATTTAATTAGCATCTGATTTACACAATGCACTTCTGACAGCTGTGTTTGTGGCATCTTTGTGGAAGCAAGAAATTACCACCCATTGAAATCATCATCAAAGCTTATTTATCATCCTGCCACATCTTTCCAGCCTGCAGCATTGGGGACGTCTGTGTGTTTACCACACACTTCATGGAGGTTACAGTAAATAATACTCAAGTACGCGCACCAAGATTTGTGGAGTGTTTAGTGCAGGCTTGTTCCAGAGACTTAAAAGGATGAATGTGAAAATGAAGCTTTGGAGGTTTGATCAAAGGACAGGTGTCTTTTAATGTTGGGTTTCAAGGAGCATTACAGATATCAAATGAAAGAACACTCGCCACCCGGGAGAGAGGAGCACTGAGCTGCTGCACTGGGGTTGTGCCGTCACTCTGCTCATCACAGCTAAGGAAGGATGTGGGTGATTGGAGATAAACTCTCACTGAGGCCTCTCCTTAAGATCCTGAAGTTGTACTTTGGCAACTAAGGGATTTATTGTAGGGTCTGGGCCATGTTTATATTCCCCAGTACCTGGCACATAATAGATAGTTGTTGAGCAAGTGAATGAGATATGGTATGATATGATTGAACTGGCTGCAGAGTTTTTATTTTAAACCTAGGCCAGTCATTTCCTATCCCCCATGACCAATAAATCCATTATCTGCAGAATGATTAGCATGACTTTACAAATCATTAGAATACCAGGAAGGGGCATATTAGATGAGAGACATTCTAATCAAGTTCAGAGAATAGAGAACTCATGTCTCAAGAGGAGTGCAAGGGAAGGTTTCAAAGAAGAGTTGGCATTAGAGCTGAGTCTTGAATGGTACAAACATTTTATTGGAATCAAATGTTTAAATAAGGAGAAAGAAGTGGAAATCCCAATGACAGAAAATTAGGTTAACAAAGCATGAAATAAGGTATTTTTAAGGAATAGAGAGCTTGGCTCATAAAGACAGGAAAGGAAAGATAAGTTAGGCCTAGAACAGGAATGATTTTGAAGAGTTTAAAATTTTATTCTGTAACAATGTGGGACCTTTGAAGATTTTTGAGAAGGGGAATGACCTGATTATGTTCATGGTTTGGAAGAAAAACCTCTGTCATGGAGGTAAAGAATAGACAAGCAGAGAGAGGAAGACTTTTCATGCCCTTGCTAGTCAAAGAGATTTTTAGTGTTTTTACCAATAAAAGCAAAGGTCAAGAAATAGGTCCATCATTAAAGTCCAGAAACAGGATGATTGATGTCAAAATGAGTTTCGGAGATACCATAAAGACTGAACTTTCAAGATGTAGCAATGGGTAGACTAACAGTTGAGACTCAAATTTGTCCCTAAAGTACTGAAGTTTTCAGCTTGGCTGATAGCAAGAATGGTAATGCCATTCAAGAGAGAGAAAAATCTAAAGGAGATGCTGGTTAAAATGAAAAATATTTCCCACTTTAGCATGTCATTTATGTACCTGACAAATGTCCATTTCCTTGGTATCATTCCAACTTTATAGAATAAGAATATTAAAATTAAAAGGCCCTCGATAGGCTTGGTGTCCATAGCTCAGTGGTTAGGTCATCGGCCACATACACTGGGCTGGCAGCTTTTAACCCAGTCTGGGCCAGCTAAACAACAATGACAACTGCAACAAAAAATAGCCGGGCTTTGTAGTGGGCGCCTGTAGTCTCAGCTACTTGGGAGGCTGAGGCAAGAGAATCGCTAAAGCCCAGGAGTTTGAGGTTGCTGGAGCTGTGATGCCACAGCACTCTACCCAGGTTGACATAGTGAGACTGTGTCTCGAAAAAAAAAAAACAGGCCCTGGATAGGTACATTATCTAGTTTAGGTTTTTCAAAGTAGGCTCTTCAGACTTTCTGGAAATGTTCCATGCACAAGTGATTTTATAAGCAAATACATTAGGAAGCAAATACATTTGTGTACTCTGTCTTTTGGAGCATAGCGGTATATAGGGCCGGCGCCCTACTCACTGAGCCACAGGTGCTGCCAGGAGGTTGTTTTTTTTATTATCTCCATTTGGGGGACAAGTCTGATGCTTGGCCTGCATATGGCCATCGAGTTAATGACCAGAGACACTGGATTTAAAAATCGAGGTTTCCTGGCTCTTGACTACTCACTATGCTGTCCCTTTAAGCCCCAAGATATGTTTCCTTCCCAGATACCAAGCCTTGACTTTCTGCCTCTGGTGAAAACTGCGGGGCCTGTCTTTCATCTGCTCCCTGTCCCCCAGCCAGCAGGAGAAAAGGTTTGTAGTTCTCAGTGATGCAGATCTATGTGATTGCAATTAATCTGTGAAAAGAGTCAACACAGGCCCAGGTACTTCTTCGTAAATATTAGATGTTGGACGTCATTTGGTGAGCCACTGGGAGCCAAGATGAAAGGTTTTTGCGTAAGATTGTAAGAGTTTGAGCATGTTTTAATCTGGAATGTATGAAATAACACAAAGCAGAGAAGAGAGCTATCCTGCACATTGCATAATGGTAATATTGGCCAACTCGCTTGTGTCATAGCTAACTAAATATGGTAGTGGTACTTTGTAAATGTATGTCAGATACCAGCTGTATCAGTCAGAGTGGAGAAACACAATCAAAGA
Source organism: Nycticebus coucang (assembly GCF_027406575.1). Taxonomy (NCBI): domain Eukaryota; kingdom Metazoa; phylum Chordata; class Mammalia; order Primates; family Lorisidae; genus Nycticebus; species Nycticebus coucang. Next base: position 37,612,810 of record NC_069789.1, read on the forward strand.
GATTTATTTCAAGGGATTGGCTCACATACCTGTGGGGGCCGGCAACTCTGAAATCTGTAGTTTAGGCCAGCAGACTAAACTCACACAATATTAGATGCTCTTGAGGCAGAATTTCTTCCTCTCTGGAAAACCTCAGTTGTACTCCAAAAGACCTTCACCTGATTGGATGAGGCCCACTCACATTATCTAGAATCATCTCCTTTACTTAAAGTCAGCTGGTTGTAGATGTTAACTATATCTACACAATACTTCCTCTGCAACACCTATGTTAATGTTTCATTAAGTAACTGGCTACTACAGCCTAGCCACATAAAACTAACCATCACATTAACCAAGGGGGAAAAACTGAAATTTTAATCAGTTGCTTAAAATTAGAATAATTTTATACAAAAAGTTTCAAGAACTACCTTCTTACACTTTGAAGATAAAGAGAGGGGTTATCCCACCTTATCCCACCACCAACATTTTTGGGAGCCACCTTGCTCTTGGTGGTCATTTTCATCTATGACTGAAACCATTTTTTTCCCCAAGACAACCAAAGACCATTATGAAATGTGTATTTTAGAACACATTTTCTATAGAACTTCACTGAATTTTAAATAGAATTTTGTTTCTATGACTTTGGCCTGATTTATACAGTTGGTCAGCCCGCAGGCAGCCTTGAAGATGACAAAGAAAATAAATGTTCCGAGGAAATAATATTCACTTCCACTTCTTTTCAAGTCATCTGTTGGAGTTCCTTCATCTTCTCTTTCTCAGGGTAATCATTGCCCTCCCAAAGTAAATTAAGATTGATATAACCATGCCACTCTTTTCTTGTCCCCAGCTTAAATGAGAACTTATAAGGAAGATTTTCCCTAAAGAGCTTTTACTACCTTTGGTATCTTTTGCCTAAAAAGCCAATGATTGTGTTTACTGGCCCTTAGCAAACCCATATAAGATACCTGAGAATAAAAATAGTTAAAGGTGTGTTTGGGCTTCATTTTACTGTAAGTATAGGAAATAATTATATCTTGTAGTTGGATGTAGTGCAATCTGGCAGAGGATAGAAACTTTTACAGGGATAATTGAAGGGCATCATCACCAAAGAGCCTGCAAAGATGAAAAAGACCCTCACAATTCTTGGCAGGACAGCTCACTCATGGAAACACACTTGAATGATTTTTGTATGGAGATAAAAGGTGGGTGCCTGTGCATGTGTGCCAAAGAGCTTCTCTAATCACTGCAGGCTGCCCATATTTCCACTCTGAAGGTTAAGGTGTGCGTGACACCATCATTAGAAATGGAAATAATAAAATTAACTTTCAGTTACCCACATTACACTCAATGAAGTATGGTCATAATATTATAACCAAAACCATCAAGAATCAGAAAATTAAATTTGGTTTATTAAGTCAAAAGACATTTTTTGCTACATAATTTATTTAATTGAGGATATTTTTGGCTTGGCAAGAGTCTAGGACTTATATGTTTCTGGAAGAGAAATAAGTTACCCCTTTCCCAATATATTATTGAATCTTGGAAGCCCACAGATACAGCTAGGTAATATGTTTTCTACACATATTATTTAGCATCCCTAAATTTACAAGGGGCAGAGATGCTTCCTAGAAAGAAAAAGATTAGGTATGCAACTATTTCTCCCAATTCAAAGATATAAAAATGAGTAGGATGGACTGGGATGTCACAGACACCTGTAGTCCAGCTATTTGGGAGGCTGAGGTGGGAGTCTCACTTGAGGCCAGCAGTTTGAGACCAGCCTGGGCAACAGTGGGACCCCATCTCTAGAAAAAACAAAAAGATAACTGGGTTTGGTGGTTTGTGCCTGCAGTCCCAGCTACAAAGAGGCTGAATGAAGAGGATCACTTGAGTCTAGGAGTTCAAGGTTGCGGTGAGCTATGAGGATGCCACTGCACTCTTGCCTGGCAACAGAACCAGACCCTACAGACTCTATCTCAAAAAAAAAAAAAAAAAATCAACTCCAATTTTTCTTTCTCTTACAGCTATTATTTTGGTAATATATGGCTGCATACCAAACCACCCCACAATTTAAAACAATGAGTTATTATTTCTTGTGATTTTTGGGTTGACTGGACTCAGCTGCATGATTCATCTGTTCCACGTAGGGTATCAGAATTTTACTCATGTGACTGCATTTGACTAGGGACTGGAATGTATAAGATGGTCTTTCATTCTTGAGGACCTCTCTCTTTAAGGCCTTTAATCATTCAGAGATATAGCCCAAGCTTTCTTACAACATGGAACTTTCCAAGAGGACAAGCTCCAGTGTACAAGTGCTTCTCATCAAGCCTTGGTGTCTTGTCCAAAACAAGTCACATGGCCAAGCCGTCAATGTGAGTGGGACTATACAAGAGGGATCACCCCTATAACAGGCTTGCATGATCATTTATTAAATATTAACAATGAATATTTATTGTTTTGAAAGTGTTTTCATAGATTCAAAGGATGTCACAAAAAAGTGTTTTCACATTTATTATCTCAATTTACTTAATAATAACATTTGAGGAACAAATAAAGACAGAGAAATCTGGACACCTATCTAGAATTTACTAAAATCATACAATTAGTAAATGCTAAAATTGAAACTTGAGCCCAGGTCTTATTACTGCAAGTCCTGTGTTTTTTCTTTATTTTATTAAATCATAGCTGTGTACATCAATATGATCACGGGGCACCATACACTTGTTTCAGAGAATATTTGACAGATTTTCGTCTCATTAGTTGACATAGCCCTCCTGGCATTTTCCTAGTTACTTTGCCAAGACATTTACATTCCACATTTGCCAAGGCTCACATGTACCCTTGTAAGACGCACCACAGGTGTGATCCTTTCAATCCCCCTCCCTCTACCCACCTCCCCCCTCCCTCCCCACGCTTTCCCCCTTCCCCCTGTTCTTAGGTTGTAACTTGGTTATAGCTTTCATGTGAAGGTCCTAAGTTAGTTTCATAGTAGGGGTGAATACATTGGATATTTTTTCTTCCATTCTTGAGACACTTTACTGAGAAGAATATGTTCCAGCTCCATCCATATAAACATGAAAGAGGTAAAGTCTCCATCTTTCTTCAAGGCTGCATAGTATTCCATGGTGTACATATACCACAATTTGTTAATCCATTCATGGATCGATGGGCACTTGGGTTTCTTCCATAACTTAGCAATTATGAATTGGGCTGCAATAAAGATTCTGGTACAAATATCTTTGTTATGATGTGGTTTTTGGTCTTCTGGGTATATGCCCAGCAGAGGAATTACAGGATTGAATGGCAGCTCTATTTTTAGATCTCTAAGTGTTCTCCATATATCTTTCCAAAAGGAATGTATTAGTTTGCAATCCCACAAGCAGTGCAAAAGTGTTCCCTTTTTTCCATATCCATGCCAACATCTCTGGTCTTGAGATTTTGTGATATAGGCTAGTCTCACTGGAGTTAGATGATATCTCAAAGTAGTTTTGATTTGCATTTCTATCATGATTAAAGATGATGAGCATTTTTTCATATGTCTGAAGGTTGCTCACCTGTCTTCTTTGGAGAAGTTTCTTTTCAATTCTCTTGCTCAGCCTGTGATGGTATCCCTTGTTCTTTTCTTGCTAATGCGTTTGAGTTCTTTGTGGATTCTGGTTATTAAACCTTTGTCAGAGACATAACCAGCAAATATCTTCTCCCATTCTGTGGGCTGCTTGCTTGCTTTACTTACTGTGTTCTTGGCTGTGCAGAAGCTTTTAGTTTGATCAAGTCCCAAAAGTGTATTTTTGAAGCTGCTTCAATCGCCTGGGGGGTCCTTCTCATAAAAAACTCACCCAACCCAATTTCTTCAAGGGTTTTACCTGCACTCTCTTCTAGTATTTTTACAGTTTCATGTCTTAAGTTTAGGTCTTTAATCCAGTAAGAGTCTATCTTGGTTAGTGGTGAAAGGTGTGGATCCAGTTTCAGTCTTCTACAGGTTGCCAGCCAGTTCACCCAGCACCATTTGTTAAACAGGGAATCTTTTCCCCACTGGATGTTTTTAATTGGCTTGTCAAAGATTAAATAACGGTAAGTAGCTGGGTTCATCTCTTGGTTCTCTATTCTGTTCCAGACATCTACTTCTCTGTTTTTGTGCCAATACCATGCTGTTTTGATCACTATCGATTTGTAGTATAGTCTGAGGTCTGGTAGCATAATTCCTCCTGCTTTGTTTTTATTTTTGAGTAATGTCTTGGCTATTCGAGGTTTTTTTCTGATTCCATATAAAACGAAGTATTGTTTTTTCAAGATCTTTAAAGTATGACAGTGGAACTTTAATAGGGATTGCATTGAAGGTATATATTGCTTTGGGTAGTATGGACATTTTAACAATGTTGATTCTTCCCAGCCATGAGCGTGGTATGTTTTTCCATTTATTAACATTCTCGGCTATCTCTTTTCTTAGAGTTTCATAGTTCTCTTTATATAGATCTTTCACATCCTTTGTTAGATAAACTCCCAAATATTTCATCTTCTTTGGCATTACTGTAAATGGGATAGAGTCCTTAATTGTTTTTTCAACTTGACTATTGTTGGTATATATAAAGGCTACTGATTTATGAATGTTGATTTTGTAACCTGAGATGTTGCTGTATTCTTTGATCACTTCTAAGAGTTTTGTAGTAGAGTCCCTAGTGTTTTCCAGATATACAATCATATCATCTGCGAAGAGCGAAAGTTTGATCTCTTCTGACCCTATGTGGATGCCCTTGATCGCCTTTTCTTCCCTAATTGCGGTGGCTAAAACTTCCATTACAATGTTAAAAAGCAATGGAGACAATGGGCAGCCTTGTCTGCTTCCAGATCTAAGTGGAAATGATTCCAATTTAACTCCATTCAATATGATATTGGCTGTGGGTTTGCTGTAGATGGCCTCTATCAGTTTAAGAAATGTCCCTTCTCTACCAATTTTCTTAAGTGTTCTGATCATGAATGGATGTTGGATGTTATCAAAAGCTTTTTCTGCATCGATTGAGAGGATCATATGATCTTTGTTTTTTACTTTGTTTATGTGCTGAATTACAATTATAGATTTACATATATTGAACCAGCCTTGAGACCCTGGGATAAAGCCAACTTGATCATGATGTGTGATTTGTTTGATATGTTGCTGGATTCTGTTTGTTAGGATCTTGTTGAATATTTTTGCGTCTATATTCATTAATGATATTGGTCTATAATTTTCTTTTTTTGTTGGGTCTTTTCCTGGTTTGGGGATCAGGGTGATGTTTGCTTCATAGAGCGTGTTGGGGAGTCTTCCTTCTTTTTCTACATTTTGGAACAGTTTGAGTAATATAGGTACTAATTCCTCTTTATAGGTTTTGTAGAATTCTGATGTGAAACCATCTGGTCCCAGACTTTTGTTTTGGGGGAGGTTTTGTATGGTTGATGTTATTTCTGAACTTGAAATGGGCCTGTTCAACATTTCCACTTGATTTTGGTTAAGTCTTGGAAGGTGACGAGCTTCCAAGTATCAGTCCATTTCCTTCAGATTTTCATATTTCTGAGAATAAAGTTTCTTGTAATATTGATTAAGGATTTTTTGGATTTCTGAGGAGTCTGTGGTTATTTCATCTTTGTCATTTCTGATTGATGAGATTAGAGATTTTACTCTTTTTTTCCTGATTAGGTTAGCCAACGGTTTATCTATTTTGTTGACCTTTTCAAAAAACCAGCTTTTTGATTTATTGATCTGTTGTATTGTTCTTTTGTTTTCAATTTCATTTAGTTCTGCTCTGATTTTGGTTATTTCTTTTCTTCTACTGGGTTTGGGGTTGGAGTGTTCTTCCTTTTCCAGTTGCTTGAGATGTCCCATTAAGTTGCTAACTACCTCTCTTTCCATTCTCCTGAGGAAGGCTTGCAACGGTATAAATTTCCCTCTTAGAACTGCCTTTGCAGTGTCCCAGAGGTTCTGATAGTTCGTGTCTTCATTGTCATTTTGTTCCAAAAATTTGGCAATTTCCTTCTTGATCTCATCTCTAACCCAGCTATCATTCAGCATGAGGTTATTTAACTTCCATGTTTTTGTATGAGTATGTAGATTCCTGTTGTTACTCAGCTCAAGTTTTATTCCATGATGGTCTGAGAAGATGCATGGAATAACTTCTATTCCTTTAAATTTACTGAGGTTAGATTTGTTACTTAAGATGTGAATGATTTTGGAGTAAGTTCCGTGGGCTGAAGAGAAGTATGTGTATTCAGTTTTGTTAGGATGAAATGTTCTGTAGATATCTGCTAGATCTAAATGCTGGATGGTTAGATTTAAATCTAAAATTTCTTTACTCAGCTTTTTGTTGGAGGATCGATCCCTCACTGCCAAAGGAGTGTTAAAATCGTGAACTATTATGGAGCTGGAGGAAATCAAGTTGCTCATGTCTGTTAGAGTTTCTCTTATAAATTGAGGTGCATTCTGATTGGGTGCATAGATATTAATAATTGAAATCTCATCATATTGAGTATTACCCTTAACAAATATGAAGTGACCATTCTTGTCCTTCCTTACTTTTGTTGGTTTAAAGCCTATTGTGTCTGAAAATAAAATTGCAACACCTGCTTTTTTCTGGTTACCATTTGCCTGAAATATGGATGACCATCCTTTCACCCTGAGTCTGTATTTGTCTTTTAAGTTAAGATGTGACTCTTGTAAGCAACAGATATCTGAACTGAGTTTTTGTATCCAGTCAGCTAACCTATGTCTCTTTAGAGGACAGTTTAAGCCATTCACATTAATGGAGATTATTGATAAGTTTGGTGAAATTTTGGGTTTTGAGTTTTTCAAAAGTCCAGTGGACAATTTTAATCTTTTCGCCATTGTAGAAGTTGGAGTTTGATAAGGAGTTTCTGAGTGAGTTTACGTTTGTAGTAGAGGATTGGGTTGGTCATTACGGAGGATAGGTCTGAGAATATCCTGAAGAGCTGGTTTGGTTGTGGCAAATTTCTTCAACATATGAATGTCGTTAAAGTATTTAATTTCTCCATCATAGATGAAACTCAGTTTAGCTGGGTAAAAGATCCAAGCTTGAAAGGTATTTTGCTTTAGGAGATTAAAAGTCGATAACCACCCTCTTCTGGCTTGAAAAGTTTCAGCAGAGAGATCTGCAGTCATTCTAATGTTCTTACCTTTGTAGGTAATGGCTTTCTTTCGCCTGATAACCTTGAGAATTTTCTCCTTCATGTTGACTTTAGTGAAGCTAATTATGATATGTCTGGGGGATGACTTATTGGGGTTGAATTATGCTGGAGTTCTGAAACTGTCTGCTATCTGAATTTCAGAATCTCTAGGCATGTCTGGAAAATTCTCTTTCATAATTTCATGCAGAAGGGCCTCTGTGCCCATCGATGCCAATTCATCATTTTCCGGAACTCCTATTATTCGTATATTTGCCTTCTTCGAATTATCCCAGAGCTCTCTAAGAGAAAGATCCATTTCTGCTCTCCATTTCTCTTCCTCTTTGAGAGTTTGGGAGTGTTCGAAGGCTTTATCTTCGATGTCAGAAATCGTTTCTTCTGCTTGCTCCATTCTGTTGCTGAGGGATTCTACTGTATTTTTCATATCTTTAAGGGCTGCAAATTCTTGCTTCAGTGTGTCTAAGTCTTTGGTGGTTTTGTGTTTAAATTTGTTAAATTCTTGAGACAACTTTTGAATTTCTCCTCGGATTCCTAATTCCATTTTATCAATCTTGTATGCAATCCAAATTCTGAATTCGATTTCTGACATGTCTGCCAGTTGTTTATGAATGGGATCTTCAATTACATCTGCCATTTCTTTCCTTGGGGGGGTTGATCTATTCTGGTTATTCATGTTACCAGAGATTTTCCGCTGATTCCGCCCCATGGTTGTTTTACTCCCTTTGATTTTTCCCCTAGGGTTTTGTTGAGGGCCCGTTCAGTGTTGTAGCCTGAGAGACTGGGGCCCTGTCTGGTGTGGTGGGGCTGAGTGCTTCTGAATTATTGTCAGCTGGCTTCTGTTTGACCTCAGTGAAGCACTTACTCTTGGTTGAAGTCTCAGTTCTCTGAGTTGGCCCTACCCTGGATGTTTCTGGGGTCTGTGAGTCACCTCAGGCAAATCCTATACTCAGGGGTGGCTTCCTCTGGTTGCCCAGGGAGGCAGGGGATATGGCTTCAGCTGCCTCAGGGAACTGCCGCTCTGATGTGGGTCTCCCCCAGCCTCACTCCTCTGTCCCAGAGTCAGGACCAACTAGCTGCAGTTCAGGCACTGTCCATGCCCTGACAAATCCCTCAAGAATCTGGACTCCCGGGGTACAGGCCTCCAGATCCCAGAGTGAGGGTGGGGTGGGGTGCTGGGAGCTCAGAGCCACCGGGAGCAAGCTCACTCAATTCCTCCCAATCTTTGGCTCCACCGCACCACCACAGCCCATGCCTCCAGGCTTCAGAGTGAGGGTGGGGTGGGGGGAGCGGCTGGAGCCCAGAACCACCAGGCAGCAAACAGACTCAACTCCACCCAGTTCCTTGCCCAGCCACATGGCATGCACTCAGGTCTCCAGACCACAGAGTGAGGGCAGGGGGGAGCGCTGGGAGCTCAGAGCCAGCAGAGGCTCTGAGCCGCAGGGACCCCGGTCGGCAGCGAGCAAATTCAGTTCCTCCCAGTCTCTCGCCCGGTTGTACTGCCGCAGCTGAAGCCATAAGGCTTCAGAGTGGGGGCGGGGTGGGGGGAGCGGCTGGAGCCCAGAACCCCCGGGCAGCGAACAGACTCAGCTCCACCCAGTTCCCTGCCCTGGCACATCGCTGGCGCTTAGGTCTCCAGACCATAGAGTGAGGGCCGGGGAGCACCTGGAGCCCAGAGCCAGCAGGGGCTCCGAGCCGTAGGGAGCCCGGTCGACAGCGAGCAAATTCAGTTCCTCCCAGTCTCTCGCCCAGTTGTACCATCACATCACAAACCTTCAGGCTTCAGAGTGGTGGCGGGGTGGAGGGAGCAGCTGGAGCCCAGAAACGCTGGGCAGCGAAAAACAGACTCAGCTCCACCCGGCTCCCTGCCCGGTTACACGGCAGGCGCTCAGGTCTCAGGACCACAGAGCGAGGGCAGGGGGAGCACCAGGAGCTCAGAGCAGCTGGTAGCAAGTTCGACTCAGTTATATGCCTGGTTGTATTGTTGCCCAAGGAGGGCTGCTACACCTTGCCTCAGGGAAGCGCTGCCCTGGTGAGTCTCCCTCCGCTGACTGTCCGTACCTCTCTCCCGTGCCCCAGAATCAGCACTGACCAGCTGCAGCTTGGGGACTGTCCTCTCCCCCTTTAGGAGTCACCCAAGAATCCAAACTCCTAGGGGACAGGCTTTCAGACCTCAGAGAGAGTGGAGGGAAGTGCTGGGTGCTCAGAGTTGCTGCCAAAGGATATTTACAGATTTATACAGTTTTATGCCTGGCAGGAGAACGCCTAGGCATCCTAGTAAGGGAGGTAGGTCCAGTTTGTAGTAGGTCTCTCCCGTTAAGTGTAGTGGGATGGCCTTTGATTTCTGCCCTTTTGTTTGTGGGGCCCTTAAGCCGATCAGGTGGGGGAATGGGGAGTCCTGTCCACTTGGTGATGGGTTTTGTACCTTTTGTTTGCTTCCTTGTTGTCGCAGCTCTCCTCAGCAGGGTTGATGTGTGTTCTTCAACTTTCTCGCTTGGTGTTGCTCGAATCCATCAGGTTACTTGCTAAATTTTCATCCCCTAACTCTCCTTCAGGACAGGAGCCTCTGTGGATAGCTGGCTTCAGTCCGCCATCTTCCCATCATCCCCCCAAGTCCTGTGTTTTTCTGCCATATCAGTTACCTTCAGCCAGCATAACCTGAGTTATATGGCTAAGCTTTTCATGTTTGATCTTTCCAGGTTTTGAAATTTTCTTGACAAATACATTTTAAAACATCCACTTAAAAAAATTCTTTAGAGCCTCAGTGTGGTGGCTCACACCTGTAAACCTAGCACTCTGGGAGCCCGAGGCATCCTCAGGCCGAGCCTGAGCTCATGGGTTTGAGACCAGCCTCAGCAAGAGCAAGACCTTGTCTCTAAAAATACCCAGGCATTGTGCAAGGTGCCTGTAGTCCCAGCTACTTGGGAGGCTGAGGCAAGAGAATCTCTTGAGCCCAAGAGTTTAAGGTTGCTGTGAGCTATGACACCACGGCATTCTACCAAGAGTGACAAAGAGACTCTGTCTTAAAAAAAAAAATGCTTTAATTTTTTTTTTAATTTGGAGTGTATATATACCTAACCCTCAAAGACTTTGATAAAGATCTTCTAACAGAGCTATTAACTATGTTTACTTACTACAAAGAAAACCCCAACTAAGCCAGATGGCTGTTTGGAAGTAAATACCTCATGTCAAACCTGAAAGGGGATTTATTTAGACTTTGTGATACCCACATTTTTTCCTGAGGGACAGCTTCTTTACTGCACCTATGACAGAGAATTTCATCCCCATATTCTTAGGCCCAAAGTTCCTTAAGGTATCTATACTACTGTCAAATGTCAATACTAACAGGCCTTGTATCACTGGAGTGGAGTCAAGGTAGGGTGGCTATAAATAAAATTTTGTGTTGAGTAAGTATCTAAAATTATTCTTACCTAGATGCTTGAGAATAAATCACAAGGAGATTAGGATCAGAGCTGGATCAGATGTGCTACCTGTAGTACTGTTTCATGATAACCAGTGGCCAAGGAACAGAGATGGGAGAACTGTAGCCTCATGGACTGGAATCTGCCAGCATGCCTTGTCTGGATGAGGTGCATCACTGAGGAATGACCTCTGCTGTGTCCTGTCCTATGGTCCCATAATCTTGGTCCCCAGCCTCCAAGTGACACTTTTAATTAGGAATCTCAGCTGCCTTGGCCTTTGATCCATTCCCTTCACTTCTCTTGTCACTTTCCTGGTATGGAGAGAAATAAGGAAATATTTAAGTGTACAACTAACTATCTGTGGACTACCACTCATAGAGACCCCATGTAAGAAGCTTCTCCTTTAAGCATTCTCAGTCTTCACACTCAATTACCTTTTTTTTATTATGCAACCCACCTTGTAGCATCCTCACTGTACAGGAGGGAGGCAAATATGAAGAGGTATCATGAGGTAAGGAACATTAGAAAAATGTTATATAAATCAGTCTGATGATGGGAGCTCAGTGAAATTGTAGTATGTGATTACTAGGTGGGAAGTACTTTTCTGTACATGCCCCAAGTTGGAGTAACCAATACTCCCATCTCAGGCCCCTTGGTGTCTCCGTCAGGGTGTCACATACCTTATTTTGTATTCTATAGTACTTGCTTAACACATACTGATGTTTGGGTTGAGGAAGACCAAAGAACTCAGCAAATCTTCCACCAAGGAATTCACATGCTAAAACAAAGAACAAGTACTTGGGTAAATTGAATTAGTTAACTAAACTTAACATCCATTGGTTGAGGTGCTGAGAGTTTAATCTTGTCTGTAAGTGATCTATTACCACACTGAACTTCAAGGCTGACAAAAGATTTCCATTACCTTTGACTCTCAAAAAATGCTAGGACTTGAAGGAAATTTGTCAGATCTTTTGTCTTTATGTGGGATTATATTTAAGGGGTCTTTTCCAGATGAATATATCAGAAGGGACTTTCAAAATACTTAATGACAAGTACACATATAGTGTGCCCAAGCCCTGCCTGCCCAGAGACCTCCGAGGCCAGCACCATGCCCCACCCTCCCAGAGACCACCAAGGCCTCGCCACGCCACACCCGCCCGGACCGCCAAGGCTGCACACCGTGCCCTGCCTGCTGGGAGTACACCGAGGTCACACGCCATGCCCCGCCCATTGGGAGACCACTGAAGCTGTGTGCTGCACCTGCCCTGCCTCCACGCCAGGGCCCCGCCCGAGCAGAATCACCAGTGGAGTAGTGTTCTTCCTGATGTCACTGGGCACTAGATACTGCCAGAATCCATGCAGTGTACCCCACCCTGCTGCCAGATCCATGTGCAGCACGCTCTTAGAGCTGCTCCTACAGCCAGAATTCTCTGGCTTTGGCAGTGGTAGTGGAACTGTGCAGGGGAATGTCCCACAAAGATCCAGCAACAATACAGTGATCACGCTGAGGTCAAATCTTGGAGAAATGCCACCCCCCTCAACTCTGTGCACTGCCAGAGGAAACTAGAAATCACTGTATAGGGATACTGGTGCTGCAGAGCAGCAGGGACAAAGGCGCAGTGGCTGAGGGAGATAAGCATTTGCAGGCCTGGTACCCCCAGGATTAGACTGAGCCCAAGTGGAACACTCACCAGTGGAAATTGAACACCTGAGGTAGACAGGCCTCAGTTCCCACAGCTGGCTGGTAGCCCAGGGCAGTGGCTAGGCCTTGGGGACATTGACCTTCCTTTGACTCTGACAGGCGCTAAGCCCTGGCACTTCGCATTATTGGAGGAAACAGGACTGAAGCCCTGCCGGGTCACCAGTGATTAGTCGTGAAAAAGGAACAAAGTGGAGAAAGAGACTCAGCCCCCTGGTCCTACTGTGCTATCGGGCGGACCTTTCTGACTCTATAGAGCCCCGGAGAGAGCTAAAACTGACCAGTCAGTAGACCTCTGCTATCTAGCTGCTGGAGACCTTTCAAACTCCCACCTGAGAATTCGTACTGACAGAGTCAATTGGTTCAGAACTCCTAACTTAAGACAATCACCCATGGACCCTCTCAGGTGATACCCTGGTTGTGTAGTAACAGGAAGGGTCAATTTTCCCATTCCGGTTGTTGTCTGGAGAGGTGGGTTTTCTTAATGGTTTATATTTCTTCACAGCTAAAACTTCACAAGCGTCACTGGTCAACCAGGATTGGACAAGAACCAGTTGAATACAAGACTAAGCCACCTACCCCCACCACACCAAGCAAGTTTCCCCAGCCTCAAACTGTAATACTGTAAAGACCCTTTGCAAAGCTAAAGGGGAAAAAGCTACAGTCATCAGTCCCAGATCCTTAACAAACAGCTGGTTAATCACAACCCCAGGAAACCCCAATCCAATCTCACCTTACCAGACCACCTAGCCAATAGTGAAAAACAATCATGAGGCGGAATCAGCAGAAAAACTCTGGCAACATGAACAATCAGAGTAGATCAACTTCCTGAAGAAACGATAAGGCAGATATAGTACAATACCCTATTCCTAAACAAATGGCTGAGATGACAGAAATTGAGTTCAGAATTTGGATAGCAAATAGGGTCAACGAAATGGAGGAAATGATGAAATTAGAATTTAAAGCAGAAATTCAAAAGATGTCTCAAGAATTTAAGGAATTTAAAGACAAAATGACCAAAGATTTTGACACATTAAAGCAAGAATTTGCAGCCCTTAAAGATAGAAAAAATACAGTAGAATCCCTCAGTAACAGAATGGAGCAGGCAGAAGGGATCTCCGATATTGAAGACAAAGCTTTTGAATGATCCCAAACACTCAAAGAGGAAAAAAAGTGGAGAACAAAAATGGATCATTCTCTCAGAGAACTCTGAGATAATTCGAAGAGGTCTAATATTTGCCTTATAGGAATACCTGAAAGTGATGAGGTTGCTGCAAAGAATACAGATACTTTGCTTCATGAAATAATTAAACAGAATTTTCCAGACATGCCCAGAGATTCTGAAATTCAGATAGCAGACAGTTTCAGAACACTGGCATGACTCAAACCGAATGAAAAAACCGAATGAAAATTCTCATAAACACATTATAATTAATTTCACTAAAGTTAATATAAAAGATAAAATTCTGAAAGCTGTAAGAAGTAAGAAAACCATTACATACATGGGGAAGAGCGTAAGAATGACTGCAGATCTCTCCACTGAAACCTTTCAAGCTAGAAAGGGTGGTCATTGACCTTTAATCTCCTTAAACAAAATAACTTTCAACTCAGGATCCTGTATCCAGCTAAACTGAGTTTCATCTATGATGGAGAAATTAAATACTTAAATGAAATTCACATGTTGAAGAAATTTTCCATAACTAAACCAGCTTTTCAGGAAATTCTCAGACCTATCCTCCATAATGAACAACACAATCCTCAACCACCAAGGTAAAATCACTCAGAATCTTTTGATGAAATTCTAACTTCCATAGTGGCAAAAGTATTAAAAATGTCCGCTGGAGACAGAGTGAGATTCTCAAAAAAAAAAAAAATTGAATTTTGCCTTCTTTTACCTGACCTAATCTCTTATTATTCCCTCCCCTCTTCAAACATGTTACTTCTTTAAACAATCTTACTTTAACTAAAGCATAGGGCTCTCTGGGAGAAAGCATTTTTTTTTTCCTGCCAATGGATTGTGGTTAGAGTACAGAATACAGTACATTTGGGTCCCCAGTAGCTTTCAAATCATGAAATGTCTATCCTTATGTGAAACTGCTTATGTTTTGGGGACCCATGCCATCTGACTAAATCCCCCCATCATTACTTTTTACTGTAATTTAAAGATTCCCTTGTCACTTTCCTGATCACCAACCTGGCCAGTCATACTTTAATGGCTCTCTTAAGATACCTCGCCGTATGTCAGTATTCCTGGACCTCCCAGGCCAAGTCCTTATGCTCTTCTTTCTCTTGACACTTGTTACAACAAACTGCAATTGCGGCTATATTTACTGGTCTATGCTATTTACTTGATCTATCTGATCTCCTTGAAAGCACAGAATGTCTTTTGTCTTTGTGCCTTGGACACAGCACAATGCTGAACATGTAGTAGGCAACCAGTAATGATTTTCTTAATGAATAAAAATGAAGATCAATATCTAAATCTACCTTTTATATTTTTTCAGATTCTTAGTTTTCCCTGCTGTCATATTCATAAGATATACAAGTTAGAAGGAAATGAATAATTAGATGTTGCCAATTGTGTTCTAAAGAAACACTGATGGAAGTTAAGCAAAATAAGATTGAGTATTTCATCTGTTGTGAATAGTTATGTAGGCCATTCATCATGCCCCAGTACACTTAGAAAGGGTCAATAAAGTTTGTGTTTATAATAGAGTAATTACAATGAGGGAACTTAGAACTTAGAAATTTTTTTTTAATTTAGAATTTGTTCAGGTAAAGAGTCATCAGAGAAGACTTGCTATTATCTTCAAATATTTGAAACCTGTCCTATGAAAGAGGGATGTCTATTTTGTATGGTTCTAAGAAAGACAACTAGGATCAAAGGGAAGAACTTTAAAAACAGACAAAACTGGGGCCAAGATAAAAAGTTTACTACAAGAATTGGTGAAAGATGGAAGGGTCTGCTTAAAGATGTGAGGCCATCTGCTTTTGGAGTCAGAGCATTGCTTTTTCAGCATGCCATGGAGAGGATTAAACAATTAAAAGTCTCATCTAACTCTAAGGATCTGTTAAGTATATAATTAATATAGAAAAAAATAACCTTAATAGTACTTACTAAAAAATGAAGCGCTTACTATTCGTCCTGCCCAAAACCGTAGTTAGGGCCCCCATGAAAGTTTAGACTGAAAAAAGAGAAATCAAGTTAGAATAACTAATAACAGCAGCAGTAATTGCTTTCTCTATTGTAGATGAGAAAACTGAGATTATTAAAATTATAAATTGCCTATATGGATCTAGAAAGCAAACAAAGAGACCAAGCCTTAGCTTAAAATTATATTTTCTACAAACTTTGGTTCAATCTGTCATTCACTCACACACACACACACACACACACCCCACTTCCCATTCAGTAACATTGACTTTCTAAGCTCACAGGGTCAAGGGTTGAATTCAGGCTTTGACCCTCTTTTTCCTCCTCCTCCTCCTCTTCTGAGCTGTATTCTGCCAAGGTGTCTCCATCAACAAAGTAGATTATCCTTTTGGCAGTAGTTTTTTTTTTTTTTTTGGTGGTTCATTTTTCTTTGGTTCTAACTGCTGGAAACTGTCTTTCTCCACAAGGAACAGAACAAATAGTACATTAAAAACAGGGCGGGAGGGGAGACAAGATGGCGGACTGAAGCCAGCTTTCAACAAAGGCTCCCGTCCAGAAGGAGAGTTAAGGGACAGGAATTTAGTAAGTATCCTGGTGGACTTGAGCCTCACCAAGAGAGAAGGCTGAAGAACGCACATCAACACCGCTGAGGCAAGTTGTGATCACAAGGACGCAAACAAAAGGTACAAAATCCACCACCAAGCGGACGGGAGTCCCCCTCCCCCATGAGACCGGCTCTGGAGCCCCACAATTGAACAAGCGGGCAGAAATTAAAACCCCTCCCACTACATTCCACGGGAGAGACCTTCTAAAAACTGGACCTACCTCCCCTACTGGGGTGCCGTGGCGTTCTCCTGCCAGACATAGGGCTGAATAAAACTTTGGGAATCCTTTGCCGGCAACCCTGAATCCCCGGCGCTCCCCTCCCGCCCACTGAGGTCTGGAGGCCTGTCCCCCAGGACTTCGGATCCTTGGGTGATTTCTCAAGGGGAGTGGACAGTCCCCGAGTTGCGACTGGTCAGCATTGACTCTGAGGCGCGCGAGTGAGGAGAGGGCACCGGGCTGAGGGGGAGTCACGCCTCGCGGCACTTCCCTGCGGTGCAGTGCACCAACCCTCCCCGGGCATAGGGGACCCAAGACTGAATCAGACTCTGGCCTCCCCGCTGAGAGCTGAGAACCCCTACTCTCACTCGGGGTCTGAGGGCCTATCCCTCCGGAGTTCGGCTCCTTGGGTGATTTCTCGAGGGGAGTGCACAGTGCCTGAGCTGCGTCAGGTCAGCGCTGACTCTGGGATACGTGAGCGAGGAGAGGGCACTCTGCTGAGGGGAAATCAAGCCTTGGCGGCACTTCCCTGCGGTGCAGTGCAGCAACCCTCCCCGGGCATACGGGGCCCAAGACTGAATCAGACTCTGGCCTCCCCGCTGAGAGCTGAGAGCCCCTACTCTCACTCGGGGTCTGAGGGCCTATCCCCCAGGAGTTCGGCTCCTTGGGTGATTTCTCGAGGGGAGTGCACAGTGCCTGAGCTGCGTCAGGTCAGCGCTGACTCTGGGACACGTGAGCGAGGAGAGGGCACTCTGCTGAGGGGAAATCAAGCCTTGGCGGCACTTCCCTGTGGTGCAGTGCAGGAGCCCTCCCCGGACCGTAGTATTGCGTGAAACTGAATGAAACTCTAGCTTCCCCCCGCCCCACTCCCAATCCGGGTCTGGGGGCCCATCCCCCAAGAGTTCTGATTCTTGGGGGATCTCTTAAGGGGTGTGGACCCAGCACAAACTGCGGCCACTCAATGCTGACTCTGGGGCGCGGGACAGAGGAGAAAAGGGTCGCCTGAGTGCCCACACCAGAGCAGCAGTTCCCTGGAGGTAGATCAACAGCTGTTTTTTCTTTAACGGCAGAACGCTCACTTCTGGATATTCTGAGGACACACCCCCTGTCTCCCTGGGCAACCAGAGGAGGCCACCGGTGACACGGCTCACAAACCCGGAAGCCTCCAGGGCGGGGCCGACCCAGAGAGGTGTTCAGACGCAATTCTCCAGCAGCAAAGACGTTTGAACTCAAAACAGCCCGTCTCCTGTAGGCGACGACAGGAACAGAGACAGAACCTCACAAAGTTGTCTGTTCTGTTCTGTTCTGTTAGCAGCATCCATCAGGGACGGGGCTAAGCCTGAGTGAACACCTCCTTCCCATCACCTGCATCAAACACTCAAAGATGTCAGGCCCCATCTCCTCCTGCTAGATAGCGGCAGTCTGCGGGGGCCTGGCAGACTTCCTCGCGATTCAGGCAGGTGCAAACCCCTGGAGTGTCTGTTCACTGCAGGCAACTGGGTTAGCCATCTGCAGAGATACCAGTGACTGGGTCCGACGGAGGGGCAAAGTGGGGAAGGAGACGTCAACCTTCCCAGACTGCTCTGTTTGCAGGGTGGCTCCTCCTGACTCCACGCTGCATTGGGGTGAGCTGTCTCAGAGGAGTCACCAGGCCCCTGTAATCCAGTTCCCAGAGACCTCTTGAAGCCTTCCACCCGAGACAAGTGCCGATTGAGACAGTTGATTCGGACCTTTTGAACTGGGCTAATAGACTGAGGACTTTTCAGGTGGTGCCCTGGGTGTGCGATTGTAGGAAGGTTTGATTCTCCTTTTCCAACTGGGGCCAGAGGTGGGCAGGCGGGGTGACTTAATTGCTGATTTTTCCACACAGCTGAGACTTCAAGCCAGAGTAGAAGTTGCAATAGGATCGAACAGAAACCAGCTGAAAACAAGACAGAACCACTTTGCTCCACCACACCAGACAGGGCCCCAGTTTCTCAGGCCACAACACTGTACGGGCCCTCGATAAAACCCCAGGGGAAAAACCAAAGGGAGTAAACCATGGGGCGGAATCAGCGGAAAAACTCTGGTAACATGAATAACCAGAATAGATCAACCCCCCCAAGAAAAGATACGGCAGATGTGATTGAAGATCCCATTCATAAACAACTGGCTGAGATGTCAGAAGTCGAATTCAGAATTTGGTTTGCAGACAAGATTAATAAAATGGAATTAGGAATTCGAGGAGAAATTCAAAAACTGTCTCAAGAATTTAACGAATTTAAAGACAAAACCACCAAAGACTTAGACACACTGAAACAAGAACTTACAGCCCTCAAAGATATGAAAAATACAGTAGAATCCCTCAGTAACAGAATGGAGCAAGCAGAAGAAAGGATTTCTGACATTGAAGATAAAGTCTTCGAACGCTCCCAATCTCTCAAAGAGGAAGAGAAATGGAGAGCAAAAACGGATCACTCACTCAGAGAGCACTCAGACAATTCGAAAAAAAATAACATAAGAGTTATAGGAATTTCGGAGACTGATGAAGTGGCAGCCAAGGGCACAGAGGCCCTTCTACATGAAATTATGAAAGAAAATTTTCCAGACATGCCTAGAGAATCTGAAATTCAGATAGCAGACAGCTTCAGAACCCCAGCACGATTCAACCCCAATAAGCCATCTCCCAGACATATCATAATTAGCTTCACTAAAGTTAACATGAAAGAGAAGATTCTCAAAGCAGCCCGGCGAAAGAAAACTATAACGTACAAAGGTAAGAATATTAGAATAACTGCAGATCTCTCTGCTGAAAATTTTCAAGCAAGAAGAGGCTGGTCATCAACTTTTAATCTCCTAAAGCAAAAAAACTTTCAACCCAGGATCTTGTATCCAGCTAAACTGAGTTTCATCTATGATGGAGAAATTAAATACTTCAATGACATTCATATGTTGAAAAAATTTGCCATAAGTAAACCAGCTCTTCAGGATGTTCTCAGACCTATCCTCCACAATGACCAACCCAATCCTATACCACAAAAGTAAACTCAATCAGAAACTTCGGATCAAACTCCAACTTCCACACTGGCGAAAGGATTAAAAATGTCCACTGGACCTTTGAAAAACTCGATACCCAAAATTCAACCAGACTTATCCTTACTCTCCATCAATGTGAATGGCTTAAACTGTCCTCTAAAGAGGCATAGGTTAGCTGACTGGATACAAAAACTTAAGCCAGATATTTGTTGCATACAAGAGTCACATCTCAACTTAAAAGACAAATACAGACTCAGGGTGAAAGGATGGTCATCCATATTTCAGGCAAATGGTAATCAGAAAAAAGCAGGTGTTGCAATTTTATTTGCAGATACAGTAGGCTTTAAACCATCAAAAGTAAGGAAGGACAAGAATGGTCACTTCATATTTGTTAAGGGTAATACTCAATATGACGAGATCTCAATTATTAATATCTATGCACCCAACCAGAATGCACCTCAATTTATAAGAGAAACTCTAACAGACATGAGTAACTTGATTTCCTCCAGCTCCATAATCGTTGGAGATTTCAACACTCCCTTGGCAGTGTTGGATCGATCCTCCAGAAAGAAGCTGAGCAAAGAAATCTTAGATTTAAACCTAACCATCCAATATTTAGATTTAGCAGACATCTACAGAACATTTCATCCCAACAAAACTGAATACACATACTTCTCATCAGCCCACGGAACTTACTCCAAAATTGATCACATTTTAGGTCACAAGTCTAACCTCAGTAAATTTAAAGGAATAGAAATTATTCCATGCATCTTCTCGGACCATCATGGAATAAAACTTGAATTGAGTAACAACAGGAATCTGCATACCCATACAAAAACATGGAAGTTAAATAACCTTATGCTGAATGATAGCTGGGTCAGAGATGAGATTAAGAAAGAAATCACCAATTTTTTGGAACAAAATGACAATGAAGACACAAGCTATCAGAACCTCTGGGACACTGCAAAGGCAGTTCTAAGAGGGAAATTTATAGCACTGCAAGCCTTCCTCAAGAGAACGGAAAGAGAGGAAGTTAACAACTTAATGGGACATCTCACGCAACTGGAAAAGGAAGAACATTCCAACCCCAAACCCAGTAGAAGAAAAGAAATAACCAAAATTAGAGCAGAATTAAATGAAATTGAAAACAAAAGAATAATACAACAGATCAATAAATCAAAAAGCTGGTTTTTTGAAAAGGTCAATAAAATAGATAAACCTCTGGCCAACCTAATCAGGAAAAAAAGAGTAAAATCTCTAATATCATCAATCAGAAACAACAAAGACGAAATAACCACAGACTCATCAGAAATCCAAAAAATCCTTAATGAATATTACAAGAAACTTTATTCTCAGAAATATGAAAATCTGAAGGAAATAGACCGATACTTGGAAGCACGCCACCTTCCAAGACTTAACCAGAATCAAGTGGAAATGTTGAACAGACCCATATCAAGTTCAGAAATAGCATCAACTATACAAAACCTCCCTAAAAAGAAAAGCCCGGGACCAGATGGTTTCACGTCAGAATTCTACCAAACCTTTAAACAGGAATTAGTACCTATATTACTCAACCTGTTCCAAAATGTAGAAAAAGAAGGAAGACTACCCAACACGTTCTATGAAGCAAATATCACCCTGATCCCCAAACCAGGAAAAGACCCAACAAGAAAAGAAAATTATAGACCAATATCACTAATGAATATAGATGCAAAAATATTCAACAAGATCCTAACAAACAGAATCCAGCAACACATCAAACAAATTATACATCATGACCAAGTTGGTTTTATCCCAGGGTCTCAAGGCTGGTTCAATATACGTAAATCTATAAATGTAATTCAGCACATAAACAAATTAAAAAACAAAGACCATATGATTCTCTCAATTGATGCAGAAAAAGCTTTTGATAATATCCAGCATCCCTTCATGATCAGAACACTCAAGAAAATTGGTCTAGAAGGGACTTTTCTTAAACTGATAGAGGCTATCTACAGCAAACCCACAGCCAATATCATACTGAATGGAGTTAAATTGGAATCATTTCCACTCAGATCAGGAACCAGACAAGGCTGCCCATTGTCTCCATTGCTTTTCAACATTGTAATGGAAGTTTTAGCCACCGCAATTAGGGAAGAAAAGGCGATCAAGGGTATCCATATAGGGTCAGAAGAGATCAAACTCTCGCTCTTCGCAGATGATATGATTGTGTATCTGGAAAACACTAGGGACTCTACTACAAAACTCCTAGAAGTGATCAAGGAATACAGCAGCGTCTCAGGTTACAAAATCAACATTCATAAATCGGTAGCCTTTATATACACCAACAACAGTCAAACTGAAAAAGCAGTTAAGGACTCTATCCCATTCACAGTAGTGCCAAAGAAGATGAAATATTTGGGAATTTACCTAACAAAAGACGTGAAAGATCTCTATAAAGAGAACTATGAAACTCTAAGAAAAGAAATAGCTGAAAATGTTAACAAATGGAAAAACATACCATGCTCATGGCTAGGAAGAATCAACATTATCAAAATGTCCATACTACCCAAAGCAATATATAATTTCAACGCACTCCCTATTAAAGCTCCACTGTCATATTTTAAAGATCTTGAAAAAACATTACTTCGTTTTATATGGAATCAGAGAAAACCTCGAATAGCCAAGACATTACTCAGAAATAAAAACAAAACAGGAGGAATCACACTACCAGACCTCAGACTTTACTACAAATCGATAGTGATCAAAACAGCATGGTATTGGCACAAAAACAGAGAAGTAGATATCTGGAATAGAATAGAGAACCAAGAGATGAATCCAGCTACTTACCGCTATTTGATTTTTGACAAGCCAATTAAAAACATTCAGTGGGGAAAAGATTCCCTATTTAACAAATGGTGCTGGGTGAACTGGCTGGCAACCTGCAGAAGACTGAAATTGGACCCACACCTTTCACCATTAACTAAGATAGACTCTCATTGGATTAAAGATTTAAACTTAAGACATGAAACTATAAAAATACTAGAGGAGAATGCAGGGAAAACCCTTGAAGAAATTGGTCTGGGTGAGTATTTCATGAGGAGAACCCCCCGGGCAATTGAAGCAGCTTCAAAAATACACTACTGGGACTTGATCAAACTAAAAAGCTTCTGCACAGCTAAGAACACAGTAAGCAGAGCAAGCAGACAGCCCTCAGAATGGGAGAAGATATTTGCAGGGTATAACTCTGACAAAGGTTTAATAACCAGAATCCACAGAGAACTCAAACGCATCAGCAAGAAAAAAACAAGGGATCCCATCGCAGGCTGGGCAAGGGATTTGAAGAGAAACTTCTCTGAAGAAGACAGGCGCACGGCCTTCAGACATATGAAAAAATGCTCATCATCTTTAATCATCAGAGAAATGCAAATCAAAACTACTTTGAGATATCATCTAACTCCAATGAGACTAGCCTATATCACAAAATCTCTAGACCAGAGATGTTGGCGTGGATGCGGAGAAAAGGGAACACTTCTGCACTGCTGGTGGGAATGCAAATTAATACATTCCTTTTGGAAAGATATATGGAGAACACTCAGAGATCTAAAAATAGATCTGCCATTCAATCCTGTAATTCCTCTGCTGGGCATATACCCAGAAGACCAAAAATCACAACATAACAAAGATATTTGTACCAGAATGTTTATTGCAGCCCAATTCATAATTGCTAAGTCATGGAAAAAGCCGAAGTGCCCATCGATCCACGAATGGATTAATAAATTGTGGTATATGTATACCATGGAGTACTATGCAGCCTTAAAGAAAGATGGAGACTTTACCTCTTTCATGTTTACATGGATGGAGCTGGAACATATTCTTCTTAGTAAAGTATCCCAAGAATGGAAGAAAAAATACCCAATGTACACAGCCCTACTATGAAACTAATTTGGGACTCTCACATGAAAGCTATAACCCAGCTACAACTTAACAACAGGGGGAAGTAGGAAAGGGGGGGGTGGGTAGAGGGAGGGGAATCGGTGGGATCACACCTGTGGTGCATATTACAGGGGTATTTGCGAAACTTGGTAAATGCAGAATATAAATGTTTTGGCACAGTAACTGAGATAACGCCGGAAAGGCTATGTTAACCACTGTGATAAAAATGTGTCAAATGGCTTATGAAGTGAGTGTATGATGCCCCATAATCATATCATTGTATACAGTTATGATTTAATAAAAAAATTAAAAAAATAAACAAAAAAAAAAAAAAACAGGGCACCTTAGGGCAAGTGGCCCAGAGCAGTGTTTATATAGCTGAGAATTGTGTAGTTATTTTCAATGGATGATAAAGAGAGTTTAGAGGTAATCACAGCTGTGATTTCATAAGTTCTTCAAATCCAGGACTGCTTAATTCTGTACCAAAATGGAAGAGATTCAATTAGTAGTGAAAAATGTAAATTTTGAATCTTCCAACAAAAATGTCAATAGGTTTTCCTTACCTTTCACTAACTTCAAAACCCATAACTGCTAGTAGGAAGGGGTCTTTGCCCTGAAGGAATTTCTCAATCATTTCAATAAATATTGAAAGGCAATCCTAGGGAGTGGTGAAGAGTACAGACTTTGCAAAGATAGGAGAAAATATTTATAAAGTATATATTTGGGAAAGGACTTATTTTCGGAATATATAAGAACTATTACAATTCAAAAGGTAGAAGTGAAGAACTCAATTAAAATATGGGCAAAAGATTTGAATAGAGATTTACAGAGGGCAAATAAACATATGAAGAGATGCTCAGTGTCATTATTCATTAATGAAATGCAAATTAAAATTGTAATGTGATATTATACCCACTAGAATGGCTAACATTGAAAAGAACAAAAAAACCACCTATTGGGAAGTAGGTGAAACAACTAGAACTTTCATACTTTACTAGTACGAATGCGAAATGTTACAGACACTTGGAGCAACAGTATGTCAATTTCTTAAAAGTTAAAGGTATAATCTTATAATTCCACACCTAGACATTTGCTGAAGAGAAATGAAAACATGTCTCCCTAAAGATTTGTATGGGAAAGTTCATAGTGTTGATGGAATTTCTTTCTGAAGTAGGTCCTTGGTCTCAGAGATTTGAAGAATGAACCCACAGACCACAGACATCAATGATAAGATAGGATTTATTAGATAGGAGGAAAGAAAGGTATCAGAGCCTCCATAGGGGGAGAGAAGACCCAAGTGAGAAATTGTCCCCCCTCTCCCCCACAGTCTTTTGTCTAGAGGCTTTATATTATTTTAGGAATTACACTTGGCTAGAACTTGACGGACTTCAATGTTGATTAGTGGATAAATGAGCATATTAACAAATAAATGCATTTCCTCCAGCTCCAGGTGAAAAAATGTGGCAAGTGGTCCACTCCAGAAGAGATCCAGCTTACATGAAATACTGGAAAAAATGCTTTTCTCCTGTCTTGCTTATATTCAGAGAGTGCACTTTGGAGAGAAAAAGTCTGTTTGCTTAGGCCTGGGAAATGGGGTCCTTGTCCAGCCCTGAGTGGAGGGAACCCTGTATTACTAGCAGCTTTATTTGTGAGCACCCCAAACTAGAAAAAATTCAAATGCCCATCAACTGATGGATAAACAAAATGTGGTATACCTAATTAATGGAATACTATGCAGCAGTTAAAATTATTGAACAACTAATATAATATTTGTAAAACTGTGAGTGACTCTCATAGGCCTTATGTTAAGCAAAAGAAGCCAGACACTGACTGCACAGTATATAATTCCATTTATGTAAAATTTTAGAAAAGGCAAAATTATAGTAGAAAACAGATCTATGTTTGCTAGAGATAAGGTGGTAGGGAGATGAGATTAACTAGAAAGAGTCAAAAGGGAACTTTTCAGGGTATTGAAAATATTCTAATATCTACAGCTGTAGTGCTTAACTCAAGTGTATACACTTGTCAAAACAAATTGAATTCTACACTTAAAATTAATTCATTTTATTGTATTTACATTATGTCTCAATAAAGCTGAAGAGCTCTGTAGCCAGACTGCCTTGATTTAAAATCGTATTATTTAATAACCACATCTTAGTTTTCTCATCTATAAAATGTTAATATAGAATGACAAAGGGCCAACCTTATAAAATTGTTATGAGGAGAAATGAGAAAAGACACAAAGGAACTAGAACAATTCTTAACAAATAGTTAAGTGTTGGCTGGGTGTGGTTACTCATGCCTGTAATCCTAGCACTTTGGAAGGCCAAGACTGGTGAACTGCTTGAGCTCATGAGTTTGAGATCAGCCTGAGCAAGAGTGAGACCCTGTCTCTACTAAAAATAGAAAAAGCTGAGATAAGAGGATTGTTTGAGCCCAAGAGTTGGAGTTTGCTGTGAGTTATGAAGATGCCATGGCACTCTACCCAGGGCAACAGCTTGAGACTCTGTCTCAAAAAAAAACAAACAAACAAATAGCAAGTGTTTACTAACAGATAGCTATTATTAATTACCTATCATTTGTTGAATAGTGGGTAGGTCAGGCACAATTCCAATATTGTAAGCACATTTATTGTCTTAATCAATAGTTAATAAATTTTAAGATTATATCAGCAAACATGACAGGCTGAGTTGATGTGGGATAATTCTCATTCCTGTTCCAAACACACAAAAATGCTGGCTAAAAATTAAACAAACAAACAAAAAAACCCATTAAATTTTAACTAAACTAAAGAAGTAAGAAAAGGAAATAAAGAGAATACAGTTAAATGCAAATACAAAAACCTTGGGGGAATAACTCTTCAAGACAGGGTGTACTGAATCTCCACTACAAACAGGTCTTGCTGAGGATGTGCTTAGCGCAGAAACTTTCAAACCACGTAATGAAGGTTCAGCACTTTGGGTGAGTCTTCACCCAATAATTAGGAATAATAGGACAATAGGCAACATCAAAATTAGTATGTTTAATATGTTCAAAAAGATAAAGGAAGCAAAATATAATATCCAAAAGGAATAGGTTGATTTGAAAAAGAACTGAGAGGCTGGGTGCCTGTAGAACAGTGGTTATGGTACCAGCCATATACACTAAGGCTGGCAGGTTTGAACCCAGCCGGGCCCGCTAAAACAACCATGATAACTGCAACCAAAAAAAAATAGCTGGGCTTTGTGGCGGGCACCATAGTCCCAGCTACTTCGGAGACTGAGGCAACAAAATCACTTAAGCCCAAGAGGTTGAGGTTGCAGTGATCTGTGACACCACAGCACTGTACTGAGGGTGATATAGAGAGACTCTGTCTCAAAAAAAAAAAAAGAAAAAAAGAACTGAGCAGAAATTCTAGGAATGAAATATATAGTCACATAGGGTAAGTTGTATATAGATTAAACATAGTGAAGAAATCTGAGGAAAGCTCTCATCTTACATAAAGCTACATATATTCAACATGAAAGAAAAGTCATGAGATATGAAAGGTACTACTACTTTCTCAGTAGCTGAGAAAGTTCAATATATGTTTAATGGGAATTATAAAAAAAGCAAATAGAAAGAGTGGGAAAAGTAATGTTTGAAGAGGTAATGGTAATACATTTTCTGTAATTGAAGAATGATAAATTATTAAATTTGAGAAATATACAGAATATTGAAAAGGATAAATAAAAATGAAATCAAACCTAAATTATGAAAATTAAAGAAAACTTTAAAGCTTACAAGAGAAAAGACAGATCACTCCCCAAAAGGCATAACAATAAGACCAATAGCCAACTTCATATCACAGCAATAGACAATGGATTATTGTAAACAAAGAATTCATTACTCAGTTAAACAATAACTGAGAGAGAGTAATGTAGTGATATTTTCAGATCTATAAAAACTGACAGTTTACCATTCCTGCCTCTTCACTGAAAGATTAATAATATATAATATTGTGTGTCAACAAGAAGAAAACTGAACCCACTGGTAAGAAAGGGTAAGATGCAAGAAAGGGAAGTAAACAGGATGTCAATCAGTAAGTAGCGACTATTAAAAACACTATTTCAGTGGGGATGATTTAAAGACAAAGCAGCATTAAGTATTAGATAATAACAAAAAATATGAGTTGACCTCTTCTAAGTATTGTTTTAGAAAAGGTGGATAGCATAGGTTAAGTATGCATGATAACAATTTAAAGGTAAACAGATCTGACAGTAGGTGAGAAAGAGGAAAGAGAGTGAAGAAAAAACATGATCAATAGAAGCACTACATAAAATATTAGCAATAATTCCAAATGAGAATTCCAAATAAATTATAACCACAATAAATGTAAATGGATTGCCAGCCATCTATTAAAACGAAGACAGAAGACTGAATTTTGAAAATATGTTATGCATAATATGAACATGATTGAATACACACATATTCATATACCATATGTATAAATGTATAAAAATAAATCATATCTTTTTGCTATAATGCTGAGATTATTATAGCAAAGGGCAGAGCTGCAAAAGCCCTGTAAAGTGTTAAATTGGTCATCCACAGAAAGATGATGTGCTATCTGCCCTGTTCAGAGACCTCTGAATGATACGTGGGTCATTATGAAAGTTTTCTGATACACAAAATCAAGAAATATAAAATCCATGTGGATGGAAACAAATAAATCTCTGCCAGCAACACCAATAAGCTGAGCAAGCTGAAACTTGTACAGGTGAATCGGATGCTGCTGTGTTTCTTAAAAGTGAGATAATGGACCATAACACAGTCTGTCTCAAAACTTTCTTAGGGACTCATGTACACATGGTTTTCTTTGACTTACTTCGTGTTGGTATATCACAGAAGAGTCCTGGTTAAAAAAAAAATAGGAAGAGGTGTTACCATTTACTTTCTGATGCAAGAGAGTAGCAAAAATATCTATTTTAATTTGGTATGTAAGACTAACAATACACTAAGAATATTACTATTATAAAAGGAATTATTATCAGTACCATAAGAAAATACATTCTACAATAACAATCAAAAGAAAATCAAAACTTGTTTCAAAAAAGTAACTCATATAATTCCTCTGTATTTTTCTTTCTTTGCTTTAATTAGTTATGTTTGATATTGAAAGCAATACAAAATTTAGTGTTAGAAGTTGTCTGGTAGATGATAAATTAAGGGTTCAGGATTCTGTAGGCTGAGGCCATACAGAGCCCATGAATATGTTGGCATGGAAGTGTTCTCTTGTTTCTGACTTACAGAGTGGAATGTGTTTGAATTGTGGGTAGGTCTGCTATATTCACACATTCAGCATTAACTAAACCCAGGGGCTTGCAAATTGATCTTTATATTAGAATCATCTGGGAGCTTTTAAAAAAATTCCAAACACAGGCCACACTCCACAGCACTTAAATCACAATCCCTGTGGGTGGGACACGGGTACAGTGCTTATTGAAACTACTCAGGTGATCCGAACATGCAGTTAAGTTTGGAGACCAGTGCCCCAAGGAAAACAAGAGAAGTAACTTCTAAACTGAAAAGAAAGAGACTTATGATTTAATGATTTGGTATATTGCAGAAAGCTCAAATATCAGGCTAGTTCTAAGAATACCTTGTCTACTTTTTTCCAAGAGGATTTCTTGTTTTCTATTTTCTGAGCCCTCTTCCACCCTGCTCCAGGCTAAAAGGCTTAAATATCAAAAGTTAAAAAAATAAGCCCGAAAAATCTCATTACAATCAATTTACTCCTCCCAAGACCATCCAAACTCCTACATTTCCAAACCAAACGAAACATATATGCACACATTCCCAACCCCCATACACTGGGCTAACCCCTATAATATATAATATAATACATAACAGACTGGTCGTATCTATCGGTTTTCTGAAGAAAATACTAGTCTCTCCATCATGATTATGGTATTATGCATTAAAAAGACAAATAAATCTTTTAGTTCAGAGGGTTCCTTGGGACGCTGGGGACGGAGAGTGGGAAGGATAGTGGAGAGGAGAGAATATGCACAAGAGCCAGCTCACAGTTGATTTACTGAATGTTTTTCTGCCACCTAATGGACACTTTAGGATATGCTATGCAAAATTCATCTTTGTAATCACAGTACCTGTCATACAGAGGGGGCTCAATAGGGAATGCTTTGAAGTCTACTTATTTTTATTTACTAAAGCTTTGGGAGGATTGCCAACTTTCACACCAAGTCCCTAGGACCAAATACTCCCTGCAATAAGCCTTTTACCTCAGTTTAGTTCTTATGAGCATCTCTACCTTTGTTTCTTTCTTTTTTTTTTTTTTTTGTAGAGACAGAGTTTCACTTTATTGCCCTCGGTAGAGTGCCGTGGCATCACACAGCTCACAGCAACCTCCAACTCCTGGGCTTAGGCGATTCTCCTGCCTCAGCCTCCGGAATAGCTGGGACTACAGGCGCCTGCCACACAACGCCCGGCTATTTTTTTGTTGCAGTTTGGCCGGGGCTGGGTTTGAACCCATCACCCTCGGTATATGGGGCCGGGGCCCTGCTCACTGAGCCACAGGCACCGCCCTACTACCTTTGTTCCTTAAAAACCCCAAATCCAGATGATCAAGGATAGTTCCTAAGCATATAATGTAATTAACAGACCATACAATCCATCTGCCTTAGTACCCCAGAGCTCAGTGATGGGACCTCTAATCTTTTTTATCTGTTTCCTCCATGATCTCTGTCGCCCCATGGCTTGAAATTCTATCTGTACACAGATGACTCCAATGTTTATATCCTCCAGGTCAGACTTTCTCCCTGAATTTCATAGGGTCAGCTGCCTTGCTGGCATCTCTTCTTAGATGTCTAATAGACAACTCAATCCTAATTTGTCTAAATCTTTGCTCTTGCTTTTGGTGCATCTCTCCCCCTGCCCCCCAGCCCCCCAACACACACTCACAAGTTCACCACTACTCCTCTGGCAGCTTCTCACCCTCATCCCAGTAAATGACAATCTGTTCTTCCAGTTGCTCAGGCCAAAGACACTGAGGTCATTCTTGATTCTTCTCCTTTAATCACACTTCACATCAAATCGATCAGGAAATAACATCTTTCAGGTATTTCCAGAATCCTAATACTTCTCATCATTCTACTGCCACCAGCATTATCCTCATCCTTGTCTAAGCCATCATCTTTTTCTTAGATTACTGCAGAGTAATTGGCCCCCACAGTCTATACCCAAAACACAGCCAGAACCGTCAAGATCACATCACTCCTTTGTAGATATTGGGCTCCCATCTCACCTGAGTGACAGCCACAGTCCTTACAATGGCTTACCAGGCTGTATATCTAACTGATCCTTGTGACTTTGCCAACCTCTTGTGCTACCCCACCTCCCAACTGACATCACTCCAGCCACGCTGGTCTTTCATTGCAGTTTCTGCACAGGCACTTTCTCCTTCAGTGGGGACTTCTGTGCTGGCTGCTCTCTCCCTTCCTTTCTTCTCTTTCTTACTTCAAGCCTTTAACTCAAACAGAGCCTACCCTGAGCTCTCATCCCTTTCAAGGCTTCTCATTCCCTTTACCACCATTCATCATCTTACCTCCACTTCCTTTTTTCCTCCTTACCACTTACCTACATCAAACATAGTCCACATTACACTTATTTTCTTTGTTTTCCTCTTCCCTCCCCTCCCTATCCTGCCCATCAGCAAAGTGGGAGGGGTTTTTGCGGTGTTATCTTCTGCCCCTACACTGCCTGACCCATAACTGGAACTCAGTATTTGGTAAGTGAATCATAATATTGACTTAATGGGCAGGGGAAGGTACTGCATAATAGATCAGAAAAGTACAGAGAGAACAGACTTGAAACTGTCTTTATTTCCTGCTTTTAAAATGACTTGCCCTTCATTTAGTATTTCTCATTGTACCTATATACTAGTTATTTTAATTAACTCCTTCACCGAAACACGGCATTGTAATTTTTAAACATTGTAAGTTTTTAAATTTTAAAAACAACACACTACATCTTGGCATTTAACTTCAAGAAGGTAAATAATACCTGAAATGTTCTAGTGTTCTTTATTTATGTAGAAAATGTTTTCAAATGGACCAGGTCAAAATGCAGCAAAGAATGGAGGTTAATGACACCAGAGCTGATCAGCACTGTTTGCCTGTCCTGCTGCTGGTCCTCCTCCCTGCTTCCTCCAAGGTGGGCTGAAGGTCAAACCCCTGGTGACAGCAGCAATAAGGCACCTGAAGCCCCACTCCTCACCTCAGATGCAGAGCTTTACAGAGCTGTACTCACTACCATTTCCCGTGTGTTGCTGGGGCAGGGTAGAGTGAGGAAAAACCTGGAATATGAATAAACAAACATGTGTATAATACAAACCAACCACTGCTGCTCCTCAGGAATTACTGACAGACCACCACCTGGCAGGATTTTTATATCTGTTTTCAATATTAAACCACGCACTTGTACCCAATTACTCACATGCCTGCCTATGCCTGTCACTTTTTTTACATCATGGCAGATAAAATTTTTTGTTTGAAATTCTGGTGACCAGCCTGGAAGCTTCAGCCACCTTAGATCCTGCCCTACAAGGCTTAGATCCTTAGCTTGAGGCAAACTACTTGAGAAGTTCTGCATTAAAGAAGCAAAATTCAAGTCTAACATTTTTCTCAGGGGAGCATTTGTGAGAGTGACTGTGTAAACTTACATCCACCTCAAGCACACACCAGGCATTAATACATTTGACTTGCGTGACAGCTCTGGCCCTTTGCATAAGCACAGAGTTTTCTGTTATACACACCCCTTCCAGATTTACTTTTTATCCCTTAAAGTTTACTAAAACATTTTTAGCTAGCCAGCTTTTGTGAACCATACTGACATTTTTAAATAAAAATTTAATTTTTAAGCAAATTACTCAAATGTCAAGTAAAAAATAATCTGGCAACCCAAAGTGACATTCCAACTTTCTTTTCAAACAGATTAACAGAGATAATTGCAATATAGAAAACTGCAAATATGAAAATATTTCTGAATATGGTTTTACTTCTGACAATCATGATAATGTCTCTAGCTTACCTTACCAAAGTAGTACACAAATACTGTAATCATATTGGATAACATCATGCCTCAGACATAAATAGGACAATTGAAATCTTTGAGATTAAGATGTGACAGGTGCTGATGAACATAAATAGAAGCCAGAGTGCTGAATATTTAATGAACTTATGCAGTATAAACTGACGCGAATGTGTATCACGTTTTTTTTTTTTTAACTCTTCAAAGTTTTATTTTACTAACTTCTGGTCAAATTTCCACAACTATGTTCTGGTCAATTTATTATCCTTGGTTGGTTGGCTTCCCGAAATGGGAGTATCAAAAGATTTGTATGTCAGGGAGAAAAGACCACTTTAAGCAGCACTGCATTTACTCATTTTCCACAAGGCAACAGAGTTCAGCATCTGATTGTTCATCAAAACTTTAATAGCATCCAGGAGCACAGACAGGTAAACCAGACTGTAGACACTCTTCCATTTGTCAAAATCAAACCAGAGAAAACCTACTCTACACAGATGTAATAGGCCAATATTCATCTTCTTTCTGTTGTCGCAACATCTTTCTTCTTTTAACTACCATATCACATAGTTTCTCAAGTCCTTCCTTTAGTCCATCTAAGATTGCACAGATAGACTGCAAATGCCAAGGAGTTGATGAACTCAGGTTACCCACTGCTAACAATTTCTCAGTTTCTGAGAGAGACAGTAAGTTTCTCAAGTCTTGTTGGCAGCTGTAAGTACAGGGACTCCCTGATTTTCTGATACTTGAGTTAAAGTTTAGTTTTGGCTGCTTCCATCCTTTCAGCAACAAACACAATGCCATCTGTGCATCTGGTATGACTTCCACAGTGGACCTATTTTCTCCTGACCACTCACATTCCAGAAGTGAAAAGTGACTATTTTAGAATGTCCTAATGTTACCTTAATTTTCTCAGTGTTAAATCCTTTGGTAGGTACAGTATTTACAAATTCGTTGAACTGCTGCCTGTATAAAACAGTTGTCTTCCCAGCACAGTCCAAACCCAGAATAACAATGTGGAAGGAATGAAATGAAGGCAGGCTGGACAGGACAGAATCTGGTCTGACAGTCCATTCCCCATTTCCAGTTCAATTAAGGTAAGTGTCCCAAATTGAAATGCTTTCTTCTTATTGCTTTATAACTTCTCTTCCTAGGTGATCAGCTATAAGACTTGTGGCAAACTGTCCTTGCCTCGTCTGAACTCAACATCTCTCAGCCACTTGAGAGCTGCACAGATACCTGTCTGTGGGCACCAGCAAGGGATACAGTTTAAAACATGTGTACAGTAGGGGTACACTTTAAAACATGACTATGAAGAATTATGATTTTTGCATTGTATTAACTGCTACTGACATAGAAAGTGTACAAATATTTAACAAAAACAAAGATAAGTCCCAAGGAAACTGTAAGCAAAATTACTTTAATTTTCATAAATAAAAAGATAATTCATTATACAAACACCACTTTTAGCAGAAAAATGTCAGCTGTGATTGCTTGGTATGAAATGCATATAATATTTAATACAAATAGTTAAATCTTTCCACAACCTTCATGCAACTTTACATTTGATAATTGCCCCAAATTTCCAACACCATTTCAAAAAATTAATCAGATAGTCACCAAGTATCAACTTTGCTGAGTCAACAGAATATTACCTGCTTACCTCAAAGATGCCTATTAATTTGAAGAAATATCAATATTTACTGCATTTTACAGAAGCATTGAGCATATTACACATTTCCGTTTGATAAATTGCAGTATAATCCCCAAGAATGTCAATGTGGAAATTTCTAAGTAGGTTAATAAGCACTAGTACCTAAGATAAACAGGTTCTATAGGCAGAGTAAAGAGCTAGTAGCAAGTACGGCTTAAAGTTTTGTCAGTATGTGGCATACAGCAGATGATTCTATATTACTAATTAAGGACACAAAACAGTGAAATTTAAATTTTTTCTATGGACAGCAAAATGAAATCATTATGCCACTTATTCTGTAAACTACAGCCTCATATTAAATATACTGTAAGCAATAAATAGTATTTGTGTATATGAAGGAAAGAAAATCCTGACTTTATGTAGCTTTTATTAAGCAGTGTAAATTATGATATATGATTTAAATAATCATTTATGTGAACCCAATACTGATTCAGATAGGCATGATCTATTCATTCTTCATAATGAAATGTTCATTTCTGTTTCAGTACTTTATCCAAATTTCATTTCTCACAAGGTTGTGATTCAATAGTTCATCTATGTAACTGCCCAGCACAATACCTAGCACATAGTTGGTCCTCAGTATAGGTCACTTACATTGTTTCTATTAAGTCAATCAATGTCATTTATAATAGGAAAATTATCTAATGCCCTAATCAAAAGATAAACCTACAAATGTGACTTTTATTAAAATATGATGCATCTACTATTTCCCAAGTTTGTATCTATACTAAATTGTTTCAAATATTACAATCTATATTTAAGGTCATACGATATCTATGTTTGTTTTCTACACTTTTGTTATGTCCTTTGGCCTAAAGTAATATGGTCCTGACAGGATAAGTTAGAAAATCATATAAAAACAATGCACACTGAGATCAGGAAACAAAGCCATTTTACTGTAACTTCTTTAACACAGAAGTAGAAAATTACCAGCGTAATTCAGGACAACCTATCTAAGTTTCAAATTTTTTCTTTACATCATGCAGTATATCACTTCTTCAAAAAACATTTCCATTCTTACTATCTCCTCCTATATAGAAACAGTAAGAACTGTTACAAAGTTCTGTCCTCTTAAGTAAAAACCCCATTAGAAAAGGTACTCGTAAAAATCATTGTAGGAGTACTAAGACCGAATGAAGCCCAGGGTCCTGGAATAGGGATACCCTTTCAAAGGTCTTAACATAGTTATACACACCGATTTTTAAATTATAGATTCTAATAAATGTAAAAGGTTTGGTATGATGGTTTTCTGATCTTTGAGGGACTATTTTTCCCCATCATGAAAGAGAAGTAACTCGGTTCTAATTAACACAAGTCAAGTCTCGGTTGCCAAGTCTCGGTTCCAATTAACACAATGGTAAGGGTAAGGATGTCTTTCTGTTAAAAAATTAACTCCTGCTGAGCATGGTGGTTTACACCTGTAATCCCAGCACTTTGCAAGGCTGAAGCAGGAGGACTGTTTGAGGTCCTCCAGGAGTTTGATACCAGCCTGAGCAATAGAGCGAGACTCCAATCTCTTCAAAAAATAAAAAAAATGTAGCCAGATGTGGTGGCACACGCCTACAGTGGCAGCTACTCAGGATGCTGAGGCAGGAGGATGAGTTGAGCCTGAAAGTTTGAGGTTATAGTAAGCTATGACCACACCATTACACTCTAGTCTGGGCAACAAAATGAGAGTATGTCAAAAAAACCAAACAAACAAAAAAAAAACTAATTTCTGGCATTCTTCTGTTATAGAATAGGAGGAACATTTTTGTTAAGATAGAAAAAGACCTGAAATGGTATGATTTGGGCTATTATATATTAGCCTGAAACTTACTACCAAGAGTTCCAAAAAAATGACCCAACTCAAGAATATACCCTTTAGAGACACAATAAAATCTTTCAAATGTTGTCCTGACTAAAAAGGAGAATCCAAAAGCAAAGCATGAAATAGCTTCACTGTATTAAAAATCAAGAACAAATAAACTGAAGGCAGATTCCCTCTGAATGTAATAATTATTCAACAGGCTTCAGAGAAATCATTTCGAGAAATATACACTAAAGTTCTGTAGTTTATCTTATTTGCTAGTAGAGAAATTCTAAGTG
Organism: Nycticebus coucang; assembly: GCF_027406575.1. Lineage (NCBI taxonomy): Eukaryota > Metazoa > Chordata > Mammalia > Primates > Lorisidae > Nycticebus > Nycticebus coucang. The sequence continues at coordinate 37,648,848 of NC_069789.1, forward strand.
CATATTGCAGTTCAGGTGTATTTTAGGAGATGCTGCAGCCAGTGTCCTTTTGAGGTTTGATATCTGGCTCTTTCACAGGTTTTACTTCTTCTTCTGGTTTGGGTTTGATCTACAGAGAAAGAAAAATATAATCTAAATACAAAAACTAAGATTCCAAAAAACACTTGATCTTTTCTACTTCAGACTTTTAAAAGACACTATGTTAAATTATATAACGCTGATATTAACAGAGCTATTCCAGAAGCTACATATCAATCCATTTTAAGACATAATTAGAAAGAAACATTTCAGTAAAGGTGAAAACCTAGCCTCATAGGCAAAAACCAAGCTAATGGTACTCTCACCACACACTATTTTCAGTGATGAGTCTATGCATGTAGAACCCTAAAGTTTAGAAATCTCTAAATTTTGCTATCTCTTTTGCAGGGTGTCCAACTTTTTTTCTTTTCTGCCACAAACTGGAAGAATAAGAGTTGTTGTGGGCCATATAGTAAATACACAGACACTAATAAAAGCTGATTAGCAAAAAAAAAAAAAAAATGTCCATGCATATTTTTCATGATATCCAACACCACAAACAAGCAAAAAAAGTCCTCAAAATCTGCATGTGGCCAGTGGGCTTAGGTTGGACATAAAGATGGTTATTTTAGGGAATAATGGTTTTTAGTATGGGAAGGAAATTATATAAAAATGACCCAATTTTAAAGAAGGCATATGGCTACAAAATAATTCTATTCCTTTTGTCACAGATTCCCTAGTCTTTTGGTGGTTAGACCTCAAAATTTAGACTTAATCCAACATTTGATTTAGAACACCAAGAAGTACTTAGATGTGAATGAATAAAAGAATTTTTATTTTATCTCTGGATTCATGGAATCCTTAAATTAGGTTAAGCCTACAAATGTCTTGCAGTGAGCTAAATCTAAACAGAATATTGCTATAGCAATATAAACATGGGTAACTTTTTTTTCTTCCACACTCTTGTTAAGAGGCACTGACAAGTTATAAAAAGGTAATACAATGTGTTAAAAAGAATGCCATTCAATTATGTAGGAAATCAGAAGATACATAGGCCCAGAGGTCTCATCTCTCAGTCTTATATGACAGATCACACCAAGTACTGTAATTAGTTAATTTAACGTTTAGACAAACATATAAATACATATAAAAAGTGCTAACTCTGAATTTTCTTTTTAAACTTTTGTGAATGGAAAGAAAAAACCCAATCTCTTACACTGTCATCTTTGGGTCTCTTGGTGAGATCAAACACAGCCAATGTTTCTGGTGTCCAGTGAGCACTTGTGGGAGGAAATTCGAAAGGTACAGGCTCTACAAGACCGTAATTTGCTTTGAGTTCCAGTTGTGGGGCTTCTGTTGGAATTTTTTGAAAGTAACTGCAAATAACAATTCACATAACCATTTGTGTACTCAGTAACTATTTGAGTGCCTAATACATTCAAAGCTCTGTTCAGGAAAATAACAATTTACTGATGAATAAGAGATTTCTCTGCCTCATGTAGATAAATAATTGACAAAGTCAAGAAACCTTGTCAATTACAATGCAATGTCACTGGAGCTATCTATGATGGAGGTAGTGTGAGTTTAGAATGCAAAAGAGGGAAACCCAGGTTTGGGGATTCAGTGACTCTTTTTCTAAAATAAGTGACTAAAGCTGAACTAGGTATGTTTAAGAAGTGAAAAGCTCAGTATGACTAGATGAAGAATATAAAGGGAAGAATGTAAAAAGATAAAAACAAGGTAAGATTAATTTTACCAACCTACATAGGTGGTGATTTACAGTTTGAACAACACTGATTTAATATTGGGAAACCACTTGAAAGAAGAAGGAAAGACTGAGAGAAAATTCATCTTCCTGCTATAAAGCTAAAACCAGAGTGCGATGAATATGCAAAGGAATTGAGAAGAGATTTAAAACATACAGAGAAAAACAGCAGAGAAACAGTCAAGAGAAAATGAAGAGAGTATGTCCTATTTCCTAATGAGGAGGCTGAATGTTAACAATTCATACTTGCTTTCATATCATCATTAGAGGAGAATAAAAGGCCTCTAAATAATTGAACTTTATCACTAATTTAAAGAGAAAATTAATGCTAAACTTGATGCCATTTAACATAAATCCTTTGGGAATTGACACTATGTATAATGGAAACCATAACTAAAATACTAACATTTTAATATAATCCTGAACGAACACATTATTAGTAATACTACAAAAATATTAAGCCGTACTCACATAAACCCGTTTTCTCTTTGACATTTTTCTAGGGTATTCTTCACAAGGTTTCCAAGTTTCCTAAAGAACAAATGTCCTGAAGGTTTAACTGTTGGCCCAGGTCCTTTGGTTTCTCCATATTCTTTACATAGTGCTTCTGCTTTTGCATAAACTGCATTTGAAAAAGATAGTCTTCTGACTAAAATTAACATTGTTTATTTATACTTAAAAAGCTTTAAATCGAAGATAGTGAGACTTTTACTGCTCTTTACCTAGTATGATAGCAATATCAATAACAATACTATATATATTTTTTTAATTAAATCATAGCTGTGTACAATAATGCAATCATGAGGTACAAGGTGCTGGTTCCATATACAGTATGAAATATTTTCACCAAACTGGTTAACATAGCCTTCATGGCATTTTCTTAATTATTGTGTTCAAACTCTTATACTCTACACTTAGTATATATTAGTGGAAGGTGAGTATGCTCTACAGGTTCTAGAATTTTTTTTTTTTGTTTTGTGTGTGAGACAGGGACACACTGTCACCTAGGCTAGAATGCAGTGGCATTATCATAGCTCTCTGCAACAGCAAACTTCTGGGCTAAAGAAATTTTCCGAAGTCAGCCTTCTGAGTAGCTGGTACTATAGGCATGTATTTACTACATGTGGCTAATTTTCAATTTTTGTAGAGCCAGGGTCTGACTCTTGGCTCAGGCTGGTCTCAAAATCCTGGCCTCAAGCAATCCTCCTGCCTTGACCTCTCAAAGTACTAGGATTATAAGCACAAGCCACTGCACCTAGCCCTGGGATGTTTTTCAAACATTTTTTTCTTTTCTCCAATTACCTCATTCATTCCCATTTCCTTTCTTGAACTCACCCCAAATCTCTTTAACCACCTATACCCCTTTTATGATAAAACATTTATTTTTTAAAAGGAAGATAATATCCTGGCAGGGATACTTACATTTTTCTGCTTCTTGGAGAGACCTGATTGCTTCTCCACATTTGTCACTAGCCAATAAAGTCTGACCATGATAACAGAAAGCCTGACAAAATAAATGAATTTTTATTCATTCTCACCTCACATGATGCTTTTCACTATTATTGTTTTTTTTATTTTTTTTTATTAAATCATAACTGTATACAATGATATGATTATGGGGCATCATACACTCACTTCATAAACCATTTGACACATTTTTATCACAGTGGTTAACATAGCCTTTCCGGCGTTATCTCAGTTACTGTGCCAAAACATTTACATTCTACATTTACCAAGTTTCGCAAATACCCCTGTAATATGCACCACAGGTGTGATCCCATCGATTCCCCTCCCTCTACCCACCCCCAGCTGGAACATATTCTTCTTAGTAAAGTATCCCAAGAATGGAAGAAAAAATACCCAATGTACACAGCCCTACTATGAAACTAATTTGGGACTCTCACATGAAAGCTATAACCCAGCTACAACTATTATTGTTTTGTACATGTGCCAGATAAATCAGTATCTTTATCCATTGTTTGAGGTATCAATTCAATCTCTTATTTGAGTAAGCTTTTCCCCATCTCTGTTCATAGAAAAGATGGAATTATTTCAAGGCTTGAGCCAAAATAGCCTTCTAACCATGTCCTGAGAATTAAGGTTTTTTGCTGACATCTGTGTTTAAAATTAGGAATTAGTAGATAAAGGAGGAAATTATTGTGCTAATACAGAGGGAGTGAGGGTTTTGAAGTTAAGGACTAAGGAAGTTTTAAGATAATGTATTAGCCTGGCAGTTTATTCCTTAAATGTCCACATCTACATCAAGGATTGCACATGGTCTTGCATAGTGTACTTGAAAACAGATTACAAAGTGTAAGAAATAAAAATATCTACTTAGATCTGAAAAACGTTTTTGATGATCTCTCACATGACATCCTCATCAATAAAACAAGTTTGGTGAGGATAGCAGACTAGTAAGGAACTTCCAAAATGATGCTTATTGATGGCTCTTTACCAGCTAGGTGATTATTGTGTGGTATGTCTTATGATTAGAATTAGTAAATATCTTTCTCAATGTACAGAATGAAACAATTGAAAGAATTCTTATTAAGAATGCAGAAAGTGCCAACCTGGAAGTGGGTTTTGAATCAAACAGTGATTCCATTGCTATCAGCCAGTTCTACAATTCTATGTCATCTCTTTCTACCACTTGGTTCACAATGGCTGCACTGACTAACAGTGAGCATTACTGAAAGCTGTCTCTAATTGGTACGATGCTAATGAAGACTCTGGTGAGATGACAGGCCTAATACTCCAAAGGCTGGAAAGATAATCATTTATGTTGTTTTTACGGTTATAAATACTTACATAAGCTGTGTAGAAACACATTTTCAAGTGAAGATATTTTCTCCATTTAGCAGAATATGAAGGCTCCAAACTGGATAAAGCATGATCTAAAGTTACATTTTAAAAAGCAAAATATAATTTCACCCTGATTCACTAGAGGAGTTTTAGTTCATGTGTTCTGATGCTAAAAGCAGAACGCCATGAAAGGCTAAAACTCAAGCATTTACACATTAAAATACAAAAAACCTTTCTTTACTTAAAGTGATTTATTTTCCCATAACGATATATTAAGCTACATAAACTTGGTTAAATACTACAGTACCTCTCTGATTTGGCGCTTAATTTAAGTTAAAGCTGTTAAGAACAGACTACAACCAAGAACTTCAAAGTAAATACTGTTTATGCTATCATATTATCTACATAAACATTTATATAATATAGCAATGCAAAGAGTAGTCTAGTCATTCAAGTCAGAAACATGGAGGACACTCTCCTCATTCACCTCCTCCACCACATTCTTACATTACACAAACATTCACTCACATATACTTCTGCCAAACATTTCTCAAATCTTTCTTGCTCTCCATTTTCTACTTCACTGTCTTTGTCAAAGCTTTCATCACTTCTTCCACACTGTGTAAGATTGCTGAAATGCTAAGTCAAATCAGCCTACTACTCTTTCACATAGGAGGCTTATCTCTAATAATGCAACCATAGAGACCTTTCTTGAATTCAAATCCATTTAGTCAAACTTACTTTTTATCAGTCCCAAATGTCTGCAGAATAAAGGCCAAAGGCCTAAAAATCAATTTTTTATTACATACACAAATATATTCCCAAATTTGTCTATCACTTATCTTTTTTTTTTGAGACAAGAGTCTCACTTTGTCACCCTCAGTAGAGTGCCGTGGCATCATAGCTCACAGTAACCTCAAACTCTTGTGCTCAAGTGCTTCTCTTGCCTCAGCCTCCCAAGTAGCTGGGACTATAGGCACCCGCCACAATGCCTGGCTATTTTTAGAGATGGAGTCTCACCCTTGCTCAGGTTGGTCTTGAACCCATGAGCTCAGGCAATCCACCTGCCTCAGTCTCCCAGAGTGCTAGGATTACAGGTATGAGCCACTATACCCAGCCTTTATCACTTATTTTGTATTGTAGCTAAGAGCAACTGTTTTAAGGTTCCCAACTACATTAAATTTGTTCCTATCTCTATACTTACTATAGAATGCTCTACACTCCCATATGCTAAAGGGGGGCCCAATCTGTGCCCAGGGCTGCATGCTGATTTTGTGATGACTTTTTTTGCTTACCTGTGTTGTCGGATATCAAGTATGCACAGTCTTTTTTTGCCAATCAGCTTTGTTAGTGTTTATGTATTTATCATGTGGCCTAAGACAACGCTATTCCTTCAGTGTGTGGCAACAAAGAAAAAAAGTTGGACACCCCTCCTAAAGCTTCCTAGAAAAACTTAACACTTTTATTATATTTTTACAAGGCTAAAACATTATCGTTCTTTGTAAGTCCTTCTCTAGCATGCTCCAACTGTTTAGGCTATTTAACTGCTGTAATGTCTTACTTCATGATGTTAATAATGTGCTTATGTTTGTTCCTTCCCTAAACTGAGAACCTTGTCTATTTATCTGTCCTCAGCAACCAAAACAGTAATGATCTCAAAAATGAAAACATATGCTTGTTTCCTAAATACATGAATGAAAAGAGAAGCCAATCTGAGGTACAAGCATTTTTTTTTTTTTTTTGAGACACAGCCTCACTCTGTTGCCTTAGGCTAGAGTGTGGTGTTGCCACAGCTCTCAGGAACCTCACACTCCAGATCTCAAGTGTTCTTCTTACCTCAGCCTACTGAGTTGCTTGGACTACAGGCAGTGGCCACAATACCCAGCTAGTTTTTTCTATTTTTAGTAGACATAGGGTCTTGCTCAGGCTGGTCTCAAACTCCTTAGCTCAGGCAATCCACTTGCCTAGTTTTCCCAAAATCTTAGAATTACAGGCATGAGCCACCATGTCCGGCTAAGTCTCAAGCTATTGATTTCAGTTTCTTGTCTAAATAAGATTGTTATAAAGACCAGAAAATTAAAAACTAAAAAAAAATTTAAAAAAGCAAAAAAGTTATATAATTATTAGTTATCCCTGGTTAAAAAGAACAGCACTTCCATTTTATTGGAAGTTATGTAGCATATCAACCGTTTGTTTACTTTAAACAAGATAATTAAAATAATGAAGATATTCTAGTTTTGCGAATAAGAAAAGAATCTGAGATTCTTTTTGTTTTGTTCCCTATTAAGCCAAGAGCAAATCAATTTGAAAATCCAAAGACTAAAAATGTTAACAATAGAATTACAAGCTTACCAGCTTTTTGATAGAAATTGGCTGTTTCATATGCCAGTGCAGCAATTAGTCCAGGAGCATGTTTTAGTTCAATTGCTCGAGCAATTGTTACTGTAACCAAACACAATAAAGTGAATCTTTAATTATGCTCACTTTTATTCATCCTGATTTCAATTTTAACAGCAAAGGACAGTGACAATCATTTTGGGATTTCATGCAGTTTGTTAAAAGTTTTACCATGAAAAGTTAAAGAAAATGCAAACTCGAACAAACAGCACAACATTGAGCTTATTGGTTCTGATATTATTTCTTTAAATCAATCACCAGACCATCACTAGCTAATCACAGAGAATTACTACATAGCATAACATTAATACGACACAAATACTTTTGAGGAACACTAGAGTTTGAAATAGAGAAACAAAATCCCACAAGTTTCTTTACTGTTTAACATAAGTTCCATTGTTTCCTGCCAGTTAAAGGTGAAAACTTTAAGGTAAGCCAGATTATGAAAGAGGAAAGATGAGTTAAAAAATTAAAATAGATTTCATATCATCAGAAATGGTATGAAATCAAAATTCTCTTAAAAAGAGTCATTAAATTATAAGACCTTCTCCTGCTAAGAATTGAAGGCCAATCAATGCTAAGGGTAAACTTATTCCTCATTACTATTCTCAAAACCTGAAAATTCCAGCTAATTTTGACCATAAAAAAAGAATTAAATGCCAATACAGATTTTCTTAGAAAAACAAACAAAAAAACTTTAGAATATTTAAGATACCTTCTTGAGCTTCAGCCTGACACTGGATAATATAAGCTTCTATGAGCCGTCCCTCTAAATCCCTTCCCTTTTCTGCAGGTGTAATAAGTTTGGGGATGTGACTTTCCTAAGAAAAAAGAAAAAAAGAAACAAAGCCAAATTCTAGTTTAATCCACTTATTAGAGATAAAGAAAATAGAAGTTATGAGACATTGAATTTAAGGATTAACCAGAAATTTAGAAGACAAATACAAAATGTGAAAAAAGTGCAACTGTAAACTTAGTATAAAAGTTCCCATATGCTAAAACTCGGCTTTACAATAGTAGGAAATTCAGGAACAAAATTTGGGCCAGAATAGATTCCTCAGACATGCAAGCCATACTTTTATCTTGAAAAATGTTTAACTGAATGAAATAGTAACCGACATTCTCTTTTGCAAGATAGCCCAAATTGTTCATTTACATTAATAAAGAAAAAACACTACAATTCTATATCTAATTCAGAATCACAGCTTTTTAGTAACTGTAAAAGCATCTTATTTTATCAATCCGACACTGGCCTCCAGGAACCCTTTAGTAAACAATGGCTTAATCAGAATGAAGTGGGGGGAATTCTGTCTGGACAACATTGTTTTTCTTACAATCCCCATCACATCTCCAGGAAATTTACTATAATTAAGAGTGCAGTGACTGCCCCTGTACTGCTTTCACTGAGATCCAGAGAATGCAATCAGAAGTTAAAGTTTGTGGAAGCAGGACTGGTCCTGTCAACTGCTGCAGAGCACATTAAGAAATGGTAAAAAGCATCAATTTTTCATCTTTATTTTCTCCTATCTTTTCAGAGACAAAGAAAAAATAGCAGAGTACACAACTTCATTGTCTAGTTATAAAGGTCATGAGTGAGGCTGGCATGGTGGCTCATGCCTGTAATTCTAGCACTCTGAAAGGTCAAGGCAGGAAGATCACTTGAACTCAGGAGTTCAAGACTAGCCTGAGCAAGAGTGAGACCCCGTCTCCATTAAAAATAGAAAAATCAGCTGGGGCTTGTGGCAGGAGCCAGTAGTCCCAGCTGCTCAGGAGGTTGAAGCAGGGGACTGCTTAAACCCAGGAGTTTGTGGTTCCTGTGACCTAGACTTATGCCACGGCACTCCAGCCAAGTGCAACAGAGTGAGACTCTGTCTGGAAAAAAAAATTAAAGTCAGTAGTGATTTCAAGATAAATATGAAGATATTTAATATTTAGCATTGGCTTACTCATCAATAAAGTATTCAAGAAAAGGAAAATAGAACACTCGCTCTTTTTACATAATAAAACAATTCTTTCTCCACCCTCCCAAAAAAGAAAAAAAGTTTTTTCAAGAATTAAACCATTAAGTATACATATGAAGACTATATATATAAGAATATACATAAAAACCCAGTAAGAATATATAGTCTTCATATATATGTATGTATGTGTGTGTGTGTGTGTATATATATATATAAAATATATATATTTTTTACCTTTAGGTGTTTAAAAATCCCAGCTGCAATTTTTAGGCTTCGATGGACTTCTTTTGCTTCATCTTCTGTTATACTTAAAGATAGTGGTTACATTAATCAAAGGATGAATCTCATTTCTGTTATTAAAACAACTAATATAACTACACATCCAAAATTAGTCATTGTGTTTCTATAAAATAAGGAAAACCGCTAGTTTTTTATGGTACTTATACTCATTGTTCATTTTTATCACCAAACTTAAAGATAGTTTTACATTAGCACATACAATTTGACTTCATTTTCAAATGGTTGCATATTATACCTATGTATGGATGAATCATAACCATAATGAACCAATTTCCATTGCTACATTCCTTCTGACTATTTAAAAAGGTGTATTTCATTTCATTTTACAAAATTCTTTAATCCTTCAAAACATTTTTTCACATACTTACAAGCCCTTTGTATTTCTTTTTCTGTGAACTTCCTGTTCATGTCTCTTGCTTATTTTCAATTGACTTGATAGTCTTTGATTTGTAAGCATATACATTGTAAAAATAATTTATCACATACCTTGTTTTTGACCAATCTTGTCACTAGCTATTTAACTTTATTGATGGTATTTTTATGCAATATAATATTCAGTCTTTCACTTATGGTTTTTTGGTTTAGAGACGTTTTTAGAAAGAACTTACACATGACAAGACTATTAATTTTTTTCCCCTATTAACACTAGGAACCATAATTCTAACACTTGAAATACTAACAGTATAAGGAAATCTTTCATTTGTCCAAAGTGGTACTTTTAATTTAGTTTTTAAAAATAATGAAGCTCCATATACTTGAAAAATACTACAAATGTATGTAACCCTCCCCTTTTAACTTACTTTTCTTTTCCAGCCAGTCTTGAAGCATATTTGGTATACCATAAAGCTACATTAAATCCCATGGAAATTAATTCGAAAACAGCATCCTGTTGGGCACTGGAATTATAAATATGATCATTAAGTTCTGTCAATTAATGAAACATCACTACATGAAGCTTATTTGACATCCAATTCAAAATTACAAAACTATATGCTAACTGGTATACATGACGAAAGGTTCTTGTGTTTAATACAACTGTGGACATAACATACACACAGGAATTAACAAAAAGTAGCTAAAAGTAGTGGTCTGGCATGTGCTTCATAGTAACAAGCATGAGGATAATCATTCCCAAAGTTTACTGAATATAGAATTGCTTTAAAAATACACATTTCTGGGACTTAACCCCGGAAAGCCAGAAAGTCTGAGATAGGGCCCAGAGTCGGTTTTTAAAAGTACTCAGTTGATTCTGAAATGGGTGGCTCTTGTACATGTACATTTTACAAAAAACAGAATTCAGAGGAGAAATCATTTTATGCTAGAATGGTGAAAGAAGGCTTAATGGTAATTATAAAATCTGAACTGTGCCTTCAACGATGGCTAGGTGGGAAGCAAAAGGACATCCCTGAATGAGAAAATGATGCTACCAAAGCATAAAAAAGTGTCAGATTTTTCTGACAGAAGTGGCCCAAGGAGCCTGACTGGACAGATGAAGATGATGATGAATGCTAAGCCAATCAGAATCTATAAAAAATATCTTAAGAACAAGTATATTTTAAACCTTGTTTAGTTTCTGTCACATTCTGTTATTAAATATGACAAAAATGGCAAATGCATATAAAGCAAATAAGATATTTATATATGCACTATGTTCTTGCTAGAACCTGACATTCTTTATACGTCATCTCATTTATATCATAAAGAGGTAATATCCTCATTTTACAGTAACCCAAAAGGAGTAACAAATTAGAATTATGACTCCATTTTGTACTTTTTATTTACTTGTTGCCCCCTCTCTTTGAAGGAACAGAGACAGTAACTTTTTATAAAAACAAATTGTTATAAAATATGTAGTAATTAAAAATAATTTATAAACTGCCTTTAGTACAGATTATAATATACAAAAATGACAGTTATATAAACACTTCTTTTTTTTTTGAGACAGAATCCCATTATATAACCCTCAATAGAATGCTGTGGTGTCACAGCTCACAGCAACCTCAAACTCTAGGGCTTAAGCGATTCTCTTGCCTCAGCCTCCCACGTAGCTGGGACTGCAGGTGCCCACCACAATGCCTGGCTATTTTTTTGTTGTAGTTGTCATTGTTGTTTAGCAGGCCCAAGCCAGGTTCAAGCCCGCCAGCCCTGTTGTATGTGGCCAGTGCCCTAACCACTGAGCTATGGGCACCGAGCCATAAACATACTTCTTAAAATAGTTTTATCCTGCTCGAAAAAATTTAATAGTTTAATAGCTTATTCTTTTCAGCATTGAAAACTTTCAATTTTAGTGTATGTGCTGCTAAAGTGAGCACAGCACTGAAAACTTTCAAATGAATTCTACCTTGTGATGCAGTGGGCATATCTAATTTATAACTTACCTTTCAATAATAAGAGAGTTTTGCTAATTTATGTGAAGCCTCATGAATGGTTCTCTCCCTTTTCATTTTCATTGATTTCATTATGTTTCTAAACATTCCATTTCTATGACACCGCATCTAAGTAGTAGTCAAAGTATGCAGAATTGAAAAAACACTTTTCAGAACAGATCTACTAACAGGATAATTTCTGTTGAATAAATAGTAGTTAAGCATAAAGTAATTTAGAAGTCTCCCATGAGCTGAATATTCTTGACTACTTAAGGTCTTCATTATATAATTCTTCATTGTCTCATAAAACTCCTGAAAAAATGTTAAATAAAAATGTGGCATGGTGGAAAAACCGTCAAATTTATGTAATGCAAACCATTACAGTATCTGTCAAAGTTTTATAATGTAACAACGACAAATGTTTGATCTTAAAAAAAACATTAAATTTTAAAAATATTCCTTAATTTTGAATGAAAAACAAAGGTGTCAGGGCAGCGTCTGTGGCTCAGTGAGTAGGGTGCCGGCCCAATATACCTAGGGTAGTGGGTTCAAACCAGGCCCTGGCCAAACTGCAACAACAAAAAAATAGCCAGGCATTGTGGCGGGTGCCTGTAGTCCCAGCCACTTGGGAGGCTGAGGCAAGAGAATCACCTAAGCCCAAGAGTTGGAGGTTGCTGTGAGCTGTGTTGCCACAGCACTCTACTGAAGATAACAAAGTAAAACTGTCTCTTAAAAAAAAAAAAAAAAAGGTGTCACAGAAAAAAACAGAAAATTAAGTCTTAGAAAGCCTTACTATCCCAGAATATTAAAATCTGAAAAGGATTGACAGTCCTACTCCCCACCCAATTTATGAATTCTACATGATATTCCCAAGGAAGGAAACTAAAATTTATGAATATTTTATTACATGCCTAGCATTGTTATTTATTTAACATAGTGTTATTATTTTGTTCCTCCTTAAGTCCTATATATATAACCCCAACACATAGCTAAAGCACATGTTTACCCAGCAGAAAATCTGGGAGTCCACCTAAATAGGTATGAATTTGATGTCCACATTGTTTCCCCTGTAATGAATAGCCTGTCCTGGTTTTTCAGCAATCTCCAATTCCCTGCTTTCTGTTTTCATAGAACAGAAACAAATTGAGATAGAAATATGTGGGCACATAATACAGTGACGTTAAAAGAGTAGTTAAATAAAAAATTAGCACAATTGTGATGTTTCCTGCTAAGATGAGATCTGTTTACAAATAGTTTCAAGTGATGAGAAAATTTTAAAGCAGGGGGTGTCCAACCTTTTTCCTTTTCTGCCATAAAATGGAAGAGTAAGTTATTTTGGGCCAAAATAAATTAAAGCACAAACACTAACTAAAACTGATGAACAAAACAAAAGATTCATATATACTCTTCCTGATATCTAACACCACAGATAAACAAAAGTCTTCACATAATCTGTAAGTGGCCAGGGCCACGGGTGGTAAACCCCTGTTCTAAAGGGAAGCTTTTTAAAAGAAAAGAAATAGTCAAAAGAAAAAAGGAAGAAAACAAATACAGAAGAACTTCCATAGTTAACTGCCTCCCTATACCTACCACCTCATTAAGTTGACCTCATTTTCATAGACTGGACATGTACCACATGTGCTCAACGCAAGATTCACCTCTGTAAGTTGTATCTTGACCACTTAGACGGCAACGTACAATATTAATTTACTCTCTATAACTTGACCATTTGAGTCTACTCTATACCAATGGGTAGAAGGTGTGAACTTTCCCCTTACTTGTATTATTTTTTCTCTAGTGTAAGTTCTTTTTTCACTTATTATCATGTTTTGGATTAGGCCTAATATCCTATTGTTATCACGTGTTATGGAGGATTTTTTCAACATGAAGGACTGGTTTGAATTGTAGATACAGCCTACAAGTACTAAAATATTCTACAGTTAATTGAGACACGATAGCCCAAAGGAAAGAACTCAAAAAGCTGACAAAAAAGAAAAGGCTGATCTTGTACATTTTCTGAAAAGCTACGGCCAAAAAGAGATGGTGGAACAATTTGGCATTAGAAGACCATAATTAACAACATCCAAAAATGTAAATTTGAGTACCTGGAGAGACAGGATAAGGAAAGTGAAGACCTACAGCGAAAAAGGAAGAAAATTTTCCTTGATGAAGTTAATGAAGCTGTACTTAGTTGGCTCAAGCAAATGAGAGCAGTTAATGCACAAATCTCCGGGCCAAGGATCCAAGGAATTGCTAAAAAAATTCAGACAGGAGTTTGGGGTGGCAGATTTCCAAGCATCAAGATGTTGGGTGGAGAAATCTAAACTGTGATCTGAGATCTACCAGAACGTCTTATGTGGTGAATCCAATGAATTTCCAGTAGAAGTTGTGGAAGAGTTCATTAAAAAGTTCCTGGGCCGGAGTTGGAGGTTGCTGTGAGCTGTGTGAGGCCACAGCACTCTACCGAGGGCCATAAAGTGAGACTCTGTCTCTACAAAAAAAAAAAAAAAAAAAGTTCCTGGGCCTCATTCAAAGATGACAGGATGACATCTTTAATGCTGCCAAGCGCAGACTCTTTTTACTTTCCACAGAATGTTTCACAGTGTTCTGCTTTGCACTAACTTAACTGAAGAGAAACTACAGCCCTTGGTGATTGATAAATTGGCAAAAGCACATGCACTCAAGAACCTGAAGCCTAAAGAACACTCCATCACTTGGAGATCAAATAAATGTGCATGGATGAGTGGTGCTTTATTTGAGTAAGGGGTATCGACCAAGAAATGAAGAAGAAATGGCCTATTCTACTGACTAAAGACACCTGAATTATCCACCAGAAAAATAAAAGTAGGAAAAAAAACCCCAATTCTGCTCAGCCTAAATGTAGGCAAAGACGGAAAGCCAGATTTCGGTTCCAAATTCCCAAACTATTCACTGTATATTAGTAAAGGTCAAGTCTGTTTGATTTTAGTTAGCATTTATATTATCTCAAAAATAGATTTGGTCAAGAAAAACAAATTACATTTTTAATTAATTGTATGTATTAGGATTTAGGTCAAATGCTTTTAATTAATTTCTTAAATGAAGAAAATTATTTCAGATGTATATATTTTTTCTTCAAATACAGAGGATAAGAGTTAACCATTAAACAATTAAAAGAACTGGCTTCAATTTAGTACTGCTTACCTTGGAACCTGTCCTTGTAATGTATCAGTCCACTTGAAATTTTGAATATATCGTAATTTGCTTTCTTGAGTAGATTCATCCAATGAATTTATGAAACCTATGTCAAGATACAAGATATATTTGTTTCGGAAGGAATATTCTGGTTAGAGAAATTTTCAGATTAATTACTTTTCTAGGTGCCTGAATGAAACTTCTCACTCTTCTCTCCCTTTCTACATCTCATACTTTCTCCTGACATAACATAATATGAAATACGTAAACACTTAATTTTCAAAATGTTAGAAAGACCACAAATCACTCTAACATAGTTAATTTTCTGAAACTTAAGGATACCAAAAAATATAGTCTGGAAGATTATTCAGATTTGAAAAGTCTAAGAATTAAACATAAACTTCTGCAAAGCTTTTTAAAATAACTCAGAAGTTCATATAGATAACTAACCTTGTAAAAGCGAAAAATACGAATCTGCTGCATTCTTCATCATTTCTGGATTACAGCTCAAATCAGTAAACAGTTCAAGGAGGCGTGCCCTGGATGATCTCAAATCACTTATACAAGATACAAAGAAAGAGTAAAGGTAAGTATGTTGTATGACAATGAATCTATATATAAATGGCTTAAGGGGCAGCGCCAGTGGCTCAGTGGGTAGGGCACTGGCCCCATATACCAAGGGTGGCAGGTTTGAACCCAGCCCTGGCTAGCTAAAACAGCAATGAGAATTGCAACAAAAAATAGCTGGGCACTGTGGCAGGCGCCTATAGTCCCAGCTACTCGGGAGGCTGAGGCAAGAGAATCGCGTAAGCCCAAGAGTTGGAGGTTGCTGTGAGCTGTGATGGCACTGCACTCTACCGAGGGCGACAAAGTGAAACTGTCTCAAAAAAAAAACAAACAAACAAACAAAAAACCACAAACACACACACACACACACACACAAAAACAAAAGCCACTTGGTAAGGTATTATCAAGTATATAGGAACTAATTTAATTAAGACCAACACTACAGATAAATGAAATTTCTAAAAATATAATAAAATCCAGTCCAAATAAAAAGACAATTCATGAATATAATTATGTAATAAAAATATACAGCAAGTTTTAATTTATAACAACAAACAAATGCATGCATTTGAGGTAGGGGGATTAGAATGAGTAAATTACACTAACCAGTTCTTAGTAACTTTTTTGAAAAATGGAAATTTAACATAATTTAACACCCTTAAAGTTTCTAAATTTGACATTACACACAAAATGTCAAGATATGATTCAAGTCAAAAATTGTATTTTTCCTTTTTAAAAATTATTTATTTAAATTTCAGAATATTCCAGACACATTTTGGTTGCAGTTTGCTTTTGCACATTTTAAGTCAAAGTTGTAAGTATGCCCTTCATCCAGAACATGTGCATTATACTAGTTAGGTGTGAATTAACCCACCCCCCCCCAACTGTATTTTAAAAATGAAATTACACTCTAATTCAATATACACATCAAGAGTACACAAAAACACATGGCCATTAGTTGTTTGAAAGCTTCTGACTAGTCTATATTCTTTTTTCTCTGCAGCAATAAATATTGCAAATTCATCGTTTCCTTTTTTGAATTTTCTCCCTTGATTCCAGTAACACTAAATTTTCCAGATACTCCTCTAATCTCTTAAAAATTCCTTTTATATTTCTTCTCTATGCCCTCTTCTTATTCCTACCTCCAGAAATGTTCAGTCTTTGGCTTTCTGATTTCTCATCTTGCTCTGGCTCAGGCTGGTCTCGAACTCATGAGCTCAAGCAATCCACCTGCCTTGGCCTCCGAAGTGCTAGGATTATAAGCATGCCACCTCGCCTGGCCCTGGCTTCTCTTTTTTAAGATTCCACCTATCAGTAACAGCTTCAACTACATCCACTTGCAGATCTCCATTGTCAGCTCTAACTTGATTCCGTTCCAGTTCTACATCTAATCCAGACAGTAGTTAGGTTAGAGAGGGGTTCTGAAATCACATTATTTGGACAATGATCAAAGACCCTTAAAATGTGTATAAATGACAAAAAAAAAACAACTAAAATTTTAAGGACCAAGAGAATAGAAGCTGCGTATCAAAAATTTAGTAGGTGCCTCAAATAAGACACATATTCAAAATTATTTGAGTAAAAGAATACTAACTTTTCAAATATTTTCTTTTGAGATTTGTAAGTGTTGTCATGTGGCAGTGATGTTTAGAAGCGAGCACAGACTTAATATTAAATAATCTAGATATTGTGCTCATTCCATAGTACTAAGTCTAAGGAGGCTTATTCCAAGAAAGTATATATTTCAACAATTATATACAGCCAAAATGGGAAAGGCTACCTTATGAATCTGTCATTGTTTAAGGTATTTATCTAGAAGTAAAGATACGATTCCCTGACTAGGAATAAATGTGAACTCTTATGGCCTATTCTAGATTCAAATAGTTTCCTAGCTATTTCTATGTAGGTACCTGATGACCTATAACACAACTTGTATAAAGTTAAATTCTGAAAATTATAGTACTTGGGAAAAATGTGACTTAGAAATACCTAATTTAGGCTATGTTATAGATTACAAATTAGGTCCAAACAAGTTCAGGAACTTGCTCAAGGCCACACATAAAATAGCTAAGCTGGGGCTGGCCTCTAGGAGTCTAGATCAGGGGATGGGAAAATACAATCTATAACTCTTTTTTTGCATAATCTACAGCTTACTTTGGTTCAGCCCTCGAACTAAGGCTGATTTCCACATTTTTAAAGAATTGTAAAAATGAACAAAGAACACAAAATAGCAACTGTATATGGTCCATAAAGCTTAAAATATTAGCCCTTTACAAAAAATTTGCTAACCATTGGTCGAGATTTATAAATTAATTTTTTCACCTTTTGTTCTAATAATTTCTTCCCATAAAAGCAGCAACTCTACTGATGTTCCTTTATTGGAAGCACCAAGGTCTTACATATAGTTTCTGTATCTCACATAGACCAAATCCTTTTCAACCTCCCAGCCAAAATCAATATGGTTAGTTGACTTCTCCCTTCAACATCTCTTCTGTCTCTCTTTTTTGGTCCAGCCAAACTTCCCTACTCACCCTTAAACAAAGATTTTTGAAATGACTTTCTCCTTTCCCTCTTACTATCTAAAGCAGGAATCCCCAAATGCTTTAGGTAAAGGGCCAAATAGTAAATATTTCAGGCTTTTCTAATAAAAGGATATCCACTGGAACCATTCAACTCTGCTATTGCAGAAGAAAGTAGCTAGATGAAGCCATAGCTAACATATAAATGTGTAGCTGGCTGTGTTTCAATAAAACTTTATACAACAAGCAGCAAGCCAAATCTGCAAGATAGTTGGCCAAGTCCTGATCTAATCCCGTATCATTTACTTAAGCCCCAGCTCAAATCCTTTCTCCTATATGAATATTTTCAAGTCACAGGGATATCTACCTGCTCTAAACTTAATGAATTTACAATCTGCCAGTTAACAATGTCCACACACTACTATGTAGAATCTCTCATACTGTTGTAATACACAGCTTAACTCTTACTGTGATTTAGCCTTTTGGGGACTCATTTCTTTATCAAAAAGTAAGGACCATGGCCAGAATGAATGCCAAAGTTTAATTAATTTATAGACTTTCACATGTCACTTATAAACTTATAAGGAATTTATAATTAGGGACAACGTGTTACATGTTTCTGTGTTACCCATACAGCCTAAAAAAAATACCTTGTATCTAAGAGCTGTTCAACCACTACTTGTTGATTTAGACTGACTAAAACTTACTTGCAAATTTTTGAAGCAGGAGGGCCAGTGGCTACACCATAGTAATTAAAAGAAACAGGAGCTGTGGCTTTTAATGGGTTCCTATGAAACCAATGGGTCATTTTCTCCAGATGTTTTCTATAGACAATAAAGAAATATAATGATTACAGATAAAACAATGTAAATAGCATAAAAACTTTGATTTCGAAAATAAAAGTATGCTACAGAATATATTTTCTTTATACATAAAACATACATATACACATAAAATGCTTCCTTGCCATAAGTCAATTTTGTTTTAACTGATTGTCTATTTATAGGTCTGTATTTAGATCAGATCTATACCAAAAAAACAAAAACAAAGACACCCCCCCCCCCAACAATTTAGAAATTTGCCCACAGTAACTTCAATGATATACAGCAGTGCAGTAATATTTAAACCTTAATATGCATACCAATCACCTGGGTGCAGGTGGTCTTGTAAAATGCAGGTTCTAATTCAGCAGTCTGGGGCTTAGGACCTAAGATGCTGATGCTGGTCACCAGACTACAGATTTGAGTAGCAAAGTACTAAAAGTTTGATTGGACAGCTCCAAGTGAGAAGGGCACAGACCAGATGAATGCAACTGCCAAAACAGATTCAAATGGCAACTCTGACTTATACTGTTAAGGAAGCCCTAACAGTATACAATTAATTTTAAGTTAATTACTATATTTTCCACATATTGCTGACACCAATGGAGTGGTTATAGCATGTGTTATGTAACAAAATGTGGTTCACTAAATAGCTAATAAGAATAAATCATTTATTTGTATTAAAAAATGATGCAATACTCAACCAATAACTTCTATACTAAAAACGAAAATATATGAAAAACTAAGCAGAATGCCAAGTTAAAAAATTAAGTTCCACACCTTTTGGGTTGAAAAAAGAAAGCAACATGTCTCTTGCCTAAAAGTCCCTGGATAGGCAGTGCAGATAATACAGAAGAGCCTAGCCAAAGATATAAATATGCCAATTAGATCCCAGGAAGTAACAGAGAAGAAATTTTGATAAGGCTTACTTTATTTGAAGATACGGTATGAGCTCATTAATCAACTTTTCTCATTTAGAAAAAACATAGGCTGCATAGAGTACGAAATACCTATATTAAGAGCTTCCCTTATGATATTTATTTATTCATGAGAAAACTGGTTTTGGGGAGCTCCAGATAATTTAATGAAGAGAAAATGCACCGTGTACCCAATGAAAAACTCTACGCAGGTTCTTTTACATTATGACTCAAAACATTTAACAAGTCCTTTCAGGAGATATCCTCTAAACATCTTCCACATTAACTTTCTCGATAGCCTTACTAAACACAGCCATCTACGTGCACGTAAATCAGCCTGTATAGATAATGTCACACCCAATACTTAATTTTGTAAGGAAATTACCTACAAATACTTCTGTTAAGACTGCTCCCAACTTCGAATTTGGGAAGCAGAAATTTTGAAAGCAAATTACCTACAAATACTTCTGTTAAGACTGCTCCCAACTTCGAAAATACTTAAAGTTTGGTGTACCTTTCCTTCAGGAACGAAGAGGGTAAGTTTCTACCACCTCCTCGTTCCCCTTCCGCGACCCTGAATTCTTCAGTTCTCAGGCATTTTGTAGGGTGAGGCAGAAAAACGACACACCCACCCGCAGGTGCGAGAGTGCTTGTAGAGCTACCAGTACAGCACTCAGGTTGAGGCAGCAACCTAACACTTCCACAGGAGGACTCCGATTACAGACAAGGCCTCCCCACTTCGGAGGCCCGGGGCCGGGAGCCACCTACCAGAGCGTCGCCCAGAGCTTGGAGCGTCCACTTCCTGTTTACCACGCAGCCTCTTCCTCCGGTGCCCGGTCGAGACCGGGCGGCGGGCGCAACCGTGCGCACGCGCCGACACCAGCTTGTGCTTCTTTCCTAACAGGCATCCTGGTGGAAAGCCGATACTATCAACCCCCGGAGGCGGGCCAGCGAGGGCCGAATGAACCGTAAAAAAACTCCAATCGCCAGTGGAGACGCGGGGCAAAGGGATTCGGCGGATCTAGCTGTTGATACCACTGACATGTGGGACCAATCCAGATTTTCAATTTTTCTTTCAAGGCCTTGCGAGGCGCTTGGTCCAAGTTCAGGGGTCCATGGAGACCCGTATAAAAAGAGGATAGCCGTATGCTTGGGACTCCGAGGAAACAACGGGGACGAGGCAGGTTACAGGGAAACACTCGTTCTCTAACATACTTACCGAATTTCTGGGTCTGTACAGCAGTCCTCCTGAGGGAAGAAAGGCAGTACTGGAGTCCTTTCTCCAAGAAAAGGAGGGAGGCGGAGAATCAAGACTACTGAAATAGAGCGACGCAAAGCGGGACCGGCGTCTATCCGGAGTCACGTGGTCCGGGGACCATGACAGCTATCGCGCCGCTCAGAGGTGGAGTGGCTGCCGCGGTGTTTCAGACCCCTCAGAACACATTGTTCATCAGCCCTCTCCAACTTCCCCTTCTTGGTTTTTCCTCTTGAGCTGCGGCCTCTTCCCCAGAAATGAAAGAAGGCGTTGGCTCGGGTTCCGGTGCTGAGGGGAGCCGCCGCAATAGCGATGGCGGCCGGGGGTGGAGTGGGGCGGTCTCAACCTAACCACAGGGGCGGGTACTCGGGGGCGGGGCGGTCTCTTTAGAGCCGCAAGTTTGGCTGTGGCTGCAAATGGGCTTGGGCGGCTCCTCGGCGGGTGGCGGTGGTGGCCGCAGCGGTTCCTCCTGGCCCTGTTAATGTCGGGGCCAGGCCCGGGGAGGATGGCGCCCTAGAGCCCGGCCTTGCTGGGGAAGGGGCGGGAGGGGACGGGGGTGGTGGGAACCGGCCATGTCGGAGGTGACCCGGAGTCTGCTGCAGCGCTGGGGCGCCAGTTTTAGGAGAGGCGCCGACTTCGACTCTTGGGGCCAGCTGGTGGAGGCGATAGACGAATATCAGATGTGAGTGACTAACCGCGGGAGCGGGCCAGACCAGCTCCAGTCGTCTGCCTCCCCCTGTTTCTGTCGGTGTCTCTCATCACTGTGTCTGCAGCCAAGGCTTCTCAGGGTGGGGCTCTGCAGGCACTGGGGCTGAGATCTCACTGGCCCCGGCGAGGCTGTCTGGAGATTACAGGTCCACTCCCAGGGGTGTCTCGCCGCCCTTCCCCCTCCGCCTCCGCAGGGCCAGTTCCATTCAACAGGTAGCTCTTTGCTCGGGCGCCGGCCCTAGGCTACCTTTAGTTCCTTTCCATCGTCTTACGCCCACCCAGCCCTGCAGTCAGTTTCTTTTCTTCCTTTCCTCCGCCTTTCCCAGCTTGCCACCCCTTGATTTCTCTTTCAAAATCTCTGTGGAATACTTGTGTGTTCTCCGCCCACGTTCCAGGGACAAGTGGCCTTGCTCTGTGTGTGTGTCTGTGACTGTCTTCCTCCTTCCATGTGTAGAAGAGGAGGTAACTGATTGCTGTTGAGGGGAGCGGGTACCCTCGGAAGCCGAGAGGGCTAGGGATACCTCTCCTGCCAAAAGAAGGGTCCCTGTCGCGCTCCCCTATTCTGGTGAGCAGTGCTTTCCCAATTCCAACTCGATTTTGTTTCGGTTTCTGGGACTGTTGAGTGGTAGGCTGTGAGTCCCACCCACCCCTTCGCCTGGTTGCTTTGGGTGGAGCCCGGGCAGGATGTGAACAGAAGAGAGCAAAACGTGAATTAGTAGACCAAGCGCAGGAGCCACCACTCCCTCCTTGGGCCCCTCCTCCTTTTCCTGTGTATAATGTATAGCTGCAGGGTACACGTGAGTACCAGTTTCCTTGATCAACCTAAGTCCTGATTTCTTTCCCTTTCGCGTTTCCCCAACAAACTTCAGGGATGTTTTCAAAATTAAAAGACAAGATTTTATACACACCCACATACACACATATATATAGTCTTGCTTAGTTTCTTGTACATTTTACTAAATATAAGAACTGCCTACTGAAATGCTATTGTTTGCATACTGTCGCCATTAATTATTCTTAGTTTAAAGCAAGTTATTGTTTGAGGTTTGGGTATGAAACCACGTGTGAGGTGTAAAACCCCAGCCTCCAAACCCCACCCTCCTGCCCCCACCCTCCTATCTTCTAGAAAGAATACATGATTGCTACTTGGAAGATCTAAAACTCTTATCCTCTTCCAACAATAGTTACTCGTTTTCACCTGGCCAGTAAGATGATTTAAATGTGCAGATGTTTCTCTACCCAATCTTACTGACTTTGAATTGCCTGTAGTTTCCAAAAGACTTGCAAGCCACCATGCCTTGGGCCACTTTGCTATATGTCACAAGTACTAGCATTTGTTTTGTACTTTCACATGATTTCATTTGCTCTTGCAGCTACTCAGTGAGAATGTAATTCTCATGTACAGAATGAGGAAAATTTTGTTAAACAGATGACCCTAGGTGACAGAATGAAACCATAGGAATTTTCTTTTACTTTCAAATCTTGTCTCCTTTACTACATTGTACTTGAGATGCTTTATTTCAGATGCATCGATAGACTAATTCTGTAAGTGAATTGGACAAATTAAAAGATTTTCTTCATGATAGAAGAACACAGCCTTCCATACCGTTGCCATTAGATAGTGACTACCTATGCATACTCATTCTGTTAACTAAAATTGCAAATCTTGAAATATAAAGCCACTTCTTGCTTGAGGTATGGTGGGACCTAGCAGCTGTTGACTTTGGGGAGCAGACCTCACAATGGAAAATGAAGAATACCATGTCCAATTGAAATTACAATGGAAAATTGAATATGCAAGCTGTTTAGTTGGAATTTACAGAAACATTTGAATGAGGGTAACAGGCACATGCAAATCCATTGTTGGATTCAATGCTAACCTTTGAACTTTATGACTCAGAGTAGTGGCTGGTTATTATGAAAATTGGCAGTGTCAAATTTCAATAAGGATACGTAATATTGCCTTAAATTTTATAAACATACAGTCTATGTATAAAATGTAGAGAGCTCAAAATTAATGTATCTAGAAATAAAGGCAAATTGTCTTTTTTTATTTGAAATATCTGGGAGGGAAGAATACTAGAACTTCAACAATTTTCTCATTCAGCAATAAGGCCTGGGGATACGAAGAATTCTGCCTTCAAAGCACTGAGAGTCTAATGGAAGGTTTTAGAGTAATTAGGTGTTCCAATTACACAAGTATGAAAACAGTCAAGTGCTACAATATTCTTTGCTGTTCTCTAAAGCACACTTCTGCCCGAGGGTTTTTGTATTTTTTTCTGGACCACTCTTAAGTCTGTTTGGGTCACTTGGTCACCTCCTTCAGGTCTTTGTTCAGATACTATCTTCTTAGGAAGGCACTCTCTGCCCATCCTATATAAAATCACTAAGCCTCCTGTCTACCCCCACTCCTACCTCAGTCTCACACAAACTACCCGCTCCCATCCTGCTTTTAGGTTTTTTTATAGTACTTATCATCATCTAAGATTCTGTATCTTTGTTTTGTTTATTGTCTCTCTCACCACCCAAATACAAGCTCTCTGAGGGCAGGGTTTGGGCGTAGAGGGGTGATGGTGCCTATTTTGTTCTCTTCTGTATATAATGTCCAGAATGGTACCAGGCTAACCATACATAATTGTTTATTTAGATATTATTAAGGAGATGATGTCAAAATACTATGGGAACATTTAAACAACCCAAAAATTGTTATTCAAAATATATCAATTAAAAGTAACTCTGATTAGCAGGCTACCTCTTTCACCTACCTGGGGATACATGACCTCTAATTTATGGTAGAGTGGTACAGAAACTGTTGCTAAGAATTGCATTTCTCAGGATCAATTCCAAGGTTTTTATCTAGCACATAGATGCTCAATAAATAATCTGTTAAATGAATGGATGAGTTTAAAGTCTGGATAATGTCTGTTTTTAGCCTTCTTTAGTAGACTATATCTGTGCTACTTAAAGCGTGGTCCACAGGTTGGTCCTGGTTTGTAAACTGTTACTGGTTTGCAACAAGTTGAAGAAAGAAATTGAAACAAAGCATTTTAAAACTTTACAGCAATTTAATGTCTTCACGATATTTTTTAAACTATATTTTATAAAAGTCTTACCCTGGAACAGGTTAGGGGGAAAAGTGATCCTTAACTACAGATGGTTTGAGAATCATCAGTTACTGTGTCACAGAATGTTGTGGGGTTGCCATCAGTTACTTGTTGATATGCTTAAAGTCTAGTTAACACTGTCCTTGAGAATAGTCTTGTTGTTACTTGTAGGCATCTTCGTAAAGTGTGATGAGTTACTAGAGAATAATAATTGACAAGTTTATCTTACTTTTTACTAATAGAATGTCAGCTCTTATTTTCTCATCTAATGTCCATAGAGTGTAGATTTTCCCTCAGTGAACAAAATCAGATCTCACTTTGTGAAATGACACACTTTTTGTGGATATAGAAAATTAATTTTTTTGCCTAGGCTTAAAAAGCTTTTTTAAAAACTCATTTATTGAGATATAATCTATATACCTTGAAATTCACCCATTTTGTATGTATAATTTAATGATCTTTTAGTCAAATTTACCAAGTTACGTAACCATTACCACAGTCAACTTTTAGAACATTTCTATCACCCCAAAAAGATCTTTTGTGCCCATTTGCAGTCACTTCATATTTTCACTTTAGCCTCAGACGACCACTAATTTACATTCTATCTCTTTGGATTTGTCTTATCTGGGCATGTATGTGGTTTGAATGACACAGTATATAATCTCTTGCATCTGGCTTCTTTTAGTTAGCATGTTTTTAAGGTTCATCCACGTAACAGCATGTATCATTATTTTGTTCCCTTTTATTGGTGAATAGTATTGCATTGTATGGGTATACTACATTTTGTGTATCCATTCATTAGTTGATGGGTATTTGAATTGTTTTTTTGACTATGATCAATAATACTGCCTTGAACATTCATTCACACTGTGATGTCTTTTTATATTCTTATGTTTTCCTACGTAAGTCTTGTTTTTAAGTGTCTATTCAAATATTTTACCCATTTTTAAACTGACTTGTCTTTTATCTATTAAGTTGAAAGGATTCTTTGTATATTCTGGATATGTCTTTTGTTAGATACGTGACTTGCAAATGTTTCCTCATAGTGTGTTACCTAATTTTTAATAATAAGATTCCATTTGAATTTAGCATCCTTCCTTTCTAATGACTGTTAACATTTGAGTGGGAGTTTAGAACTGCACCTTTTCTTCTGACAACGACCCTGCTTAGGTTGACAGCCATCAGTAGCAAATTATGTATAGACTTAGTTAAATAAAGAAACTCAATTCCACACTGTAATTTCCTGAGTTCAGGGATGTGAAGTTGATATTGCTAACACTATAGACTATGGATTCTTTGTGTATTCTATGTAGGTGGTAGGCCAGCAAG
Organism: Nycticebus coucang; assembly: GCF_027406575.1. Lineage (NCBI taxonomy): Eukaryota > Metazoa > Chordata > Mammalia > Primates > Lorisidae > Nycticebus > Nycticebus coucang. The sequence continues at coordinate 37,674,851 of NC_069789.1, forward strand.
ACTTAGAGAAGAAGCCAGGTACAGAACAAAGACAGTAGCTATGGAAGTTTGTATTTGTAGAAAGAAATCTTTTCCTGGGTAGGAGCCACCAAAAGTGAATCTATGAATGATACTTAGGAAAAAATACTGTGAGGTTTTTAGCTTGAAGAGAAAAGTAAGGTGGGAGAGCTATTTTGTTGAATTCCTTGCTTTATGATGAGGAGGATGCAAACTTTTCCTAGATTGGATAAAGAATGACGAACTTTATGCCTGATCTTTAAACACATGATCTTAAAGAAGTCCCACCTAGTACTTCTTTGTTTTATTGCAAACATGAACTGTCTCTGCAATGGGCTTGGCAGAAGCTAGCAATTGCTACCCTTTATGTTCCTGTTGAATAGCATATAGTATGCTTGGGATTTTTGTTTTCAAATTGTTTGCTAGGTTTTTTTCCCCTGAAGATTTTTTAATTGAGATAAATATCACATAACATGATACTCACTATTTTAAAGTGTACAAGTCAGCAGTTTTTGGTATATTCACAGTGTTGTACAACCATTTCCACTTTCTGAACATCTCATTCACTCCCAAAAGAAACCCATACCTGGTATCAGTCACTTCCAGTTTCATCATGTCCTGGCACCTACTAGTCTGCTTTTTCTCTCTGCAGATTTAATAATTCTGGACATTTCATGTAAATGGAATCATATCATATGTAATCTTTTACATCTGGCTGATTTTGTTTAGTGTAATGTTCTTTAGGTTCATTTCTGTAGCATGTTATCAGTACTCCATTCTTCTTTATTACTGAATAGTATTCCACTGAATGGAAGTATTGCATTTTGTTTATCCATTGGTTCGTGGACATTTTGGTTATTTATTTTCACTTTTTGGCTGTTATGAATAATGCTGCTGTGAACATGTGTGTACAGGATTTTTAGGTATATACCTAGCATTTTGGAATTGCTGGGTGTTATGGTAACTCTTTATTCAGTTTTTTGAGGAGCTGCCAAATTGTTTTCCGCAGTGGCTGGCACCATTTTTTATTCCCACCAGCAACATTTGAAGGTTCCAATTTTTCACAACGTTGCTAACACCTATTATTGTCTTTCTCTGTTCTTTGTAAGTTATATCTGTCCTAGTGGGTGTGAAGCGTATCCTCTGGTTTTGTTTTTTGTTTGTTTGTTTGTTTTTGAGACAAAGTCTCAAGCTGTTGCCCTGGGTAGAGTGTTGTGGCGGTTCCAAACTGCTAGGTATATACCTCAAAATCTTGTACACAAATGTTCACAGAAGCATTATTCATAACAGCCAAAGAGTGAAAATAAATAACCAAAATGTCCAAGAACTGATGGTTAAACAAAATGCATAGCTGACAGCAACCTCCAACTCTTGGGCTCAAGTGATCCTCTTGCCTCAGTTTTTCTATTTTTAGTAGAGATAGGGTCTTGCTTTTTTGCTCAGGCTGGTCTCGAATTTATGAACTCAAGCTATCCACCCACCTCAGCCTCCCGAAGTGGTAGGATTACAGGTGTGAGCCACCTCACCCAGCCCCCACAGTGGTTGTGATTTGCATTTTCCTAAAGGGTAATGAGGTTGAACATTTTTTCATATGCTTATTGTACATTTTTATATCTTCTTCAGAGAAATGTCTGTTCAAATCTTTTGCTCAAAATTGGTTAATTGTTCAGTTATAAGTGTCAATCCTTTGGGTTGTGCTTTCTCAGAAATAGGTTCAGATCCTCATTGTTGAGCTTGTACTAGTAATATAGAGCCATCCTTAAAAACTTACCCAAGGTCTATCTCTTATTTTGAGCCTGATGATAATTAGACAAACATGGATTTCTATTTCTGATTGGTGGAGAATTTTATTTTCATGAAAGCAGGTTTTCAAATGTATGTTTTGATAAAGTATTACCATTGTCATTGCTTTAGTTCAAGTTTGGACTAATTTTATCAGCAAATTGATAGACTGATAAAGTATCTCTGTTTGGTCCTATCATTGGTGCTCACTGGCAATGTTTAAGCAGAATCAGTACAACTACTTACTGGCTTGTTATAGAAGAAATTCATGCATACTAAAGAAAGTTGGATTAGATGCCCTTTGAGATTCTTTCTAGCTCTAAGATTCTGGTTTTACTGCCTAGAGCTGAATTTTGTCCCAGGGAAATGTTTTAAAAAGTAATCTTACTTTCATTATCATTGTATAAAGAATTTGATTCTAAAGGTAATGTAGAGTATACTTTGAAAACAAAGTATTACTGTACTTTACTGTCTGTGAAATGATTTAAATTGTTTCACCTCTCGCATTGTTTGCTTTCCTTCAGTTCTAAAGGATATGTATTTTGTTCTTACAGATTAGCAAGACATCTACAAAAAGAGGCCCAGTCTCAACACAATAATTCTGAATTTACAGAAGAACAAAAGGTACCATAAAATAATCTCTGGATATATTGCATTCCAAATGAAAAGGATTCCATCTTTCTAGTCCATTGAGCAAAAAAAAAAAACTAAAACCAAAACTGTTATACTTAAGTATTATAAAAAGAATGTAACTGATTATGCTTTCCCTAACATGAAGTAATCATTTAGAGGGTACCTTATGACTTATCACTTAATGAATTTCTTTACTCAGCCATTTAGGCATTGTTTAACTTTAGTGGAGACCATCTGTGCTTTGGTTGAAGAGTAGGGGAACTCAGAAATAAACTTGGGAAATAGAAGGATTGTGAGTAATTGCATTCCACCTGACCACTTATTTAACTCTGAACTTTCACAGCTCCTTATCCACTGCATTTCAAAAGCAAGATGAAACCAAGAGGAAAAAAACCAAAATACCTGCTGCTGAAAAAAATTAGTTAAAGTTAAGAATTTGGTATAAAAATCTATCAGCTAAATAAATGCATGTGGTTGCAAAAATCCCAGCACCGTTTACTAACTAAAGATTCTTTTTCCCAGTGCAGGCTTTTGTTTGATTTATCAAAGGTCAGATGGCAGAATGAAGCTGATTTCATCTCTAGATTTTCTATTCTGTTCCATAGATCTGTCTCTATTTTTGTGCCAGTACCATGCTATTTTGGTCACTATTGACTTGTAGCATAACCTAAAGTCTGATAAAGTGATGCCTCCAGATTTATTTTTATTTCTTAGAATTGGGTTGGCTACTTAGGGTTCTTTCTGGTTACATATTAAATGAAGAACTATTTTTTCAAGATCTGCAAAGTATGACATTGGTGGTTTTTTGTTTTGTTTTGTTGAGACAGAGTCTCACTATGTCACCCTTGGTAGAGTGCTGTGGCATCACAGGTCACAGCAACCTCAAACTCTTGGGCTTAAGTGATTCTCTTGTCTCAGCCTCCCAAGTGTCTGGGACTATCGGTGCTTGCCACAATGTCTGGCTATTTTTTGTTGCATTTGTTTAGCTGGCCCGGGCCAGGTTTGAACCTGCCATCTTCCGTGTATGTGGCTAGTGCTGTAACCACTGTGCTACGGGCACCAAGCCATGACATTGGTGTTTTAATGGGGATTGCATTAAATCTGTATATCGCTTTGGATAGTGTGGGTATGTAAGCAATGTTAAGTCTACCAGCCATGAACATGGTATGTTCTCCCTTGTTAATGTCTTCTACAATTTCTTTTCTTAGGGTTTCATAGTACTGTCTATGAAGATCTTCCAAATCCTTTTTTAGGTATATTCTCAGGTATTGTACCAAACCTTCAAATAAGAGCACATTCCTATATTGCAGAACTTATTCCAAAACATTGAGAAGGAAGGAATCTGCCCCAGCTCCTTCTATGAAGCAAATATTACCCTGAAACCGAAACTAGGAAAGGACCCAACAATAAAAGAAAACTATAGACCAATATCATTATTGATATAAAAGTACTCAAAAAAATCCTAGCAAACAAAATACAGGCTACCTGTTCAAAAAATTATATATCATGATCAGGTGGGCTTAATCCCAGGGATGCTTCAACACATAAATAGGAGCAAGAACAAAGACCATATGATCCTCTCAGTAGATGCAGAGAAAGCATTCTACAGTACCCTTTTCTGATAAGAACACTTAAGAAAATAGTCATAGACGGTTCATTTCTTAAACTGATAGGAGCCATCTACGACAAATCCATAGCCAACATCATGCTGAATGGACTAAAACTGAAAACATTAGCACTTAGAACTGCAACCGGATAAGGATGTCCAGTCTCTGTTCAACATAGTACTGAGAGTCCTTGCCAATGCAGTCAGGCAAGAGAAGGATATCAAGGGTATCAAATGGGGAGAGAGGAGGTCAGACTTTTACTCTTTGCTGATGATATGATCTTATACTTAGAAAACCCCAGGGTCTCAACTGTAAGACTCTTGGAAGTGATCAAAAAATACAGTAATGTCTTGGAATATAAAATCAATGTCCATAAATAAGTAATCTTAATATACATCAACTGTCAAGCTGAAAATCAAATTAGAGGCATAATTCTCTTTATAGTAGTTTGAAAGAAAATGACCCCATATTTCTTAATCACCTATTTGCCTTAAGTTACTAATAAGCTTTATTTTCAACATCTTTTGTTTAGGTATAGGACTCATGGGTCACATGATCTCAAAGTGATTTGACCTTTTAAAACATCAAAATTATGAAAAAAAATACTTTCAAGAAATGAACCTTTTCATATGATAATTAGACTAATAAGTAAAAATTTAACTCTTTTATTATAATTTTCTTTAACTTTCTAAAGCTTGAAGCTATGATGCTATTTATTCTTTAATTTGTAGCAGTTCCTTAGTAGCCAAATGACTGCTATTTTTTTTTTTAGTTTATCTTTGGTTACAAAGACCCATGGATCTTTCATCCCAAAAGGACTAGGAAGCAGCATGACCTAGAGAAGACAGCAGAGATCTGAAGTCAAGAGTCTTATATTCTGGCTCTGGGCCTTAATTTTCTTACGTCTGAAATTTGGGGTGGGAGAACCTAAATGATCTTAAAAGGTATCCCTAAATCTTAAGACTTCTATATTTTGTACCTCTTCCTTTTTGGGATGCCTGGTTCCTAATGTATTTATTCTTCATAATACCTGCCTAGGAGGCATTTGTGGCTCCCAGTTGTATCTAGAGACCTTGTGCCTGCCTGCCTATTCCTTGGGCTTAGAGAAGGATCCCAAAATTATTCTGTATTATGTTATGAATATAAAGCAAGCTGTAGCATTTAAAAATTTGTCTTTAAAAAGGCAAGTGAAACATTCACAATGCGTCAAAAAACCTCATATTGACATGTAGGCCTTATTTGAATGTGACATAAGGAAAAATTTATTAGAGGCTCCAAGTTAATTAAGATTAGAAAAGAAAGCCCTTTCAGGTATGTTCTAGGGAACACTGATTCTCAGAAATTAATAGATATTATTTGAATAGAAACTTTGTGACTTCTTGGGGCCTGTAGTATGTTAATATATATGTCAAATATATCAAAGATTGTGGATTTTAAAATTTATTTGCTTTTGGAAGTCTCCCTTCTCCCTTTATAGGACATTTCATTGAGTCTAGTGTTCTGAAACATTATTAGAAATTTTGATATAAAGTTTTGGATCTATAAAACTTATTAAATGCCAAACCTGGCACATAAGCAAAAGGAAAAAAAAAAAAACTTCATTGTATTTTGGAGAATGTTTCTTACATTGGTCCAAGCAAAACTTTTTTATGTTTTCTATTTTGAATTGTATTCTTTATACTTTTACTATTTTCAGTATTTTTGTAGCAGTGGCAAATTTTGGAATCATGCCAACTATTCAATGGTTTATGAGACTTTGAGAGAAGATCTTTTTTTAAGGCAATCATATATCTAAAATATTTCCTTTATGAAGATTTTCACTGTCTACTGAACAGTGAGTTCTCAGAAATATTTGATGTATAAATGCTTTTTTTAGATCTTAAGTTACTGATATTTATTCACAATTATTATTTTAAAATCATAATTTTTTAGGTAAATCCTAATTTTTGAGGGAATAACATACACAGATTTTCACAATGTTTATTTTAAATCTAAAGAACTCTAAAGCAGAATTACTGATTTCTAATGTTAAATGAAGATAAACATTATGAAAACTGCATATATACTTTCTTAATGTTTTCAAGGATTTCTGGTATAAAATAAGAAAGTTTGTGCTTCTTATTTGATCCTCCCTCATGACTAGTTCACTTAGCTTTCATTTCAGTTCTCAATAGTTTTGTGATTGTAACAACCGGGTATAGTAGCCAACAAATAACTGCCAAGAGCTTTCATTCCGTTGAATTCCGTACTTTGGTGTAGTAAATTTTCTCATGTAAGTTTCTGGACAGAATAGAACATCCTGTCTCATGATGCTTAAGAAAGTTTTTCCCTGTTTTGAGTCAGATTTGGTGGTAATGAGATTTCCAGCACTATAAGCTTGTTTTATATTTTATAGGGTTCCCTTACTCCCCCAACTTGCCTATCTTCTCTCCACCCTGCCCAGCTAGACAGTAGATGACTGGCTGTTTAAAAAGTTAAGTCTAAGGTGGCCCCGGTGGCTCAACGAGTAGAGCACTGGCCCCATATTCTGGGGGTGGCAGGTTCAAGCCGGGCCCTGGACAAAACTGCAAAAAAAAAAAAAGTTAAGTCTAGATTGAGACTATACTACTTTATGTGTATTTTTTAAACCTATTTTCCGTACATAAATTGAATACATTTCAAAGAGCTAAAATTAATTTAGCTCTTTAATTATCCATTTTTATTTCATCTTTCCCTTTCACTGATCTTTTGAGCTATCAATTTTTCTAGCAATGACAAAATAGCCAATATTCTTCAAATGAAAGTATTTTTTATTTCTATACCATGTTAGGTATGACCAATTAATTTGAATGAAGTGCTTATAATTCAAGTGTATCTACTATTAAACTTCACTCACCTTCAATGCTTAGTGTTATTGTACACTAATAGTCAATACTGTACTCTGGAACATGTGAATTTGTGTTTCTTAACAAGTCATTTTTTGGAACCATTTATTTTTAAGAAAGGTGAAACAATTCCAGCAGCAAGAACCTGATTTTGACACTGGTAAATGCTATGTGTTTTAACAGTTAATGCTGTTAAACAGCTGAAATGATAGTGTTTCCCTCCTTTTAATACTGAGGTTGGGTGTGGTCCCTTAAAATAGTTATGAATAATGCCTATTGGTATTTTGCCATAGTTCAGTAGATTTCTGTATAAAAACCTATTGCTTCTGCTTAACTTGAAGAAATGTTTAAATTTAAAATAGTTTATTTGTGGACTCACAGTTGTTAAACTACAGCATTTTACCTTACATGTTAAAAGTATGAAATCAAATGGATTTTATGGTAAAGAAAAAAAAGACGTTAATATTGTAAAAAATTACTCATTGATACATATCAATATAGACAAAATCATTTTTAAAAGAACACAAACAGTTACAGCCAAATAATATTAATACATATAAGTGTACTGCTTTGCTAGATACTATATGGCTATATTTTAAAGAAGGCATTGATGTCTAGGGCAAATTACTTAACTTCTCTGCTTCAATTTTCCTACCTATAAAATGATAGTATCTGATGCAGGATTATCAGTGAGGAGTAAATGTTAATGTTTATAAATCACTTAGCAGAGCCTATCACTTAGTAAGTACTCAGTAGTTATCAGCTATTGCTATTACTCTTATTATTATATTTATGTTTAAAATGTGTTTACTAGTTTTGTCAGAGTTGGGTGGTATATGTAAACAAAATGATTAGGAATATTAGATTTTATATGGAAAAAACTATTGCTGGTTACAATACAGTAGTTATTGGAGAGAGTGAATAAATCTGCCACGAGTTTCTTGAATGCTTTTGCAGTTACTATGTATAAATGTTATTTTCTAACATAATCTCTAAATGTAAATTTTCAGAATAAAAATGGACATTTTCTAAATTCGTATATTGGGATTAAAAGTAATTTTTTTTTTTTTTTTTGTAGAGACAGAGTCTCACTTTATGGCCCTCGGTAGAGTGCCGTGGCTTCACACAGCTCACAGCAACCTCCAACTCCTGGGCTTAAGCGATTCTCTTGCCTCAGCCTCCCGAGTAGCTGGGACTACAGGCGCCCGCCACAACGCCCGGCTATTTTTTGGTTGCAGTTTGGCCAGGGCTGGGTTTGAACCCGTCACCCTCGGTATATGGGGCCGGCGCCTTACCGACTGAGCCACAGGCACCGCCCCGGGATTAAAAGTAATTTTTATAGATTATAGAGATAGTATTGTTACTTGTTCCTCAGCTTCGAGTCATATCTTGCTCAGTAGTGGTTTATTTTGTGAGTTGCTCTATCAGTTTCTTATTGTAGATACAATAATTGTATAGTGCCCACTAGTGTAAGATGTAGGTGCCAGGACCACACTTGTCATTGCTCTTCTTTGCTTTTCATTTGCCTTCCAGAGAACATTGACAAAAGAGAAAACCATCAAATCCAATTTACTAACTTTCGTGAATCATCAATATATTTAGAAAAATAATTTTTTTTCTAGAATATTTCATTGTGCAGGCACTGAAAATGTGCATAAATATTTCACTTTTATAATGTGGATTTATTTCTAATAAAAACTTTTTTGAAAAGACTTAACAAGTTTTAATGTGTATAATTCAGCTGCCTGCTCTACTGGTGGTTTCTTATATTTGAATCTCCTTTTCCTTTCTACTCTAGTTATTCATATTTGTGTTCTGATTACTGTTTTCTTGGATAGTTGAAATAACCTGCTTGATTTTGCTTTTAGTCTTTCTGCTTCCTTGTTTTGCTCTATGTATGATTTTGTCACAACCATCTTACAGGGTAGATCTGATAGAGATACCTATTCAGAAAACTTCTGTGTAACTGAGTACTAAAGTGCATAGATTTCTCAGCTAGTCTTGAAGGTCCATTTCACAATGACTTCCCCCTTCTCCCAGCTTTTCAAATCTATCTCCCCCTGATTTCAGTTTGGACCTTTAGACGGTAGAACCATGACGTTCCCTAGCTCTTTAACTTTGGAAATCTTCCTAGTCATTGGGGCTTGATTCCTAGTATAGATCTTGTTCTGTTTCTTCAGTACATGTAATGGCTTACTTTGCTAAAGCTTACAATAATCAAGTGTCTTTACTTTATATTTTAATGATTTTGTATGTGTTTTATTTCAGATAACAGAACACGAGTCTATTAAACCTATCCATTTTATAGCTCATTATATAAAACAGATCTGTCTGTAAAACAGATCTGACTATAAAATGTGCCATTGTTCATCACAAATATTGATTTTGCTTAGTGTTGTCTTTGTATAATTAAACAAGTTAGAGTTGGACTTAAGTCAAAAGTAAATGATACCATTATGCTAACTTTCACATATTTTTAGGTTCTTCTAGTAAACTTCAGGCATTATGGAGAAGAAAAGGGAGGGAAGATGTTAGGAAGACCTTTTCTTTGCCCTTTAAATCATATCTAAAGCTGTCACCAAATTATTTGTACATTAGGTAAGAAAAGAACATATACTCATCTTCCTTCCCTTAGCACAGCCCTTTGCCTCCTGTTTCTCGTCTCTAAAGTCTGCAAGATACTAGAAAGAAATAAAAGTTAACTTATTTAAAGGAATTATAGAGCTCATCAATAAAAAATTACCATGTTTTTGACAACTAACAGTTATAAAGAGTTTGATGTTTACAGTTTCTTTTTTTTCCTACAGAAAACCATAGGCAAAATTGCAACATGCTTGGAATTACGAAGTGCAGCTTTACAGGTAAATAGGCTTTCTTCCCCTCTTTTTAATACTAGAAAAATAAATTATTCTGAATCAGTCTGATAGAACATTAGATATTTATGCCCAAAGTAGTATTATTTCAGAAGAGTTTTATAACAATGGGAATTCATCTGTTAAACTCATACATAAAAAATTTAGCTCATGTTTTATAAACTGCAAAATAAAAGATGATTTCTTTTTTTTCTGTTACCTTTGGCCCAAATATTCCCAGAATGCAAAAATAAACAAAAACTAGTTTGGGATTTTTCATTTTCTACCTTCAAGGCAAGAAACAGATACTTGTGAATGTTGGTTCTTGCCACATAAGACTCAGTGTGCAATGAAATCTTTGTAATAAAAAGATGTAATATGTTTATTTTAAATTTAGTCTACACAGTCCCAAGAAGAATTTAAACTGGAGGACCTGAAGAAGCTAGAACCAAGTAAGTTTTCTTTTATGTTTTTTAATGATACTCCTTTAGAAAAATGTTTAATTTTCTGTAGATATTAAGATTATCAGCCGGGCGTTGTGGCAGGCGCCTGTAGTCCCAGCTACTCGGGAGGCTGAGGCAGGAGAATTGCCTAAACCCAGGAGTTGGAGGTTGCTGTGAGCCGTGTGACGCCACGGCACTCTACCGAGGGCGATAAAGTGAAACTCTGTCTCTATAAAAAAAAAAAAAATCCTTTCAAAAAGATTATCATAGATGTTAATTTGATTTATTTGTTACTATCTAGTGCTAGGTGACTTTTGATGCTTTTATAATTCCTATAATGTTTGTAGTAATTATTGTTTGTATTCTCATTATAAAATATATTAGATTATACCTTGTCTCAATAGGCGTTAGCCTTTATTTTGTCTTAATCACTTCAGTAAGACTATAATTACTTTGGTACCACTTATAGTAGTGTCTAGTAAAGAATATAAGCTGTAGTAATTGATGCTCATTTATACTACATGTCATTGAAAACTTCAGTCCACTTGTTGGAGCTGATCTACAAAATATTTCCATATTGTCTCCATTTTTCTTTCCCTTCTTTAAAATTTATTGAAGTAAACAATTCCTTCAAATGTTTTGGTAGTTAAGATTATGCCGAAGGAAGCTTTTTGCTGGTTCAAAAGCATGTTATTTTAGGAGAAATGTTTATAATATGGGCAAATGCTCAAGAGTTGAAGTAAGACTAAATGAATGCAAGTCAGTATTCTCATCTTTCATTGAAAAAAGATTGTACTAGCCGGGTGTTGTGGTGGGCGCCTGTAGTCCCAGCTACTCGGGAGGCTGAGGCAAGAGAATCGCGTAAGCCCAACAGTTAGAGGTTTCTGTGAGCCGTGTGATGCCACGGCACTCTATCCGAGGGCGGTACAGTGAGACTCTGTCTCTACAAAAAAAAAAAAGATTGTACATCTTAGCATTTTTATGCAATCAGGAATAGTAGGTTTTATTTATCCATCTAAGTCAAATTCTTAAGTTGGGAATCATAGTATTTTAAAGGAGTAAAGGAGTCCTAGAAGTCATGTGGTTGTGTTCTTTACTTGGTAGTTGAAGAAAGAGATGAAGTAAGTGATTTGTCCTGTTTCACATCAACTCTTAGTAGCTGAGCAGGGCCTAAATCTCTGGACATGTCAGACTAGTTCTATCCTCACTAGTGTAGTCCTTCTGATGTTTCCATGCCTCAGGTGAGAAAATCTGTCTCATAAGAACTGAAGAAAATATTCATATGAAGTCTACAAACTGCCAATTTCTAATTCTTTTATAGCAAGTCCAACAAAGACATGTATTATACAAGTAGTGAAATGTGATTGTAATTGCAAGTCTAGGACAAGAAAAGAGTTCTCAGAGTCTGTACCAAAAGGGATCTGGCTCGGCGTCTGTAGCTCAGCAGCTAGGGCTCTGGCCATGTATACCGAGACTGGCGGGTTCAAAGCCAGCCTGGGCCTGCCAAACAACAGTAACAACTACAACAAAAAAATAGCCAGGCATTGTGGCGTGTGCCTGTAGTCCCAGCTGCTTGGGAGGCTGAGGAAGAGAATCGCTTGAGCCCAAGAGTTTAAGGTTGCTGTGAGCTGTGATGCCATGGCACTCTACTGAGGGCGACATAGTGAGACTATGTCTCGGAAAAAAAAAGTGGGGGGGATCTTGTTTCTATTGTTTGAGTTGGTAGAGAAAAGTAACCAAGAAAATGGGAATACATCGTAGATTTGTTTGTGACTCTGGTAGCTTTTCCACAATTGTTAGGTGATCATATTTCATCTCTTAGAACACTATCCTTCTGAGAATGGCAAAAATTATGATGAACCATGTCATTTTAATAGTTTTAGTTACTTTATATAATTCATAAGCTTTTTGTTATAAGCCATAATTTTATATTCAGAATAGTTCTTATGTATACACAGTATATACAAGGATGCCAATAAAATTATGTAAAATTTCTCACAAATTTTTATTTTTAACTACTGCATTTTTATACCTAGAATTTTGTTTTGATTCTTCTTAAAGCATTAACAAATACATTTTATAAGATTACTTTTAGTAACTTTGTTAAGATATAATTCAAATACCATGCAGTTCACCTATTTGAAGTGTATAGTGGTTTTAGTATATTGACAGAGTTGTGAAACCACCACCACAGTCAATTTTTAGGACATTTTTATCACCCCTAAAAGAAACCCTGTACACATTAGCAGTCACCACTTCTCCCTATCTCAGCCCACCCCCTTCACTTCCAGCCTTAGGCAACCACTAAATTACTGTCTATAAATTTGCCTATTATGGACACTTCAGATAAATGGAATCATTTTATATGGTCTTTCATGACTAGCTATACATACGATTAATTTGAGAAAAGTACATTGATGACTTTGAATAAAAGATTACAACTACAGTTAACATGTCTCTGTTATATAATGGCTCTAAAGAAAATTATCACTCTTTAGTGTAAGACTCTTAAAGATACATAGGGTGACTTATAAAGATTGCAAACTTCATCCTCTTCCTATAAACATGCTCGATCTTCCCTCCTGCTGCCTCATAAGCTCTTTCATTGGTAATAATGGTGACCAATTTTTACACTAGCAGATGAATGCCCAACACTTGAATAAATCCTCTTAACTGCATTTTGCTAATGACAACACTGATACTTGCCCATGACTTTTCTGCTTGTAAATGCCAGGGTTCACTTAGACCAGCCTGTATTTCTTTCACTATATTGTTAATAGTTAGTAATGGTGCTTTACCACCATCAATTCTAAATGTCATAGTTCTCGAGTTCAAAAATCAGTCTAAAATCTGCATTGATCTGTTCCTTGAGGGTTTAGGGTTCGGGTTTTGTTTTTTTTTAAGATTTGGGAGGGGAATGGAAAGGAAAGGGAGTATTATTGGGATTCATATGCTTTTCATTTGTACTTCTTACTTGATACTTTTTAGTTGGTTTTAATTTGCTATGGCTTCTTAAAGAAACATAAATGTGTATACTGTATCTCAGAATAAATTCTATAACTCTGAATTTATCAGAGTTAGGCACTTGCCATGAGTTAATTTTTTATTGGAATTAAACATTTTCTACAAATTGGTATTTGATTGTTTCAGCTTAAGTGTTCTTTGTCAAGCTGGCCTAGTCAGGCTTGACCTTAAGCCTCTTCTAAGGAAAATTAATGAATGTAAGTTCAATATATTGAACTAGGCTGGTTTATTTTGTTAACTTACATGTATTCTTTCCTTCAAAGTTTTTCTAAATCTCTTAAAAATCCTATTTGAAATTCATATGAAAACTAAAACTGTGAAAGTACATTTGATTTTCTTATATTAATCCTCAATAATATACTATTTCTTTCTGATGAAACGTATCTCCCACCACCACCCTGTAAAATTTCCTGCTATTAATTCATCCCTCCAGGTCCCATGGATGTCCTGCCTTCCCCCGAAAGCTTTCTCTGTTCCCCCTAGCTATATTGAACTCTACTTCCTGTTCTTTGTAGAAATACTTTTTATATCCATTACTGGAGTCTTCCTTGTATTATTTTCACTTATGTTGGTTTCACTCCTCAAAGAAGTTATGTATAACCTTTGGATATTTTCCCCAGGGAGCCTAATTCAGTGCTTTGTATATAGTATGAACTTGGCAAATTTTTGATAAGTTGAATAGAGTTAAATGTCCTCAGGGATTCTTCTCTCATAATTTATTTATTTATTATTATATTTATTATTTTAGACAGAGTCTCACTGTGTCGCCCTTGGTAGAGTGCTGTGGTGTCACAGCTCACAGCAACCTCAAACTCTTGGGCTTAAGCAATTCTCTTGCCTCAGCCTCCCAAGTAGCTTGGGACTACAGGCACCTGCCACAATGCCAGGCTATTTTTTGGTTGTATTTGGCCTAGGCTGGATTCCAACCCATCAGCTCCAGTGTATGTGGCTGGCACCTAGCCACTGAGCTACAGGCGCTAAGCCTTCTCTCATAATTTAAAAGTAATCTTTCAGATGGGAAGCACTTGACCATTTTGTCTACCACAAAAATGAAACAAGTCAGTCACAAGGACACACTTTGATATTTGTTATATATGTCACTTGTAGGTATAAATAAACTTCAGGAGGGTGGCAGGGCCATGGTCTGTGAGACCTGGCTGGGAATGCTGAGTTTTTAATAGCTGAGCACATCACAGATGTCTGCCATTCAGTGGTCCTAAGCATCTGAGTTTACCTGAGTGAGCCAGTGGGTCCCCAGCCCATCATATACTTCATTATTTAATACCGTATGTGCAATGACAAACTCACTTCTCCTCTTCTGCAATCCTCCTGGAAGTATCATCACTAGTGTTGGAGGAAAGAAAACCCTATGTAAAGTTTAAGGTAGCACCCCATTTTAAAAGAAAATTAGATTCCCTGTATTCTACAGTTGGTAAAACCTAACCTGCAGTTCCAGAAATTGAGAGAGTATGGGCGACACCTGTGGCTAAGTCGGTAAGGTGCCGGCCCCATATACCGAGGGTGGCGGGTTCAAACCTGGCCCTGGCCAAACTGCAACAAAAAAATAGCTGGGTGTTGTGGCGGGCGCCTGTAGTCCCAGCTACTTGGGAGGCTGAGGCAAGAGAATGGCTAAGCCCAGGAGTTGGAGGTTGCTTTGAGCTGTGTGATGCCATGGCACTCTACCGAGGGCCATAAAGTGAAACTCTGTCTCTACAAAAAAAAAGAAATTGAGAGAGTATTTCTTTCTTTCCCAAATTATTCATATAAATTGAAGATCTGATATGCTCTACACTTGTGAAAATAAAGGAATGAGAGGCTATTCTGCCAAAGCAAACATTTCCTTTCAAAGCATTGATACCTAAGAAAAGAAAATGCTATTTAATTCTTTTGCACTATACATGGAAGATATTCTTAATAACTGATACAGATTTCAACTTTTTTACTGATGTTTCATACATACTAACAGTTGTTTTTTTCCCCTATTTTGTTATTAAAACATCATTTCTGTGTTTTTGTTTCTGATATAAATGATACATTGTCTTTTTTGTCACCCACTGCCCCATTCTTAGTATCTGGCACAATAATATGTATGTGATTAATTGATATTTATTGAATTGAATTAATAGTTTACTCATCAAGATCAATCATGTACCAAGTTTAGAAAAGATATTTTTATAATGTAAAAAAATAGTGCTTCTAAGTGAGATCAGAAATACTAAGATTCTAGTCAGCAACATGGGACAATGGAAAAAGCAGGTTGCCATATAATAAGGTAGGCTTACGCTTGTGTGGGACTTTACATTTCCCCATGTAATTTCATATATGTCATTTGATTTTGATTCTCTCAACAGTCTGTAAAGGAAGTGGTATTCCTATTTCAGAATTGAGAAAACTGAGATTCATAGTAGCTATGTGACTATTCAAATCATGGGCATAATTATAGAGCTAGGATTTGATTTCAAACCTTCTAACCTTATCTTTTGCCACTTCCCCTCAGCTTATCACACTGTAGCTGTACAGTCCATTCTGTTCTTTGAACACGCCTAACTAGTTCCTGCCTCGGAGCCTTTGTTTTGCTCTAGCTTGTTCTCTAATCATACTTGGAAAGAAGCCCTTCTGCTTGGCCACTTGGTTCCTCTCATTTTAAGTCATGGCTCAGATGTCTTCTCATAATTTGGTTTTGAAAGGCGTACCCTGTCCACCTTAGCTAAAATTCTCTCTCTACTCCATTACACAATTGTCCAGACTGTGCCCTTCATAACACTACATACAATTGTGTTATTTGCTTATTTATTGTCTGCTTTTCTTGACTAGGATCTAAGATCCATCTATGTGGGCTGGGACCCTCTGCCTTGATCACTGTTATCTTCAGCATCTAAACCAGTGATTGGAACATTATGGATACTCAATACTTATTTTTTGAGAAGAAGAAAGAGAATGAATGAGAATCTAGACACAGTCTCAGACTTCTTCATCACTGAAGGATATAGTACAGAGTACATCCATAAGAAGTCCCTATTGGAGTAGTCCTGTAATTGCAACCTGTGCTATTTGGTTTTCCTCTTTTGGGATGCCAATGTGCCACACTTATTTTAGCTCTAAACTGTAGGACTCCAAAACTAAAGGCTGAATAATCTGAGTACAAAAGCGTGGGAGCTGTTTGGGTTGCACAGTTAATGCTATGAATTTACCTTGATGTATTTGCAGGTAGTTCCTGGGAACTTGAAAGGCTAGAAATGAAACACTAAGTTAAATACTACCTCTCTAGATAATAGCTAGAATTTGGAACATCTGTCTTTAAGTTTATATGCCAGAATAAAATCACTGAAGTATAGATTGACCAAAATCAGAACACGGGAGTGGCACCATGTCTTTTGAAGACTTGTCTTGAGGATACATTCCTCTTTGTGTAATGTATGTATATGTACAATTATGGGTTACTTAATGTTGAAATGGAGGCACATAGGCAATTTCTTTTGTGTGCAGACATCACAGAGTGTACTTACGCAAACCTTGATAGTATAGCCAACTACACACCTAGGTAGAGTGTGTTACTGTACCAAATGCTGTAGGCAGTTGTAACCCTATGGTAAGTTTATGTGTTTCTAAACATATGTAAACAGAAAGGGTACAGTGAAAATATGATAAAATTAAGTAGAAGGAGCACACTCTAATATAACAATAAAAAGTATAATATAGCAAGTGCAGTACTACATAAACTACATACTATAGAAAGTATAGTACAGTTCTAAACTAGGTAATAGGAATTTTTCAGCTCCATTATAATTTTATGGGACCACCATCATATATGTAGTTCATTGTGGACTGAAATGGTTATTTGGTGCATGACTGCATATAAAATAAATTTTACCATAAAATAAATAATTATGTTACCTTACTACTACCAACGATGGCATTGAGGGGAAATCTACTCAGAACAGAGAATAAAATGTGCTCATATGCCTCTAACAGGTCATCTTTGATACCCTTCAACAAAAGTACTGCAGGGGGGAAGTGTTTTCTTCTCTGGTGTCCCATGTCTCATCTAGGACCTTGTACACAGGAAAACTAGGTGGGGGTTCATTTTCTATGAGGATTCTGAGGCTCTCTAACTTATTCTCCTTGGGTATCTGACAGTACTCTGAAAATACTGGTACCTGAAGTATACGATTCAAATGCACTGTGGCTCTTGAATGGTAGTAAGGCTGGGAATTGAAAATATATATATTAATATGAATAGTAAAAATGATTTAAAATTTAACATATAATTTGTGATTTTGATTTATGGGAGTATTCATGTTTCTTTATCTTTTTATTCTAGTCCTAAAGAATATTCTTACATATAATAAAGAATTCCCATTTGATGTTCAGCCTGTCCCATTAAGGTAAAATAAACATTTATATAAAAAAATAAATAAACATTTATATATGTCTTTTAATTTCATTATCAGTTTTATACCTGTATTTTAGATATTTCTGTTTTTTTTTTTTGAATATCAACTTTGGTTTTGGGTTTTGTGAGATGGGGTCTTGCTGTGTTGCCCAGGCTGGTCATGAACTCCTGGGCTCAAGTGATCCCCCATGTATCTGGGATTACAGGCATGTGCCACCACTCTCTACAGTTTTGGTATTATTAATATCATTGGCATAAACATTGTTTTCAGTACGTCAACATTTTTTGTATCAGCACCTTAGCTATGAAATGAGTTGTTGTGAGATTTCACTAATACATTTAGTTTCATAGCTCGTTTTTTCTGCCCCTTTTCGTGTAGAAGAATTTTAGCACCTGGTGAAGAAGAGAATTTGGAATTTGAAGAAGATGAAGAAGAGAGTGGTGCTGGAGCAGGGTCTCTTGATTCTTTTCCTGCTAGAGTTCCTGGTGGGTATCACTTATTAAAAAATATTATTTAACTTAATCTAAGGTTGGGGTGTTTGAAACTTATTTTGATATTTGGGGAGTAAGTAAAACCTCTACAAAGCCCAAGCCAATCTTGGGCAAGTTTTTATAGCCATGTTATTGGCAGTAGCTGTTTTATTAGTGTCAAAGTATCTTTAATTATCCGTGTCAGGAGTCTGAAACACCACTCCCATGTTCAGTGATTCACTAGGAGGACTCAGGGCTGAACACATAGTTATAATCAGCTAGGATTTGGAACAATGAGAACACAAGAACAGAATCAACAAAGGGAAAGAGCACATTAGCAAAGTCTGGAGGAAGCCAGGTGAAATCATCCAAGGATCTGTTCCAGTGGAGTCACTTACGATTTGCTTAATCCCAGAAACAAGTTGTGTCAATGTGTGAAACGCAATGTTATCTACTAGGGAAACTCATTAGAGAGTCAGTGCTCAAGACTTTTACTGGGGACTGACTACTGTATTTTGCCATGTATAATGCAATCCATATTCCTTGCCCAAACTTTCAGAAAAAAAACTTTTGTTTTAATTTTTTAATTCAAATTTTTATTTGTTTATATTTAGATACTTTTTTTTGTATTGTAAAGGAATTTTAGCATTTTTAAAAACATATTATGGTACAAGAGTACACTTTTAATGCATAAGCATAAATAAAAGAATTAAAAATATTTATATAGATAAGAAATTAGTACTACCCATGTATAGAGCACAACCTTATTTTTCCCTCAGAAATTTGGGCAAAAAGTGCACATTATACATGGCAATGGTATGTATATATCTTCTGTCAAGCGCAGACCAAAATTCCAGGCTACAGAAGGAAAGCAGGTATTCAATGCAAACCATGTTGTCTGCACAGTTTAGGCACAGTGACCATTTTTTTTTTTTTTTTTTTAGACAGAGTGTAATTTTGTCACCCTCAGTAGAGTGCTGTGGCATCATAGCTCACAGCAACCTCAAACTTCTTGGGCTCAAGCAATTCTCTTGCCTCAGCCTCCTGTGTATCTGGGACTACAAGTGTCCGCCACAACACCGAGCTATTTTTTAGAGACAAGGTCTCACTCTGGCTCACGTTGGTCTCAAACTCATGAGCTCAGGCAATTCACCTGCCTCAGCCTTCCAGAGTGCTAGGACTACAGGTGTTGAGCCATTGTGTCTGGCCCTTCTTTTTTCTTTTTTTGAGACAGTCTCACTCTGTTTGTTCCAGACTATAGTGCTATGGTTATTAGCCTATTTCACAGCAACCTAAAATTCCTAGATGCAAGCAATCTTCCTGCCTCAGCCTTCCGAACAACTGGTACTATAAGCACCCACCACAATTCCCAGCTAGTTTTTCTATTTTGAGTACAGATGGGGTTTTACTCTTGCTTAGGCTGGTCTTGAACTCATGAGCTCAAGAGATCCTCCTGCCTCAGCTTCCCAGAATGCTAGGATTATTACTGCACCTGGCCTCATAGGGACTGTTTTTACCAGAGGATAGTGGGAACCCTCCTAAATTCAAGTTCCCAGATGCTAGCCATGGGCTGACCTTACACGCTGGCCTTTCTAACAATAACAGTCTTAGGCCTGCTGTGTTAACTCTTCTCCACATCCTGTTGTAAGTACTTCTTCAATTAATCAACTTGTGATGGTTAAAACTGGATCCTAGGGGAAAGCAATTGCCCTTTCCCCTCCTATCTTGTTTTAGGGAACCAAAGACTGTATATAGCAAGCCATTTTTTATTTATGGAAGATCCTTTTCTCCCTGTAAATAACCTAGGCAAGTACACTGGATAAATTCCATGCCTCTCCCAGTTACTGCTTTACTCTGTCTTGTTCTTACACAGTGCACAGTTTTTATTTCTATTAAATTAGTTCACTTTAGGAAGCATAGCAATATGCTGCAATCCTATGATGCTTTCTTCTATTCTTCTATTTCTTTATAATAATAAAGATAATTTTTTATAATAATAATGCCTAACTGATAAGGTTATTGTGAAGGTTAAAATAAGGTACTATTTGTAAAGTATTTAGCATGGTACCTTTCATATGCCAACTATTAGTGATGGCTGTTATTCTCATGGTCACACCTCTAAATGAGGATAACAACACCTACACCACAGTATTATTGGAAAAATCACAGGCACCATAGATGGTAGCTATTACTGTTAATAATGTTTCTTTGGTATAGGGCATTATTTCCAGTCTGCTTTATGAAGAGAGAGCTGTATTTTTTTTTGCTTTTGTCATATTTATAGGAAATTTTGAGATTGCTGTGATGGTGAAGTAAATTATTTTGCTATTTTACTGTATCAGTGATTTTTATATTTTGCTATTTTACTGTATCAGTGATTTTTATTCCATTTAAAACCATGTACTGTAGCTACCAGTTTTGTAAATTTCTGTCTGATTGATTAGTTTGTTTACGTGCTGTACTTCTATAGCTAAGAAGCAGCATGTGATATAAATCATGCAGCGGACAGATTAAGGTCTTTATGAGGTTCCGGTTGCTGAGTTGAAAAGAAATTTCTACCACAGGTTAAGTTCATTTGCTATGTAAGGTGAAACCTATTATAATATTTCATTTCAGAGATACAGATAGTTTCCTAAACCCTTCTAGTCCCTGAAGTTTTTCACTAAGAATAAGAAAGAATCCTTATAGTTTAGCATTTATTTGGTTTGGGATCATATTACCTGGGGCCTGTACCGTTGAAAAATAACTTATAAAATTATATTGATTGAAAATGTAATTAAAATAGAAAAGTGCTATTTAACTTTTTTTTTTTTTTTTTTTTTTAGTGCTATTTAACTTAATTATACATCAGGAAGAAGTTGTTACCCCCAGGGAACCCAAGATTTTAGTAATAACTAGGCTGTCTCTATGTTATTGAGACAAGGTGGTTCTAGGGATTGTTGTGACTTTTTTAAAAGTTAGGTATTATATATGTAGAGAGAGAGAGAGATAATTCATTCTTTTCAGTGTGCAGCTTTATGAGTTTTGACGAAAACATGTACTAACCACTGTCATCATTAAGCTAATGAGGTATGGTATGTAGCTATGGTATGACCAAGAGTAGATTTTTCCCATTGAAAATTAAAAATAAGTTTTTAGTCAACCTTTCTTGAAAAGAAAAAAATAAGACTTAAATTTATCTTTGATCTGAATCTCTTTCCTTTTGAAAAATTTAAAATCTCTAAGGCAACTTATCCAAAATGAGAGTTAACTTTTCTAAAGGTAATCTTTGTAGATTTTATTTAATTAGAGGGTTTAAATTTACAATCTATTACTTGTAACCTGAAAATTAAAACAAAGCCAAGTCAGGATTTTATACAAGACTTTTAAAAACACGTTCTTACTAAGTAACATGATCAAGCTCAAATATAGACTTAGCAGTTTCCAAATTATTATATATATGTGTTGCCTCTTCATCTCTTAGTAGGCTTATATATGTGTAAAACTAAATTATTTTTGAAACTCCAAGTAATAAAATTTACTTCTTTAATATCAAACCTTGTTTCTTGCTATATAAATACTCAATTCTGAGTTGAACTTCAGAGATAAGAAAATATGGATTTTACTTTTAAGTTGAAAGGAAGCAATTTCTTTGCTTGCTCACAAATGTAAGAACTTGATAACTATGGCAATGTGTTTATTGCTTTTCTGTGTGTATCAGGGCAGTCTTCTTTCAGAGAAATCCAGAACATGACATCAACTGCATGATGTCCAAGCAGTGGACATCATCTAAGTGTGTACTAAGACCACAGCACACAGAGTTCTCTCTCTTCTCTCAATCTCAGGTTTTCAGGCTGAGCAGAGGAATCAGAGAGTCTCCCACACAGGCATATATTTGTGCTGAAAGGGAAGGAGACTATGGTTTGATTCTGTTCTGTAGTTTCCCAGCTGCTTTTCAGTGGATTAGAGACTTGTTAGTACTCTCTCTTGCTCTCAAGCCTAAGTAGTTTTGGAAACATTTCAAGATATCCTTTTACAGTTTGTTTTCTTTTAAATCTGTGAATTCTGTCATTTGAAGTCAAAGGATTTTCTCCAAAGGTTTGTGGAGTTCTGAGTTCTTATGAAATGGGTATTGAGTAGGCTACATTCTGTAGCTCTCCTTATTCAAAGCACTCAGCCACATCTGGTCTAGTCTTTCTTGAAAGTACTCCAGCACTTTGCCTTTCATCCTGAACACCTGCTGGTAATTCTTCCTTGCTTGCTATAGGAAATGATGGATTACTGATTTTTAACTAACAACGCCACATGGAGTATGTGCCCCTGACTCATGCCAGGCTTTGTGAGTTCATTAAGTTATTTTTTTCCCAGATGTAATACAGTGATACTTGTCAGCCAACTATGATCCAAATCACACATATCTGATAAGAGAAAGATAGACTCAAATGAAATTTAGTAAATTTCTGGCAGCTGTCAATAAAGAAAATAAAACAAAAATAAAATGTCAGTGTAAATTAAATTATATATTTCAATGATAATTTAAATTTGACATACATACATACAATACTATTTAGATAATAATGGCCCCTAAGATTTTTTTCAAATTTAACAAAATAATTTTTTAAATTAACAAACTGCTTATAATTTCAAACTTTTTCTCTTGAAAGCTTGGAGGAACCCAGGCTTCTCAACTGCTGATCAACAATAGCCAGTTTGAGCAATATCATTAATGTTAAAATATAAAGCATTATCATATATATCTTTTTTAAATACATTTGGCAGTACAAAGAAATATGCACTTAAAAAAATTTGGATATCAGGCGGCGCCTGTGGCTCAGTGAGTAGGGCGCCGGCCCCATATGCCGAGGGTGGAGGGTTCAAACCCAGCCCCGGCCAAACTGCGACAGCAACAACAAGAAAAAATAGCCGGGCGTTGTGGCGGGCGCCTGTAGTCCCAGCTGCTCGGGAGGCTGAGGCAAGAGAATCGCGTAAGCCCAAGAGTTAGAGGTTGCTGTGAGCTGTGTGACACCACGGCACTCTACCCGAGGGTGGTACAGTGAGACTCTGTCTCTACAAAAAAAAAAAAAAAAAAAATTTGGATATCAGAGAATCTCAATCGATAGTAGCAGATTCTTATATTTAATTAGAAGTAAGATAAATCTAAATAAGTGAAACTGACAAAAACATGTATGTTATCACATATATATGATAGTTTTTAGTTTCCATTTTGGACACTTGATTGAACTCTGTCCTAAACATGTGGATAAAAAGTTATATAATTCTTGTTCACAACTTAAAAGCACCATGGCAAAATAATGACTAACTCACCTCTCATTGAAGTACCAACACCTGTGACAAATATCTTATATAAAGTCAAACAAATAAAATTACTTTAAAAACAAACTCACATCACAGTCTTTTCAAATGATACATTCCATAGTAATTTTCCTAGAAGTCATCGCTGCTTTAACATTCTAATCTATGTAATGCTGTACTAATATTTTTTTTTTTTTTTGAGACAGAGTCTCACTATGTCACCCTTAATAAAGTGCTATGGCATCACAGCTCACAGCAACCTGACATTCTTGGGCATAAGCAATTCTCTTACCTCAGCCTCCCAAGTATCTGGGACTACAGGTGCCTGCCACACACCTGGCTATTTTTTTGTTGTTGCAGTTTGGCTGGGGCTGGGTTTGAACCTGCCACCTTCAGTATATGAGGTAGGCGCCCTACTCACTGAGCCGCAGGCACCACCCCTATACTAATATTTTGGAACAAAGGTTATCATAACAATTCCTGTTTTATAATAGAAGGAAAAAAATCTTCCTTTTGTTGTGATGTGTGATGCAAACAACAGCAACAGTTTTTAAAGCAAAAATAATGAGTAAAGAAATGACAGTCTTTCTCTTCTCTGTGTGAGGACGGGGTCTTAAAGGATTTCTCTGACTTCATTTTCCTTCCTTTTAACCCTGGACTGACATCTCTAGGCTGGTGGCCTATTCATAGTCCAGTTCCCATAGTCCTTATTGTCCTGAGCATCTTTGGACGCACACAGAGAAAAAGTGAATGTAAGAAGATCCTACTCTATGTGAAGATCTTCATTTGTGCCAGCTACCTTTTGGAATGGAAAAGTCCAGCTAATGGTTGAGGGGTTAGAGATGCTCCTCCGCTTTCCTCTGGACTAGTGCTGGTCCCTGGAAACCATGACAGTCACCTAGGGACTCAGAAGCATGATTACCTCCCCCTCCCCATGGTGACAGTGGCTATAACATGTTTGGCTGCAATGCACTGTTGCTAGGTCAAGACACTTTTACATAGTTTTCAAAACATTCATTAGTTGCTAGTGTTTGTTTAACAAACTTAGCCAATTTTGTGATATCACTTTTTTATCTACAAGAGTTTTTACACTGGCACCTTAGTGAAGAAAGCCACGAGTTGTGATAGTGTCAGGGTTTTCTGTGTTTACAAGAGAGAAGCCTCTCAGGGAGCCAGCTGTGAAGGGGCAGCACAGTGCATGCGGCAGTGCAACCCCTCAGAGACATGTAGGAAGGTGGCTGGTAAATCCAGCTGGGGCTTCACTTGTTTGGGGCCTTTACAATGGACAGGTTTTCTTGATTTCACCATTCTTTAGAGAATATGTTTTATAAATGCTACTGGCATGACATTTATTGGAGAAATCTAAAGACTCATTGCAGAAGCTATTTTTATAGTTTATCATAAAACCTCTTCAGCATCATATGCGATGTCGTTCAAATGTCAACTTTTTGTACTGTTTGAGAGGGGAATCTTTTAAATTTCTTGTACTTACTATAATTTCACATACCAGCATCCAGCACCATTATATTCTCGCTCACTGTGATTTTTCTTTCTCTGGGTGTTAAATTCTGCTACTAAGTAATTTGCTTTCTGAGACTTTTTTTTTTTTTGCAGTTTTTAGCCATGTCTGGGTTTGAACCCACCACCTCCGGCATATGGAGCTGTGCCCTACTCCTTTGAGCCACAGCTGCTGCCCTGCTTTCTGAGACTTTTTAACTGAATACGACTTTTTTTAAAAAAACCTTTCCTGTTTATATACTATCAGAATCTTAAAATAATTAGCACCCTTATTTGTCAATGGCTATGATTTGTAGTTAAATGATTTTTCAGTTTTTTAATCAATTGTTTAGCATTTTTAAGTTATTTTCTGCAGATGATGCAACTTGGAAATTGTCAGCCCAGAGATAATCTATTAGTAAATAGTTTTCATCATCAAATGGACTTTTTTTTAATCTTCTGATGTACCATTGTGCAGTGAAATGACTCAGAAGCTTGACATTTATTGTTACTACCTATGTAAGTTGTCTTTATGCTTAGGATTAGAACCTTTCTCTCCTAACTTACATCTTTTCTTTAGAAATCACACTGAATTGAAAAATTCCCTTCATTGATACCAGTGGATCCTGTGTGCTCTAGTGGTGCTGCGTAAGGGGAGGTTGGGCAGTAAATCAGAAGGAGCAGCTGACATCAAAAGAGACCCAATCAAGTAAATATAATCTTACTGCTCATGGCATTTGAGAGTCAGAGACCTGTAGTAAAATTGCTATAGGGGCTGCCCAGTCTCTGTCCATCACTGTGAACATACATTCCTCAGTGCACAAAATCTAATGCAGGAGCTACAGATGGTGTAGTATTATCCACGTACTTTATCTTCCTTCATGCATATTACAAAGCATTGATATGTATCTTCAAGTCATGTGTTTACTAGAGCATAATAACTTCAAGAGCTGTGAAATTAATTTATTCATTCAACAAAATATTTCTCCAGGGTGGCGCCTGTGGCTCAGTGAGTAGGGCGCCAGCCCCATATACTGAGGGTGGCGGGTTCAAACCCAGCCCCAGCCAAACCGCAATGAAAAATAGCTGGGCGTTGTGGCAGGCGCCTGTAGTCCCAGCTACTCTGGAGGCTGAGGCAAGAGAATCGCCTAAGCCCAAAGAGCTGGAGGTCTGCTGTGAGCTGTGAGGCCAGGACTCTCCACCGAGGGGCGACAAAGTGAGACTCACTCTAAAAAAAAAAAAAAAATTCTCCAACAAAGATGTTTATTACCAGTGAAAACAATACAAAAATGAACAGTTATTCAGACTCATCTTTTAGAATGCTTACCATGTAGTCACCAAGACAGAGCTAAAACAATATCGTTATGGTTAGAGATGAGCACAGTGTATTATGAATGAGCAATAGAGAAAAAACTGAAGGAGTTTAGCATGCTATAGCCTTAGGCAAGAAAGCTTTTTGGTAAAAAGGAAAAAAAACATTAGCCCTATATTTCAACTAAAAGATTCACCTAAAGGTAGAAACAATTTTACTTCGGGAGAAAATAGTCTATCATAAAAAGAAACTGTTATTGACTTTGAAAGTTAGATAAGCAGTCACCTTTTGTCTGTCAAAATAAGCCATGATCATAGTAATGCCAAAACAAGATAAAGTCAAAAAGACAAATAAAGGACTAACATCCTTATTAAATGAAGAAAATTTTAAGTTGTGACAATACAGACCACAAGTATATTAGAAAATTGGAAAAAAAATAGAAAATTGGGCAAAAGACATGAACCAATTGTATACCCACCCAAAGATATACAAATAACTCTTTAAATATACAAGAAACTGAGCTTCACTTATAATAAAAGACGTGCAAATCAGAACTACTATTGCTGAGGCTGTCGGGAAACAGGTGCTCATTCAGCACTAAAATGTGATTCCCTTTGGAGGGGAATTCAGCAATAGTAACAATATGTTTTCCCTTAGCCTAATAATCCCACTTCTAGGAATTCATTCTGAATGTTCCCCTCCCCACCCCCAGTAACGTGGGAAAAAACACTTGTATATGCACCAGGTTCTCTCTGGAGGTATTTTTAGTAATAGTAAACTTTTAGAAACAACCTAGTTGCCATATGAAGATTGGCTGAATAAACTATGATAGGTAAAAATCCTAAAGAAAATAATTAGGAAAATCTCCATGAACTGTTGAGTGATTTTCAAAATATGTGTTAAATTAGCAAAATAAATCAAAGTAATTTACATTAGCAAATTGAGGAGAAATATTTCTCCTCCTCTCAATCAATGGCAGAAAAAGTTTTCAGTTAAATTCCAAAACCATTCATGATTTTAAACAATACTTAACAGACCAAGAACAGAGAATATCTTTAATCACATAAAAGGTAACTATGTGATACTTACAGCCCCAAATCATACTTAACAGTAAAATTAAAAGCCTTTCTTTTCAGATCAGGATCAAAACAAGGATGCCTATCATCTCTTTTCGTTGTTTTAAAAGACTTACTTGGTGTACAATGACAAGTAAAAGAATTTAAAAATTAGGGGACAAAATCCTCTCTTTGCAGACACTGTGAATATGTATATGGAGCACGCACAAGAACCTGTACATAAGTCATTAGTTTTAATAAGAATGTGGTTCCTGGCTGTGAAATGTTTACATAAGAATTGATTCTATCTCTATAAATATGCAACAATTTCTAAGAAAATGAAATATAATATTTGTAGTAGTGTCAGAAAATATCAAGTACCTTACAATAAAATTCAGCGAAAGACGTGTAGAACTTTTGTGAAGAAAATAACAAAACTTTATTGAGAGAAATCAAGAAGTCTAAAAAATCCAGTTCATGGGTTGGAAGAAGCAATTTATTAAGTAAGCTGTGACTCTTTCTAACATTGATCTGAATTTCATTGCAACTCCAGTAGGTTTGGGGGTTGCTTTTTTCTTTGATGTTGATGAGGAAAGGAGGATGTGGCTCAGAGAAGTAGGGCACTGGCCTACATCTAACACTAAGATTATTCAATTAATTATTCAATGAAATGTTAAATTGTAAATTATATCTTCTGTCAATAGTAACTAAAGGATTGGTTGATTAATTCTAGTATATTTCTCAAGCTGTAGTATAATATAACAAATGGCTAACAAGTTTTTCCTATCTTTGTTCTGCTACTCTGTATTGAGATATAAAGTGTGTATTTGAGTATATATGAAGTATGTGTGTGTATATATAATATGACTATATTATATTATTAATTATGTAGTAATTTATAATTAAGCTTCCTTGAACGATCTGAATTTTTAACAAGCTTGAATTAACATTTTCTACTGAATTTGTTCTGCTGAATTTGTTCTGGTGAATGTGAGATGTAGAAGTGTAAATTTATCTTCTATAGAATTAAATATTTGGAAAGAATA
Source organism: Nycticebus coucang (assembly GCF_027406575.1). NCBI lineage: Eukaryota > Metazoa > Chordata > Mammalia > Primates > Lorisidae > Nycticebus > Nycticebus coucang. Next base: position 37,703,119 of record NC_069789.1, read on the forward strand.
ATGTCAAGCTTTGGAGAGTTTTAGAAACCAAAAAGAAAAAATGCCTAATTACTAAGCCAGTTAAGTCCAAGGCTATATTTTCTCTGTGTTTATGTGCTCTGAGGTTACTGGTAGAGCTTGCTTGTATTGCTTTTTCTCTATTACCAGGTACTTTATTACCGAGGTTGCCATCAGAACCAGGAATGACATTACTCACTATCAAAATTGAGAAAATTGGTTTGAAAGATGCTGGGCAGTGTATCGATCCCTATATTACAGTTAGTGTAAAAGGTAAATAACTCTGTCTATATTTTTTTCCTCTGGAAAATTTTATAATGTTCTCATTTGGGACAATTTTTTTTTTTTTTTGGAGGGGGGGAATCTTATATCTGTGACAATATTTTTACACTGAGGCAAAATCCCTAGAAGAAATTATCACTCTTCAAATATTTCTGAGAAATTTACTACAAGTATTTTCCTGTTACAACTTACACTCACTTTTGGTTTTTCTTTGTCTTTTCATTCTTAAAATTCTATCTAGGATGCTGGCTAGACATATACAGTCTTTATTTTTATTTATTTTTTGAGACAGAGTCTCACTATGTCGCCCTCGGTAGGGTGCTGTGGCGTCACAGTTCACAGCAACCTCAAACTCTTGGGCTTAAGCCATTCTCTTAAGCCTCAGCCTCCTAAGTAGCTGGGACTACAGGCACCCGCCACAATGCCTGGCTATTTTTTTGTTGCAATTGTTTAGCTGGCCTGGGCCAGGTTCGAACCGGCCACCCTCGGTGTAGTGGCTGGCACCATAACCACTGTGCTACGGGCGCCGCCTACACACTGTCTTTAACAGCAAATACACCCTTCAGGATATAGGTTAGCAAAACGTCCTAAGTATTCCAAGGGTATGTAGTTTTCTTTTCAAAGCCCAGTGTTCTGCTTTCCTTTCCCTTCTCCTTCCTGTCCAAGAGAACTTTCTACATAGGAGAGTCCTGCAGAGGTGAAAGAGATTCAGGCCTACAGTGAGTCATCAGTGAAGACAGGGAAATAAAACAAATCCATCCCATTCGTGCCATGAATATAATCCTGTGGGGCATTAAAAAAGTGATGTATTTCTCATCCTTCACTGTGATATCATGGTTATGAAACATGATTTTCCTTAGGATTTGTTTTGCTTTTTTCTCCTATGTAATGTGATAGTCCATTTATTCCTTAAAAATTACTTTTTCAGTCTTTTTTTTTTTTTATTGTTGGGAATTCATTGAGGGTACACAAAACCAACTTTCAGTCTTTAAGAGGCAAACTGTAGTAGCTGAATTCTAGTTGTCAAGCATTTTATATAGTACACTTCATTTGTAAAGCACTTAACAGTCTTTTAAAAATAATTATTGGGTGGTTGAGAATGAAGTTGCTAAGCTCCTATCCAGAAATAACTGGACAGTTAATCTAAGTGGTTTACTTTCATCTGTAGTTTGAGGCAAATCAAATAAACAGATATGGGCTGAAATTAAATGGAGGGGAACTTTCATTAATCATACAAGTAAATTTAGACTCAAGGGTTCATTAGTACAAATTAAAAGAAAAATAAATTTGGCCACAGAGAAGAATTTTTTTTTTTTAATGTAGAGACTATTATCTATAGCACTAATGCTGTGGTATTTTAATTTTCTTTTAAGAAACTAATTCCACAACAGATTATATATAGTATGACACTTTTAACTTATAATGTTATTGATTATGAAATACATGGTCTACTGGAAAGTATATTCTGCCTTGTAGTTTGATAGGCTGTTTGCAAAACTGCATAACTCATCCAGGAATATACATTGTAATACAAAAATATTTAAAGATAAGTAGTAAATAGTAAGTTACCTTTGCATACATGTTGAACTAAAACATATCTTTTTTTTTTTTTTTTTTGAGACAAAGTCTCACTTTGGTAGAGTACCGTGGTGTCATCATAGATCACAGCAACCTCAAACTGTTGGGCTCAAATGATCCTCTGCCTCAGCCTCTGGACTACAGGTGCCAGCATCAACACCTGGCTATTTTTAGAGATAGTGTCTCACTCTTGCTAAGGCGGTCTTGAACTCCTGAGCTCAAGTGATCTACCTGCCTCAGCCTCCCAGAGTGCAGGATTACAGGCATGAGCCACCTTGCCTGGCCTAAAACATATTCTTATAAATATCTTTAAGGACTAAAATAATCAAATGTACTAAATTGTTTTAAATTCCCTAAGACAGGTCTATTGAATAATACATATACACACTGAATAGTCATTAAATGAATCCATGTCAAATTTGATTAAACTGGGAGATTCTTGTATCCAGGAAACTAAAACCATACATAATAACTTAGTATACCATCTGGTTAGTATAGATCAGGTTATAGCAAATATATGAGAATTTAGATAATACATATAAAAAAATCTGTCTTTGATGTAAGGGTTTCGTTGGAGCTCTCATTGTCCATTTTTGGTCCTCTAACAGGACAACAGGGGGATTCTGGTAGTTGAAAAGCCTTCCCAAGCCATACACTTGATCTAAGTTGGAAATTAGGGGCAGGGGTCCCATTGTGGTGTATCATTTACATTTTAAATGTGTCATGCACACAAAAATGTAGTGGCCTCTTCCCTACGGAAAACAAAAAGTAATTTTTACCTCTTAACTATAAAGATCAAATTTCTTTTGCTTGTTTGGAGACAGCCTTGCTCTCTTGCATAGGCTGGAGTGCAGTGGCATCAGCACAGCTCACTGTAACATCAAACTCCTGTGCTAAGTGTTCCTCCTTTCTCAGCCTCCTGAGAAACCAGGATTATAGATGGTATCACCACACCTAGCTAATATTTTTGGGTTTTTGGTAGAGATGGAGTCCCACTATTGCCCAGTCTGGTCTCGAAATTCTGACCTCAACTGATCCTCCTAGTTCAGCCTCCTAAGGAGGGGAGCCTACTGGTGTGTGCCACCATGCCTGGGTAATTAAAAGAATTATTTTGGTAGAGAAAAAGGATAAAGTGTAGAGAGGTCTCACTCTTCCTCAGGCTGGTCTCAAACTCGTGGCCTCCAGCCATCCTCCCACCTCGGTCTCCCAGAGTGTCCGATAACAGGCAGGAGCCACTGCACCTGGCCACAAGCTTTCTTTGGTGCCTGGTAATGGCAGGGCTTCGTCCTCTCCTCCATGTCTCCCACGCCGTCTCTACTCAGCTGTGTCCACATCCCTCTGTGGACACCACTCTCAGGTGCCCCTTACACTAAACATAATTTCTGTTAGCCTGAGAATCTCCTCTCTGCTTTCTCCAAGACTGTTTAGGAAGTGTAAAGCTTTGTAGTTTGCAGTTTTTGAGTCTGTATTTGAATGCTCCTAAAAAGAAACTTATTTTTTTCTCTCTAGATCTGAATGGCATAGATCTAACTCCGGTGCAAGATACTCCTGTGGCTTCTAGAAAAGAAGATACATATGTTCATTTTAATGTGGACATTGAGCTCCAGAAGCATGTGGAAAAATTAACGAAAGGTTTGTAATCACAAATAATTTGCTTCTCATGGACAGATCTTGTTCGTGTCTATGTGCATAGCAGACCTAGCATGGTTAGCATCTGGCGAAGCAAACGTCACATAGTGTTTATTTGAAAGAAATGTACATTTGTCTTAAATGTGGAAATTAGGATTGTATTATCTAGTTTTACTCATACTAAAATGTTGGGGAAGGAGGAACTCCCTAAGGATCCCCAATGATTCCTAATTATTAAGGCTGTAATAGGAAAAGGACAAGTTTTTTCTTCTAGTTGAATGTATTGGGTAGAAAGATAACATAACTTGCGCAAAAACAGGGAAATCAAAAGCAAATTTGTAAAACAGTGAGGTTACATTTCCAAGGTAAACAGTTTTTAGGATTAAATGCTTCCCTGTAGTTTGTGCCCATGTTCTCCAAAAAGAAGACTTCAAAATCTTTTTATCATCTGAGGTTCACTTGCAGTTTCTGAAATTTTCAAGCTCTGCAGGAAGCCTGTATAAGATGTGCAAATACCTTTTTTTTTTTATTGTTGGGGATTCATTGAGGGTACAATAAGCCAGGTTACACTGATTGCAATTGTTAGGTAAAGTCCCTCTTGTAATCATGTCTTGCCCCAATAAAGTGTGACACACACCAAGGCCCCACCCCCCTCCCTCCTTCCCTCTTTCTGTTCCCCCCCCATAACATAATTGTCATTAATTGTCCTCATATCAAAATTGAGTACATAGGATTCATGATTCTCCATTCTTGTGATGCTTTACTAAGAATAATGTCTTCCACGTCCATCCAGGTTAATACAAAGGATGTAAAGTCTCCATTTTTTTTAATGGCTGAATAGTATTCCATGGTATACATATACCACTGCTTGTTAATCCATTCCTGGGTTGGTGGGCATTTAGGCTGTTTCCACATTTTGGCGATTGTAAATTGAGCTGCAATAAACAGTCTAGTACAAGTGTCCTTATGATAAAAGGATTTCTTTCCTTCTGGGTAGATGCCCAGTAATGGGATTGCAGGATCAAATGGGAGGTCCAGCTTGAGTGCTTTGAGGTTTCTCCATACTTCCTTCCAGAAAGGTTGTACTAGTTTGCAGTCCCACCAGCAGTGTAAAAGTGTTCCTTCTCTCCACATCCACACCAGCATCTGCAGTTTTGAGATTTTGTGATGTGGGCCATTCTCACTGGGGTTAGATGATATCTCAGGGTTGTTTTGATTTGCATTTCTCTAATATATAGAGATAATGAACATTTTTTCATGTGTTTGTTAGCCATTCGTCTGTCGTCTTTAGAGAAAGTTCTAGTCATGTCTCTTGCCCATTGATATATGGGATTGTTGCCTTTTTTCATGTGGATTAATTTGAGTTCTCTATAGATCCTAGTTATCAAGCTTTTGTCTGATTGAAAATATGCAAACATCCTTTCCCATTGTGTAGGTTGTCTCTTTGCTTTGGTTATTGTCTCTTTAGCTATACAGAAGCTTTTCAGTTTAATGAAGTCCCATTTGTTTATTTTTGTTGTTGTTGCAATTGCCATGGCAGTCTTCTTCATGAAGTCTTTCCCCAGGCCAATATCTTCCAGTGTTTTTCCCATACTTTCTTGGAGGATTTTTATTGTTTCATGCCTTAAGTTTAAGTCCTTTATCCATCTTGAATCAATTTTTGTGAGTGGGGAAAGGTGTGGGTCCAGTTTCAGTCTTTTACATGTAGACATCCAATTCTCCCAACACCATTTATTGAATAGGGAGTCTTTCCCCCAAGGTATGTTCTTGTTGGGTTTATCAAAGATTAGGTGGTTGTAAAATGTTAGTTTCATTTCTTGGTTTTCAATTCGATTCCAAGTGTCTATGTCTCTGTTTTTGTGCCAGTACCATGCTGTCTTGAGCACTACGGCTTTGTAGTACAGATTAAAATCTGGTATGCTGATGTCCCCAGCTTAATTTTTGTTACAGAGAACTACCTTAGCTATACGGGTTTTTTTCTGGTTCCATACAAAACGCAGAATCATTTTTTCCAAATCTTGAAAGTACAATGTTGGTATTTTGATAGGAATGGCATTGAATAGGTAGATTGCTTTGGGAAGTATAGACATTTTAACAATGTTGATTCTTCCATCCATAAGCATGGTATGTTCTTCCATTTGTTAATATCCTCTGCTATTGCCTTTCTGAGGATTTCATAGTTTTCTTTATACAGGTCCTTCACCTCTTTCGTTAGGTATATTCCTAGGTATTTCATTTTCTTTGAAACTATGGTGAAGGGAGTTGTGTCCTTAATTAGCTTCTCATCTTGACTGTTATTGGTGTACACGAAGGCTACTGACTTGTGGACATTGATTTTATATCCTGAAACATTACTGTATTTTTTGATGACTTCTAGGAGTCTTGTGGTTGAGTCTTTGGGGTTCTCTAAGTATAATATCATGTCGTCAGCAAAGAGGGAGAGTTTGACCTCCTCTGCTCCCATTTGGATTCCCTTTATCTCCTTGTCTTGCCTAATTCTATTGGCTAGAACTTCCAGCACTACGTTGAATAGTAAAGGTGACAGAGGACAACCTTGTCTGGTTCCAGTTCTAAGAGGAAAAGCTTTGAGTTTTACTCCATTCAGTAAAATATTGGCTGTGGGTTTGTCATAGATAGCTTCAATCAGTTTTAGAAATGTGCCACCTATGCCTATACTCTTCAGTGTTCTAATTAGAAAAGGATGCTGGATTTTATCAAATGCTTTTTCTGCATCTATTGAGAGGATCATGTGATCTTTATTTTTGCCTCTGTTAATATGGTGGATAACATTTATGGACTTGCGTATGTTAAACCAGCCTTGCATCCCTGGGATGAAGCCTACTTGATCATGATGAATGACTTTTTTGATGATAAACTGTAATCTATTGGCTATGATTTTGTTGAGAATTTTTGCATCTATATTCATTAGTGACATTGGTCTGAAATCCTCCTTTTTAGTTGGGTCTTTTCTGGTTTTGGTATCAGGGTGATGTTTGCTTCATAGAACGTGTTGGGGAAGATTCCTTCTTCCTCAATTTTTTGGAATAATTTCTGCAGTACAGGAATAAGCTCTTCTTTGAAGGTTTGATAGAATTCTGGAGTAAAGCCATCTGGACCATTTTGGGGGGCATTAGGGCATTTTTTGGTTGGAAGATTTTTTATTGTTTCTTTGATCTCAGTGCTTGAAATTGGTCTGTTCAGGAGCTCTATTTCTTCCTGGCTGAGTCTAGGGAGTGGGTGTGATTCCAAATATTGATCCATTTCTTTCACATTGTTAAATTTCTGGGCATAGAGTTTCTGGTAGTATTCAGAGATGATCTCTTGTATCTCTGTGGGATCAGTTGTTATTTCCCCTTTATCATTTCTGATTGAGGTTACTAGAGATTTTACTTTTCTATTCCTCGTTAGTCTGGCCAATGGTTTATCTATTTTATGTATTTTATCAAAAAACCAACTCCTTGTTTCATTAATTTTCTGAATGATTCTTTTGTTTTCAATTTCATTGATCTCTGATTTGATTTGGGATATTTCTTTTCTTCTACTGAGTTTAGGCTTAGATTGTTCTTCTTTTTCCAATTCCATAAGATCTCTTGTGAGATTGTTGATGTGCTCTCTTTCTGTTTTTCGAATGTAGGCATCTAAAGCGATGAATTTTCCTCTCAAAACTGCTTTTGCAGTATTCCACAGGTTTTGGTAGCTTGTGTCTTCATTGTTGTTATGGTCAAGGAAGTTAATGATTTCCTGTTTTATTTCTTCCTGCACCCATCTGTTATTCAACAGCAGATTGTTTAATTTCCATGCCTTTGGGTGGGGTCAAGCATTTTTGTTAGAGTTGAGTTCCACCTTTAGTGCCTTATGGTCTGAGAAGATACAAGGTAAAATTTCAATTCTTTTGATTCTTTTTGATATTTGTTTTGTGTCCCAGGATATGATCAATTTTGGAGAATGTTCCATGGGGTGATAAGAAGAATGTACATTCTTTATCTTTGGGATGGAGTGTTCTATATGCGTCTATCAAGCACAGTTGTTCTAGGGTCTCATTTAAATCTCTTATATCTTTGTTTAATTTCTGTTTAGAGGATCTGTCCAGCTCTGTAAGAGGAGTGTTAAGGTCCCCTGTTATTATGGTATTATCAGTTATCGTATTGCTCAGACTGAGTAACGTCTGTTTCAAGAATCTGGGAGCATTTAAATTGGGTGCATACATATTTAGAATTGAAGTGTCTTCTTGTTGTATTTTTCCCTTGACCAATATAAAGTGACCATCTTTGTCTTTTTTGACTTTAGTGGATTTAAATCCACATGTATCTGAAAATAAGATTGCAACTCCTCTTTTCTTCTGAATTCCATTTGCCTGAAAAATTGTCTTCCAACCCTTGACTTGGAGCTTTAATTTGTCTTTTGAAGCCAGGTGTGTTTCTTGCAGACAGCAAATGGATGGCTTGTGTTTTTTAATCCAGTCAACCAATCTATGTCTCTTCAGTGGGGAGTTCAAGCCATTAACATTTATTGAGATAATTGATAAGTGTGGTAGTATTCTATTCGTCTTATTTGGTGAGAGTCCATTGCTTAGTTTTATCTTTTGCATCAGTGTGGAGGTTAGGTTCTGTCCTTTAATTTCTGAGTTCTTACTTTGCTGCTGATCCATTGTGGTGGTCAGTGTGCAGAACAGGTTGAAGTATTTCCTGTAGAGCTGGTCTTGTTGTGGCAAATTTCCTCAATGTTTGTATATCCGTAAATGATTTGATTTCTCCGTCAATTTTGAAGCTTAGCTTAGCAGGGTACAGAATTCTGGGCTGGAAATTGTTCTGTTTAAGTAGATTAAAGGTAGATGACCATTGTCTTCTTGCTTGGAAAGTTTCATTAGAGAAGTCTGCGGTCAATCTGATGGATTTGCCCCTGTAGGTCAACTGGCGCTTACTCCTGGCAGCTTGCAGAATCTTTTCTTTTGTCTTGACTTTGGACAGGTTCATCACAATATGTCTTGGTGAAGCTCGGTTAGAGTTGAGGCGACCTGGGGTCCGATAGCCCTCTGAAAGCAGTGTGTCAGAATCTTTGGTGATATTTGGGAAATTTTCTTTTATAATATTCTCTAGTATGGCTTCCATTCCTCTGGGGCATTCTTCTTCCCCTTCTGGAATTCCTATAACTCTTATGTTGGAACGCTTCATAAAGTCCCATAATTCTGACAGTGAACGTTCTGCTTTCTCTCTCTTCTTTTCTGCCTCTTTGACTATCTGAGTTATCTCAAAAACTTTGTCTTCTACCTCTGAAATGCTTTCTTCTGCATGGTCTAACCCGTTGCTGATACTTTCCATTGCATCTTTAAGTTCCCTGATTGACTGTTTCAGTTCCTTCAGCTCTGCTATATCCTTTTTATATTCTTCATATCGTTCATCTCTTATTTGATTCTGTTTTTGAATTTCCTTTTGGTTATTTTCCACTTTATTAGCAGTTTCCTTCATTGTTTCCATCATTTCTTTCATTGTTTTCAACATGTGTATTCTAAATTCCCTTTCTGTCATTCCTAACATTTCTTTATAGGTGGAATCCTCTGCAGTAGCTCCCTCATGGTCCCTTGGCGGGGTTGTTCTGGACTGGTTCTTCATGTTGCCTGGAGTTTTCTGCTGATTCTTCCTCATGGGTGATTTCTTTTATCTGTTTCCTTGCCCTAATTTTCCTTTCACTTCCTCTTGCTCTTTAAGTTTTCATGCCTGTGGACTAAGGGTTACAGGACCAGAAGGGTGAGAAGGTTGAAGAGCAAAAAAGGGATGAGAGAAAGGAGGACTGAGTGATAAGGAAAAAAAAGGAAAATAGAGAAAGGAGAGGGGGTTGGTAAAAGGAATATTGACAAAAAGAAGAGAGGCACAGAAAGAGCGAGACAGGGCAATATAGGTGTACAGTAGGGTACTTTGATACAACCTTTCAAAAACAACCACCTTCTGGGGGTGCCCTGTTGGGTGGTTCCCTTGAGGTCAGCAGCTCTTTGCTAACCTGATCAGACACAGTACCCCACCTCCACCAAGTAGAGAGGAAAGACAAAAATGGTAGAAATCAAACCAAAACAAGCAAACAGAAAACTTTATGGGATAAAATTGAGTGGAAAACCAAATAATAGCGGTAGAAACACTAACAAAAATGAAGTTCTAATTATTGAAATAGGCAGCAATGGGAAATTATAATTAAACTAGAAAAATTGAGAAAGAAAAAGGATCTGTATCGAAAAGGTTGGACTTAAAAAATAAAACAACAATCAACAACATCAAAATAAACAAACAAAAAACCAAACCAAAGAAAAAAAAACACAACCAAAAACAAAGCAGTATGTATATTATATTGAATATTGTCTGGGCAACACGTGGTCTTCTGGGGTATGAAATGTTAATTACAGTTCTGATACGACTGGAGGCTGCTAGTTTCTCAAACCCCAGCAGGTAGACACCCTAAATCTCTCTTCAGCCCACTTAAAAGGCACTTTGAACTTGTTGACTTGCTGAGCAGAAGCTTTCCCAGGGAAGTGCTGTTGCTGCAATCACTGCTGAAGTGGCTAGCCACTTACCCTGTGTGCCAAAACTGGTCTCCCTCTGCCCCCGAGGGTTAGGGCTGCAAGGCGGCTCAGACCCCGCCCTTAGGCTACTTGGTCGCTGGGTTACCAGTTCCCACCCAATTCTAGCTCTGCGACCGTGAGGGCGGTGCTTGCCGGGGCAGATCGCTCACAATGGCTGCCTGTGACCCAGAGCCAAACACTCTTAGCTCCGTCTGGCTCAGCGGCTCAGACTGGGGCCCTAGACAAAGGCCAAAGTTCTCCGCACTCTGGCTCAGGCTCTCCCCAAGGCAGTTCAGCTGAGTGCCAAGTCCAAAGACAGCAAACAGTTCACAGGTAAGGCCTTTCTGGTTTGCAGTCTCGCTGCTACTGAACTTAACAGTTGCAGGTGGGTTTAGACAGATTGAACACACGCGACCACTTGCCGGTTTTGCACTGTTTTAGTCCTCCTCTTGGGGTCCAGAAGTCTCTCGCTGACTCCCTGTGTCCTCTCAGGAGTGATGATAGGCCAATCCCACCAGCCAGAGATGCCTGGAGTCCTATCTCCCCAGACTCACAGTGCCCAGATGCAAGGAAGCTGTTACTCGGCTGCCATCTTGCTCTGCCTTCGCAAATACCTTTTAAACACCTGCCTGAGCCTCTAGAATATGTGGTATTTGACCTCTCAAACCTGATGCTGCTGCCTCCTCTCTGCTACGTCTAAACAACTTATCTTTGCATGGTTTTGTTGGAAGAGTGGTACTCAAAAGTGTGGTCCCCATAGCAGTAACATCACCTGGAACCTTGTTAGGTGCAAATGCTCAGGCATCACCCCACACCTGAATCAGAAACTGAAAAATGGACCTCTGCAGTTTGTGTTTCCAGAAGCCATTTAGGTGATTCTTTGTTTTTTTTTTTTTTTTTTTTTTTTTTTTTGGAGAGAAGAGTCTCACTCTGTCACTATCGATAGAGTACCATGGCATCATAGTTCACAACAACCTCAAATTCTTGGGCTCAAGCGATCCTCTTGCCTGAGCCCCCAAGTAGCTGGGATTACAGGTGCCGCCACAATGTCCAGCTAGTTTTTGTGTTTTTTTTTTTCCTAATTTTAGTAGAGACCAGGTCTCATTTTTGCTCAGGCTGGTCTCAAACTCAGGCGACTGACCTGCCTTGGCCTCCCGGAGTGCTAGGATTGCAGGCATGATCCTCTGTGCCCAAAGATCTAGGTGATTCTTGATATGCACTGGAGCTTGAGTGTCATTGTATTACCAAGAGTACATTGTTAGGAGGGGCTTAATAAATAATGTTAAAGAACTTTAAGTGTGTCTTCTGAAAAAAAATTTTAATTTTTTTCATTTTTTAAACTGTATTGCTCTGAAAAACTTTTCTGATGTGGGGTGAAGAAGGTGGAATGTTTCATAAGCTAGCCTTTCTGTTTTATTACACTGCATTCTTTGTTAACGACATGACTCAGAAGATGCTAAAAGTATAACTGTTTTCAGAATTTGACTCTACTATTTTCTCCAGCTTTGAACTTACTATTTACAGTTACTGTAGTTTTAGCTGATATTATAGCTTATGAGCATACTGTCATGTGTACATGTATTTTAAATTAATCTTCTTAGGGGGCGGCACCTGTGGCTCAGTGGAGTAAGGCGCCAGCCCCACATGCTGGAGGTGGTGGGTTCAAACCCAGCCCCGGCTAAAAAAAAAAAATTAATCTTCTTAGGATATTCTCATTTCACATTTTGTTCTTTTTTACAAATAGCATGAGGGATACAGTAAGTATGTTATTTACTGATGATGCAGACGTATAATTTTCTTTTACTTTGCTCAAAATTATGGTAATGTATTTGAACTTTAGCATTGTTTTCAAGTGTGACTTTATGTTCCCATTTATTCAGATCTCAGATGCAATCATGAGATGGGTCCATTAGCCAAATAGACTGAGAAATATGATCTGCTATCTTAAACATCTTTGAAGTTTTTTTAATAATAAAATACCTCTAATGTTACTGTGGGAAGAAGAGAAGCCACCCTTTGTGGATATGGCAAAGTCACTCACCTAGGGAAGAGAGGTCACTGGTAACGTATTGTACTCGTTTTGTGTCTTCGGGGTGGATGGCTAAAGGTGCCCATCGCTCCCTCATCCACATCCCATTGCCAGCTGAGCAGTTAGTGTTGCTTTCCTCCCTTGCTGTAGTGAGACACTCCATTTGGAGCTGGGCAGTACACACATTTTTGAACGTAGTCAAACTTCTAGCTTTGTGAGTTTTATCTGTGAAAGTATTAGATGTTGATTGTCTTTAAAAGCCAAGATCTGGCACTGCTCCAGTTAAGACAGTATTAAGAAGTAGCCTGAGAGTTGACTTCCTTCCATCGGTTTCTATGCCTTCTTTTAGTTCCTGGCCACGTTGATGAGGCAATTTATTTCTCTATCTTTACCTTTTATTCCGCAGGGTTGGAGGAGGGTTATCTGTTGCACTTTGAGGACCCAGGACTGTCAAAATGTAATATTATCACTTGGTTGTTGGAAGAGAGGGGTAGAATAAATAGGCCTTTGGACCTTTGTGTTCCATAGCATTGTCTTGGTACAGGCATACGCTATTCTAGGAAAAAACAATCCCAAAATTGCTTTGAACACTGAAAAAGGTCTTGGGAAATAGATTACATTTTATAACTGAATTACCATGTGATTCATGCTGTTTCAATTCCAAGACATCCCAAAAATTGCACTTGTTTTGGGGAGAAGAGAGATGATTCAAGCTTTAATTCTTTTTCTTTAGGACCTCCTTAAAATGTCTTTTGTAACCTATTAGGTTTCTATAGGTATTGTTAGTGTCTTCTGTGTTCTTTTTATGTTTTTTAGTGGTTTACGATTCTACTTGTGTACATAACCTAAAAACACGTATGTACATAAAAGTAAAAAATTAAAATTGATAGTATTACTCTAAAAAAATTATATACTTTTTTTCCTCTTTTTGAGACAGTCTCACTCTGTTGCTTCTTCATAGGTCACTGCAACCTCTAACTCCAGTCCTGCTGGCTCAGCTTCCCAGGTAGCTGGGACTACAATAGGTGCACACCCCTGTGCCTAGCTAATTTTTTCTGTTTTTTAGTAGAGATGGGTTCTCCCTCTCAGGCTGGTCTCAAACTCTTCCCACCTCAGCCTCCCAAAGTGCTAGGATTATAGGCATGAGTCATAGCACACCCAGCCTTATATACATTCTTAAATCAGTCTAGCTCAAGAAGTTTTGCTCTACTTTGTAGAATTGGGTGATATAGAGAAATGTCACTAAGATACACAGAAGTTTTGGGTGACCACCACAGTAGGTGATAGTCATATCATCAGAGATAGTTTGACACAGGTTCCTTTGTAAAATTATGCCAATTATTGCTCTTCCTATGCTTTTGGTGGTTAAACAAAATTAACTGACACACAAGAAATGTGCTGTGATTCATGTGGTTTTAATTCTTTAGGTGCAGCTATCTTCTTTGAATTCAAACACTACAAGCCTAAAAAAAGGTTTACCAGCACCAAGTGTTTTGCTTTCATGGAGATGGATGAAATTAGACCTGGGCCAATTGTAATCGAACTGTAAGTGATGTTCATATAGAACTAGTTCTCATTTAATGGTGCCTAATATATCTTTCTTCTTAGTCCCCCTTATCAGTATGTAACTTTGGAATACATTATCAAAGTATGTTAAACAATGGTCTTTCTATTGTTATAGATACAAGAAACCTACTGACTTTAAAAGAAAGAAATTGCAATTATTGACCAAGAAACCACTTTACCTTCATCTACATCAAACTTTGCACAAGGAATGATCCAACATGATTAACCTGGAACTTCTGTGAATTTTACCACTCAGTAGAAACCATCATAACTGTGTAGCATATCCGCCCTTCAACAGGCAGAAAGTGAGCCGTACCCATGCCCATAGGCCAGAGTTGAGTCCATTGCAAAGATGTCCAATGGGATTCAAAGTCGAACACATCCGTGAAGTGTAAGACTTCTTTGGATACAGGCTTACTGCAGACTTTGAAACATGTTTTTACTTTTTATTAATTGTGCAATTAATAGCTTATTTTCTAATTTACCACTACTTCTACCTTGCTTCCTGGAACAATACTGTTGTGGGTAGGATGTGCTCATCTTCAAACTTAATACATACAGCAATAAGAATGTGCTAGAGTTTACACATCTGTTCACTTTTGCTCCAATATGCTCTTTTGGTTTGAGTTAACGTCAAACTTTGGATTGATGTGGGTAGAATAGTATCAAACTTCTTTGAGAGGAATTGAACCAATTACATTGCCTAAGAAGGTCTGTCTGGAAATGTGTAGACTGCTTCTCCAAAGTGGCCTAAATTCATCCTGATCTGCTAGTTTTCCTGCTTAGAAATAGTGTGCCTTGGCCAGATCAGTATCCCATATGGGAGTGTTCCCCAGGTTATAGCTGTGATTTTTTCCAGATGGCCAGATTGTTTTTCTTAAAGTAAGCATATTTTTAGTCATGTTGATTAGCTGTACTTCTACGTCACATTGTTATTCTTTCTAATACCGATGCCAGGGTTAAAGTTGGAACCATCTCAAGATAATTACAAAATTTTAGATGGATTTATAATGTCTTCAAAATCATGTAATCCAGAAATAATTGAGTCAGATGCTAACAAGATACTGTAGGCATTAACAGCTGTTTTTCTGACAATTGATTGTGAAACCTTAAAACCTGCATACCTCTTCTTACAGTGATGAGTATGCAAAATCTGGAAAGATATTCTATTTTTTTTAATATAGGTAGATAGGATTGCCATTTATTTCCTGTTTAGATATATTGACTTTCATCCATATGAAAATATGCAGGTCATTCACTTATTGTAATTTGACTATTTACTTTTGACTTAATGGGGGCATAAATAAAACTTTCATAGTACACATGAAGTGGGTATTTGATACACAGAACATTAAAGCTTGTGGTGGGCTTTCTGTGGGTTACACATAGAACTCACATGTTTTATCACTGTTTTAAATGAGCAATGCATGAGGAGAATGCTGTGTCAGTATCTGGGCTATTTTTAAACTAGTATAATAATCCTCCTACCACTCAATGTTTGTTTTTTAAAATAAGTAACCATAATTAAGCTGTTCTAGCCCTTGCATTTCAGGAAATCTAGTCTTTACTTTTAGTTGTTTATTAGGTCAGTTCTGTATCCTAGATGGATGTTAAATAATACTTGAGTCTGAAAGAATTCTCAGCCAAATTTAGTCATGTCTTTCATCTTGATTAGATTAATTCCAAATTCTAAAATGATTCGGTCACAGATAGCTCTAGGGGATGAAGAATTTGCCTTAATGTATTACTTTTTCACCCAACTCTTAAGACTATAGGTCATCAAATCCCCAGACTGTAAGCTCCTCAAGGGGTAGCTCCACATTTTCTACGTGTCATGTCCATTTTCTAAGGTGCCTGGCAGCCCTTTGTACCCTGTGGAGTACTCAGTACCTTTTGTTTGATGTTGCTGATGAGTCCTAAAAAATAATCCCTTAAGAAAACCTATTAAAATATAGCAAAACTGATATATTGTTCTTTTTCTTTCCTCATAGACCATAAAACATGTATGTTAAAGTGATAATTTACAAGAAGAAGCATCTGCTATCCTTCACTTAAGTATGGTTATATGAACTACAAATGCCTTTCATCAGTCTTAAAGAAGCTTAAATTGAACACCATGTATTAGTTTAGCTTTAATTCTGACCTGAATGAAATGAAAAAATTATTGTCTTGAAGCAGCTGACACAGAATATTTCAATCCCATAAATTATTTACATTTACTTTGTAATGAAAAAAAATCAGCCAATGACACTAAATACAAGCTATAGTAAAAAAGTGCTTTCAGGCTGAAATACTACTGCCTTCTAAATGAGACAATTTTAGTAACTAAACCCAGAAACACATTTAGCTGAAGATGACTTCTGAAATAAATGTAACTTTTGAGATGGAAAAGTCTGTTTTAATGGAGAGATGATGCTGCCTACACCATCTATATATTGGCAGCTTGCCTTAGGCTTTGTTGCAGAAGTGGTGCAATCAGATGAATGTGAGAAGAGGCAATTCTGGACTGGTTCAGAACTGCTCAGATAAGCTACACTGGAATCTCTACATCTTAATGATTTCTCAGTGATATGTGATACAGAGTAAAAACAAACAAACAAAAAAAGCCTTAGAGAAAAAAAATATAGTCTAATTCCAAATTTAAAAAATATATTATTAATTTACTTACTGCCTAGCTGGCATAATTTGCATTTTTTCTTTTTTTGGTAGAGAGAAGGTCTTGCTATCTTGCCCAGGCTGGTCTCAAACTCCTGGCCTCAAGTGATCCTCCCACCTTCGCTTCCCAAAGTGCTGGGATTATAGGCATGAGCCACCACATATGGACAAAAAATCTATATGTAAAAGTTATTTAAAATTAGAAATATTAACTTCACCATGGTTTTGTATCCAGAGGAGACTAAAAAATTATTCAAAAATTGTATTTGTGACTTAATCTCATTTTGCACTGTTAAAATGGCCTGTGCTATTCTATGGAATTTTCCTCTTAATTTCTTCTGTTCTTGATATTAAATGGGAGAACTTGCAGACTGAATTCTCTCTTTTCAAAGTTATATATTCCTTATGAATTTTGAAAAAGTTGCCTTTTTTCAAAGGTCTTTATCTTTTTAAACTATAATCTTCAGTATAAAGAGACAAAAGAGGAAACTGTTTCATATTGAAGCTTTTGCTCTTTTCTACAGTGTATTCTTAATTCATTATCACAACAGTGACAAGTCATGCTCTGTGTCTCTACTGCATCATAGAAATTCAGAGAATGGGAGAATATAGACTAGCAGTAAATCCAGGTGTGAGCCTCTTATGATTCTGACTTAACTCTAAGTCTTGAACTCCTTAAAATGTGCTATTGAAATTACTATAATTAAAATGTCTCAAGCATTCTTAGAAACATTAAAGACAGTATAAAAAAATACAGTGTAGTAGTAATGGGTATAAGACTTTAAATATGGTGCAATTCCAGATTGTAGATTTACTGATTCTTAAATAAAGCACCAATGTTCAAATATTGATTTCAAAATCAGTATCCATCAAATTAGTATCTATCAGAAAAAGAACTGAGTTCAGCACATAATTGCTGACCGAGGGCTAGGACGTTTCACAGTCCTAAATCGTTCTTTCTCCTGGGATTATACTCTTCTAATTTTTATGTCATATTCCTTGAAAGTCGGTGGCAAGATATGAGAAAAATAAAAGACTGTACTTTTTTTTAAAAGAAATTTCCTTTTATGGAAGGAATAATCTTACGACATTTTCATTTTGTACCAGAAGAATGGTAAAAGCAATAGAGCATATGGTCAAACAATTGCTAATCTTATAAATTCACACTCAGAAAACCATTCTCAAAAAGACAATGAAGGTCATAAGAACACACAAATGCTATACAGGTGGGACCACTGACCTCTCTGAAATCACTTGTTGAGTTCAAAGGGGACAGAGACTGACGCCTGTAGCAGCGATCAACAGGAAGTGTGCTGCCAAGCCGCCGTCTTCAGTTCTGGGAGCTGCATGTGTGTTTCCTAAAGGACACAAGTCTCAACAATCCAATGAATCAACGGACACTTGGAAAATATTAATAAACACATTTTTATGAACTATTACTACAAAGAACATCAAGAGGGAAGATAAAATTTAGTGATCTTTTAGTAAACATGTTGAGCGTAACAGTCTCATCGACCAGATAAGTTTATTTAAAAAAAAAAAATCAAGCTTATACACAGCATTGCTCTGTATTCAACTGGTGTACACTAAAAATAGGATAATGGAAATACATGTTCTTAAAGCATTTCCACAGGAAATGTTTGTATTTTCATGACATTTTAAATTACTTAGCAATTACATATGCTACATTAGCTAAAACACAGGTATTCTTTATTGCACATTTCAAAGTTATAAAGACACACTAGCTTAAGAGGTGATTTTTATTTAAGGGGAAAATGATATTTTTTAATTGTTTGGCTCAAAAATGCACACTGCCAAGGCAGCTTAGTCCCAACAAACAAAACTTTTAAAATAAACTTCTGGATTTTGAAGCCAATGAAATCCTTTACTATAATGAGTAGTGAGTACACAGTCCACTTTCTCTCCAACTAAATATCAGAGGTCATAGTTACGGGCTCTGTTTTAAAGCCTGTGAACAGTCCTTGTTACTGCTCTGAGAGGCAGGTGGTGGCTCACTAGAGCCTGAAGGTGGTAAGTCTCTTGCAGCAGGTGATGGTGGGTAGTCCTGGGGCCCATGGGCTGGGGATGGTAATAAAGTACTGGGAATGGGCTGGGTACTGGGAATAAAGTACTCCCTTGGGCCAAGAGAACCTAAAGGTCTAAATGGTGTGTGTCCTGGTAAAAATTCCCGAGGATCAAGAGGCAGGTCCCGTTTTCCGGGTGGAATGCCTGGTGCATATTCTCTTAAGCCTAGTGGTAGACGCATTCCAGGACCTGGAAAACAAAAATTCAGTCATATAAATATACCTAGGAACACACCTAAATTAAGACAATTTGAAATACGTTAGTTAATATATATACTTAAAAAATTTTCAGGTTAATAAAAGGGTACAAATGATTAGGTTACAATGTTTGCCTTTGAGGGTAAAGACCCTGTTACAGCTGTGTCCCACACCCAGGAGGTGCCATGCACCCTTACATTGTGCCCATTAGATGGGAGTACACCAGTAATATATTCTTTCATTTCTCATAACCCTGGAAATTAAAGGAGAGCCCAACTTTACAGTGAGGCAAACTGAGGTTCAGTAAGTTTAATTCACATGCCTATGGCCAGCCTTCCAAGAAGCAACACAGGCTCTTCCTATTTCCAGACTTGTGTTTTTTCTGCTACATAATTTTGTCATCTTTATCTCAAGAACTTGGTTTGGAGGTGAAATACTATATGCCATATTAGGAAGAAAGACTATGAAATTTTTACATTGCAACAAAGAAATTTTGATGAAGTTCTATTATTTGTTACTGTATCACTTAAAACTTCAGGCAGTAGTTCAGCATGGACCTACCACATGCCATCAAAGTGCTTGCTCTGCTGGATAGGGACTTCCAGTTCCATCTAGTTAAAGTCAGTAACATTCAT
Source organism: Nycticebus coucang (assembly GCF_027406575.1). NCBI lineage: Eukaryota > Metazoa > Chordata > Mammalia > Primates > Lorisidae > Nycticebus > Nycticebus coucang. The sequence continues at coordinate 37,722,319 of NC_069789.1, forward strand.
TAGATAGCTATTAAATTCTACATTCTCTTTAATAACTCCCATCTATTACCAAGGTGAGGTGTGAGGATATAATCCTTCCTTTTATAGTCTGTGATCCACTGCTTAGGCTTCCCTTATGATTCGAAGTTTTATGCTGAAGAATGTAGGTATCTGTAACCTACAGGATGTCTTAAGTTAGGGAATTTCTCCTTTGACTTTCTATCTATTGCAGAGCCTGGGACATAGCCAAAGATGTTCAATAAACATCTATACGGGTAGTATTTTGGGGTTCTTAGAAAGGGCCCCTTTTCTTGTAAGAGACAGCTATTGCTCATTTCATTATAGGGAGATTATGCAGCACCTGTGTGTCCTAAGAAACTTGGGGACAAGTTCTCAGTCCACTTTCCCCCAGCTTTGTAAAGCCCTGTAATTACAACTTTTAGCAAGAACAGAAAAGATGAATATGCTTTACAAGCCAATTACAACATTTGAGATCATCATACCAAATGGTGGAGGAAGTGGCCGAGGCCCAAAAGGCCCACAGAGCTGAGGAGGTGGTCCATATCGAATGGGTGGTGGTAGAGGGCCTCCTACAGGGGGGCTCATGAAAGGCACCCCTGGGAAAGGAGGGGGCCCTTTTGTAGTCATATTAACCTGCAGAACAGAAGCAATTAAAGTTTTGAAATATTTTGGTAAGAAAAAAGCACCAACACCAGTAAAAGCTAAAACCCGATAAAGGAGATGCCGGGCACCTGCCCAACCAGCAGAATCAGATCAAGTTCCCACTGACAGCTCACAGAGGTTAGATGTATGCCGCAGGAATGAACAGTTTTCACTGAATCATATTATTGCATATAAATGGAGAAAGCCAAGTACGGACTGTCAGAGGTTATTAACAGAGATCATTCCAGACTAACATAAAAGTTATACCATACAAGCCATCATCTATTTTTTGTTTTTTGAGACAGAGTTTTACTATGTCACCCTCAGCAGTGTCACAGCTCACAGCTACGTCAAACTCTTGGGCTTAAGCAATTCTCTTGCCTCAGCCTCCCAAATAGCTGGGACTACAGATAACTGCCACAACACCCAGCTATTTTTTTGTTATAGCTGTCACTGTTGTTTAGCAGGTGTGGGCTGAGTTCGAACCCGCCAGCCTCAGTGTATGTGGCCGGCACCTCAGCCGCTGAGTTATAGACGGCAAACCACCATCATCTATTTTTCTTTGTGTGTGTGTGTGTGGTTTTTGGCCGGGGCTGGGTTTGAACCTGCCACCTCTGGCATATGGAACCGGCGCCCTACCCCTTTGAGCCACCATCATCTATTTTTAAGGCAGTCCCTCCCTCTGCACACCACTCCCAACACAACAGATCATTAATTCCATAGTAAGAATGCAGAGAATGAAAGGTATGAAAAATCCGTTCTCTGCACATGTAATAATTTACATTCAGGGTACCTTTAATAAGTCTTTCATATATAAGGGTGAACGTAAAGTTCATGTGCAATTTAAAATAATTTAAAATAGTAAATCTCACATGAACTTTATGGACACACTGTTTTGTGTATATACATATATACACAAATATATGCTGTATGTATATATGTATCTGTATATATATATACACACAGCATGTTTTTGTATAATATATACACATGTTTATATATAAATACATATGAGTATTATTTATATATTTATTTTTTGCATCACAGCTCTCAGCAACCTTATAGTCTTGGGCTCAAGCAATCCTCTTGCCTCACCCTCCCGAGTAGATGAGACTACAGGCACTTGCCACGATGTTGCCTAGTTTTTCCATGATGACTGGCTAGTTTTTCTATTTTCAGTAGGGATGGTGTCTTGCTCTCGCTCAGGCTGATGCTAGAACTCCTGGGCTCAAGCAATACACCCATCTTGGCCTCCCAGAGTGCTAGGATTACAGACATGAGCCACTGTGCCTGGCCAGGCCTTTCATATACAGGGTGGACATTACATTCGTGGGGAATTTAAAATAGTTTAACATAGTAAATTACACATAGTAAATTTATGTCCAGCCTGTATTATCTCAAATTCTCAGATCTCTAAATTTCTGACAGGATCATCTTACTCTAAATATGAAGAAACAGAGGCACAGGAGCATTAGTTAATTTGGTGAAGGTCACACAGCATATGAAAGGCTGAGTTGGGATTCAATACCAAGTTTGACTCCAACCCTATATTCTTTCCATCTCTGCTTCTCTAACAAAGGGGTCTCTACTCTCTTTGAAGTCTTTTACTTCAAAGAGTTCTTAGGTCTTATCCAAGCTGTCCTTGGATAAAAAAATCTCTCAACAGCTATGTATTCCTGGAGTCCTATGCTGAAACTTAGAAGTATTTTCCAACAGAGACAATGTTATGTACACAAATTAGACACAGTTCTAATATTTACCTTCTGTAACACTGTCTGAGATACTAATAATTTCCTACAAGAAACTGGGTTACAAATTCTAAATAATAAAACTTATCTTGATTTCAACACAGAGAAGCACCATGAGGTATGATCAGAGGACGTAACCATTAGTAATAACTACATAAGTTGCCAGAAAATAAACTTATACTGTAAACATAGTTTAAGGACATTATAGATTGTCACTGTTTTCACTATCTGGTATTTCACTTCTAACAAATATTCTTCTGTTATTAATCTGTAATTTCAGATCATTCAAAGTAAGGTTTGCCTAGTACACAAGTGGTAGTATTCTTAAATAGCATACTTCCAAATGAAGATATAAGAATGAATTGTATAATTTATAATGAATTTATATGCCTAAGAGCTTCAAACGCTAAAGCATGTAAGGATGACTTTTCACATTTTTTAGTTAACTATAATTATAGCAGATGCTCTAAATAAGTTAATTATCTTACCAAAAGAAGAAAGAGGAAGAAAAAGCCAAAAAACCAACCAGTTAGATTCAAGCAAAGTTCCCAAGGACAAAAGTAAGATCAATCTCACCATGCAGTTTACAGCAAAGAATTATTAGTGTCACACTCCCCATATCTTTGCCAGAAATAAACCAAATAAAAGCCCTGTTCAGTCCTCAACTTCCAAGTACTTACTGCTACTGCTACCGAATGCTCAGCCAAAGATGTGTTGCTGGGAACTGAAGGGCCTTCAGGCTCTTGGAGAACAGTTTGCTTTTTAAAAAAATAAACGAGACAGTATAGATATCATGGGACACACAAACAAGAGATGAGGCAAAGAGAGAGTGTAAAAAAAGAAAAAAAGTGTGTAGGAAAAGCTAAGCGTCCCTGCAACACTTGACTGTTACTCAAATGACTGGATTTTACCTTGCCCTCATCCATCACCTTAGTAGGGGAAGAGTTTCTTGAGCTGCTGTTCATCATGGCAGCTGTACCAGATCCTGGATCTGCTGAAGACCAGAGAACTGATTTAGACTTATTCTGATTTGTATACACTGTGAGCAAGATAAAAAAAAATCCTGTACCCACTTCCGCCCTGCTTTTAGACTCTGAACACGCTTTGGTCCCTTACCAGAGGCAGAAGGTTTCCCCGATGCCTCAGATGACCATCGAGGACGAGGCAGAAGCCCTTCCACTGACCCTAGAGAAACAAGTAACAGAGCCTTGAATGTATTTTTCAGAAGAAATTAACCAATTGTGGACAGCTCAGAGTTCAATTCTACCTTGAAGGTAGCACTAAAAATGGGGCTTCCAACACTTAAGAGGGGAAATCACTTATAATTTATGCACTGACTTAAAGTAAGAACTGTCTTGGAGTAAGAACTGTCCAAGTAAGAACTGTCTTGGAAGAAAAGAACCACAATAAACACACTAATAGCACTGGTTCTCTACTTCCAGCTACAGATTTAATGTCATTCTATAAGCTGATTCTTTTCAGTCTATATGTAATCTGACTTCCATATCTTAAATTATTATTGACATATTTAAGATCTGAACAGACTTACAGCATTTCATATTATGTAATGAGAAATGGAAGTATGTATGCTCCATTAACTGTAAAGTTCTAAGGCTACTTTTTATAATACACCTGACCCTTGAACAACATGGGTATGCTGACCACATTCCCAATCCCTACACAGGTGAAAACTCACATGTAACTTTTGACTCCCCCAAAACTTTACTAACAGCCTACTGCTGACGAGAAGGCTTACTGATAACACAAATAGTCAATTAATACATACTTTGTATGTTATACATATTTTATACTGTATTCTTACAATAAAGCTAAAGAAATGAAAATGTTACCAGAACTGTAAGGAAGAAAAAACATATTTACAGTACTGAACTGTACATATATTCTAAGTTTACACGTTTATAAGATGACGTGTCTAAAATGGTGGGCATCCACAACTACAGACTTCAATCTACACACAGTGTGTCTTAAGCAAGTCAACACTTTCTTGTATTCTTGTAATACCACAACTTTTCTCTGCTTCTTGGTACCATGTATGGTCTCTGTATGCATGAGTTTTAATAAATTTTAACTTTTTATAATAAATGCATACATTTTATTGATAGTAAATGATAAACTAGACCCCTATATATATATAGTTTATGCATTCACGATATACCTTTTTCTTCATTTTTTTGATATTTCTAGGCTTATATGGTTTGTCCATTTTTTCAAATTCTCACAAATCTCCAAAAAATTTTATAATATATTTATTGAAAAAAATCCACATATACATGGACCTGCACAGCTCAAATCTCTTATTGTTTAAAGGTCAATTGTATTTTGGAGAGGAATCCCAAAGAAATTTAATTTAAGGATAAAGGTTTATACTTCACAGTAAAAAACAAAAAAGAAACAAAAAACAGGAAAGGAACTCCCCTTCCGCCCCTCACGGCAAAATCCTTTCTGTTCTAAAGCAGATCTTGCAGTAGACTATTAACAAGATAAATTAAGAAATCTTTTCTATACTGGACAGACTCCAAAACCAAAGTGTTGCTTGCATGAGAATTCTCAAACAGAAAACCCCCATTTGAAACAGTGTACTGCAAGGTAACACTGCAATTGCTCACCAAATTCACTTCTAGGTATATCTCTTCGATTGAGAGTAGCAGAGAGTGGTCGCACAGGTGGCTCTATTGTCAGTGGAGGGGAGCATTCTCCACCACTTACAGGGGATGGGCCAAAAGAGCCATTCTGGCTCAGAGCACCTGAAGATGACAGTATTGTTACCATTTTATGACAACCGGTTTTGTCTTTAGTAAGTTCTTAGCATTATTTCTAGGACTTAAATCACACAGAGAAACAAAAAGTAATTTACATACATTTTGCACCCCCAAAATAGACTGTACCCCTTACCTCTCCGTGGAGGGTTCTGTGTATTGGGCCTTCCTGGCATTGGTTTTACAATCACAGGTTCTTCTTGCAGCATTGCTATTTTCTGCGTTAATTCTAGTATTCTTAAATGTAGAGAAAGAATGACTTAAATATGAAATAGAAATCAATCCCTTACTAAATAACACATAGCACAGCCTTTTACAAAACCTCTAATACACACACTGAGAAGGTGCATATCAAATCCACATACTTGTGTCTCAAGTTGGCGGCTTCCCTTTTCTCTTCAGCTATAGCTCTTTCTGCAGCACGAGCTTTGAGCTATTGGAGAAGAAGAATCCAAATTCAGTTGTAGTAGACTATGCATAAAATAAAGGAAAGAAAAAGAAATCTTACCCAGTTATCATGAGCTTTCTTCTCATGAGTAGCAATCTGGAGAAAACAATATAGTAAAAAATATATTTAGGAATTCATTATAACAATCTGCATTAGTTCTCAAAGAATTCTTTAACTGTGGGGCACTATAATTATTACCTGGTTTTTAAATGAGCGCTCTGTTTTCTGTAATTCATCCTCCATTTCTTCAATTCTCCGCCTAAGAATTATACTTGGTTGTATCACTTAAAGCACCATTGAATAAAATTTCAATCCGATGATGTTACCTTTAACAACTGTACTCTAACAGACTTCACCCATACACATGAAAACATTTTTTACATGGCTATCATTTGGAGAACAATATGATGCAAACTAAGACCATGTGATTTCTTTTTTGTATGTCAACAATATCTTTAATATAACTTTCTTGTGTGCATAGAAACCATGTAAATAAAAAAACATGAGATTACATAGGTGATTGTAATACAAAAAAGACAAAACAACTAGAAAAATATGAACTACTTCATGAATTTTTGTGCTACCCTTGCACAGGGGCCATGCTAATGTTCTCTATATTGTTTCAATTTTATTGTATGTGCTGCCAAAGTGAGCAGTACATGATTTTTCTAGATATTCTGAGTTGATAAGTTAAAATTTCCTTAACTGTTCTTTAGTATGTTCTCAAATAATCCTGCTATGAATACCTTCCTCTATAAAGTTTTTTTCTTCCTTTAATTCTATTGTAGAAAACTTCTCACAGTTAGAATGACTGAGTCTATCACACAGCACAATCACTTTAACGGTTTTTGATACATCATGCAACAAATGCTTTCCTAAAGAAGTACCTCAATATATAACCACCTGCATGCCAGCAGCATTGGATATAAGTTTTTGTTACCGTTTTCTCATTTCTTAACTCAAAATTTAGTTTTTCTCTTGTGTGGACTGAATGTATTCATGTCCTCAAACCATTTATTTATGGATTTGTGCTCTTTTCTTTTACATAATGTAAGAAGTTTTAAAAAAAAGAATGTCAACATTAGTTTTCATTAGCCACTAATAACCTCTTTAGAAGCTGAACTCACTTATAAGTTTTTACTTCTTCTGCAGCCAACACCGCCTTTTCATCTGCAGCTGACAGCTTCTGCTCTCTTTCTTGCCGCTCATATTCTTCTTGACTCAATCTCCTAAGATAAAACCAGTCATCAGCGAAACTGATTCTTTTTCTTCACTCCCTTTATTCAAATGTCATTTCCCATGCTACCCTCAAAAACGCATAGACAAGGAAGGAATTCAAACTACTGTTTAGAAATAAAAATTAAATTCTGGCTTATTGGCAAATCATTGGGTTTTTTAACTTCTCATAATTCTCTACTCACTAGTAAATTTTAAAAAGGTAAAAGAAATCCCCCCCCATTAAAAAACCAACCAAACAAACAAAAACAAAACAAACAAACAAAAAAAACAAAACCTGTGTTCCCCATGGCAAATCTCTTAAGGATAGTTCACTTTACTTTAAGGTGCAAAGCCAGGACCTATCAATCTAACACAATTAAGCTTATTAAGATAAAGCAGGGGATAACTGCTTATTTCTAACCATGGAAAGACCAATAATTTATTTTTGTCATTGACAAACAGGTTCTTAATGTAAGATGGTACTATGATAAAGATAGCCAAAAAGGGCCTTTTAGAGCATGTCTTCTAAGTGTGCAATTAACTACAGGACATTTTCACCCTTCAGACATGAAGCTCCTACTACCTATTTCAAGAGAAAAATGATTAAGAGGCAAATCTGAATATTGGTAGTGTCTATTGAACAAGACAAACTGTTCAATCATGATTAGACTATTACGTACTGGCTCAAAATGTCTATTTCCTATAACACAGATTGGAAAGGCAGCAACTTTAATGATTTAAAAATACTAGTTACCCTTGTACTTTTTAACTCATAGTTAACTCTAACTCAAAAGATACTTAATTTGAAACTTTATTTTATATGAATCAGAAACAAAATTACAAGAGCTACAGTATAAAGGATTACTAATACCCAAGTGAAAAAGGTTTATGTATTCTTTTATGACTGCTCATTCAGTACTTCAGCAAATATTTTATAAGTGGCTATAATATACTAATTATTTTTTAAAAGGGTAAGACAAAAGTATGGGTAAAATGCCATCCCTGTACTAAAGGAGTTCACTGTAAAATGGACTACAGATGTATATTACAACAAAACAATCCTTAACTCCAGTTTAGAAAGGAATGTGAAAAAACTCAGTCTTGAAGAAAGATTAAAGAGAATTTTGCTTCCAATGATGGATAAGTTAGTTTGAGAATACTGAGAACAATAAGAATACGTGGACTAGAAATATAAAGAATGTGCTTGAAGGCATCAGAGACTAAGAAAGCAATAAAAATATACATCTGTGGCCAAAATCCAGTAGGAAAAGGAATCACAGAATTATAAGCAAGCATGGCATTGTAGACAATGCAGATGTAAGAATGCTGAACCGAGCTTTCAACAGATCTCCTGGTTCACAGTAACAAGAAGTAGAGCTCAGGGCTGCCAATGAGGAAAAGAAAAGCCCTAGGCTGAAGGTTTAAAGTAGGAAGAACTGTAAACTTCAAGTACTGAACAGGCAATGTCCTTTGCAAGGACTAAGTTGTTTTTGTATTACCTTAATTGCTGACTGGATAAGTGAATTACAGTGATGACCACCTGCTAGTAGTAACCTCAAATCTTTTCTGTAGAAAGATAACACCACCTAGGCCTAATATTCCCTCTACAATTATCATATACAACGTCCAATGCTACTTGAAAGACATCCTTTAGTGACAGATTTGGTGAGTTTATTTTTTATGAAATGTCTTTATTTTGACTCCATTTTTAAAGGCTCAATCAAAAAACTGACAGGGCACTCAATAAGAGAAAACGATGTGATCAAAATCTAAAAGGATAAGAAAAAAAGACCTATAAGGTATCCACATAATAGGTTTATGAGAGAGATTTTAAATAATTGTGCCTGATCCCAGTGACTTAAGAGATTGAGGCAGAAGGTTCACCTGAGGCCAGCAGTTTGAGACCAGCCTGAGACCCCAATCTCTACTAAAAAGTAGAAAATACTAGCCCGGCATTGTGGTGGGCACCAGTAGTCCCAGCTACATGGGAGGCTGAAGCAAGAGGATCGCTGGAGCCTAAGAGTTTGAGGTTGCTATAAGGTATAATACTATAGCATTCTACCCAGCGCAAAAGAGTGAGGCTACTGGGGAGGCTGAGCCAAGAGAATCTCTTAAGCCAAGAGTTTGAGGTTGCTGTGAGCTGTGAAGCCCTAGCATTCTACTGAGGGTGACATAGTGAGACTGTCTTAAAAATAATAATTCTGCCTTATATATTCAAGTAAAAGTCAAGGTTATGAACTTCAGCAGAAAAGTAGAAAACTCTCTACATACAATAACTAAGAAAATGCCACGAAGGCTACGTTGAACAGTTTGATGAGAATATTTCAGATTGTATATGAAACCAGCACATTGTACCCCTTGATTGCACTAATGTACACAGCTATGACTTAACAATAAAAAAAAACTGTAAAACTGAAAAATAGTAACTGAAACAAAAACTCAAAAAAAAAATGACTACCTGCAGATTTAACAACTTAAGTGAGATTTTAGCACACTCAACACAGGCCAGAAGATAACATCCAGAATGAAGCAAATTCACAAGGAACATAGGAGACACAGGGGTTGGGGGTGGGGCCATGTAGAGTCTAACATGTTTAATTGGAATCTCAAAAAAAAGAATGAGGTAGAATTAATATGAAAAAAGGACCCCCAAATTCAAGAGATGTTTATGACTCTGAAGAGCACATAAATAGAGAGACAGAGACACAGACAGAGGGAGAAAAAAGCAGAAACCCTACGCTTAGGCACCTCCCAATAAAACTGCTGAAAAAACAAAACAAAAAATGACTAAAGGCAGCTAGCGCAGCAGTGACATTTCAAAAAGAAAAAAAGGAATGATAATGGAGTCTTCAAAGAAACTTTAAAACCAGAGATAATTAAGTGGTTACCTTTAAAGTGCCAAAATTTAATTACTGCCAAAATTCTACAGCCCACAGAAAGATCCTTTAACAATCGAATCAAAATAAAAAGACATTTTAATACAAAAATAAAGTCCAAATTTGTCCCTAAGGAATGTCCTTCAGCTAGCATGAAAATGATCCCAAATTGAAGACAAAAATGTGGGAAAATGGAGAACTACAGGAACTACATATGTGTGTAAATGGATGAATATCAGCAGGATAGCACTGTAAAAGACAATAAAAACGCCATGTGGAGTCTGAGCTATACAGAGCATTAAAATACATTACTATAATACCATCTATGTCAGGAAGGAAATAAAGCCCAGAAAAAGGTAAATCTATTAATTTATATCATCCTTTTTAGTAAGTCCAAGATACATGCTGTGGTCTTAAGGTAATTATAAAAAGGTGAATAAAACAACCTATAGCCACCAAGTGGAGAAATAGCAGAGAAAAGAATTTAAACTATTGAAACAATTCAAAAGACAGAAAAAAGGAAGAAAAGCAGGAACAAGAAGAACAGGCCATCAAACAGAGAGCAGATACCAAGAAGTAGATGTTAGCTTAAATATATATTTAGGAGTTACATTATAAGAAAAACAAAAAATGAGTACTCAGTCTCTTTGGCTATCTACTGATTTATGCTCACTCCAGAAAGAAATTTAAGAAGCATAAATATTTGAGTGTGCAGGAGATTGCTAGGTGGAAACAACGTAAAAGGACATTTTTACTGCAGAGAAAACAGCATGATACATAAACACAAAGGGGCATAGAGTGGCAGGAAGGAACTGCAGGTGTGGCTGTAGTATAGGAAGCATCAGAAGAAGCCACAGGATATGGACCTGGAGAGACAATGCAGGACCAGTGAGGAGAAACAGCCTCTGCACCTGTTTAGGAGTCTGGAATGGATTTTGAAGGGAATGGAGCATCTCTGATAGATTTTAAGAATAAAATGCCATGGACAGACTTGTATTTTAAAAAGTTCACTCTAGGGCGGCGCCTGTGGCTCAATGAGTGCGGCGCCAGCCCCATATGCTGAGGGTGGTGGGTTCAAACCCAGACCTGGCCAAACTGCAACAACAACAACAAAATAGCCAGGTGTTATGGCAGGAGCCCATAGTCCCAGCTACTCGGGAGGCTGAGGCAAGAGAATTTCGCCTACGCCCAAGAGCTGGAAGTTGCTGTGAGCTGTGATGCCACAGCACTCTACTGAGGGCGAAAAAGTGAGACTATCTCGAAAATAAAAAAATAAAAGTTCATTCTACACCAGCGGTTCTCAACCTGTGGGTTGTGACCAATGAAAATACATCCTGCATATCAGATATTTACATTATTATTCATAACAGTAGCAAAATTACAGTTATGAAGTTGCAACAAAAAATAATTTTATGGTTGGGGGTCACCACAAATGAGGAACTTATTAAAGGGCAGTGGGTGGCACTAGAAAGGCTGAGAACCACTGCAGTCTACACGGTGCCTCATGCCTGTAATCCTAGCATTCTGGGAGACTGAGGCAGGTGGACTGCCTGAGCTTAGGAGTTTGAGATCAGCCTGAGCTAGAGCCCGACCCCATCTCTAACAATAGCTGGGTGCCTATGGTCCCAGCTACTTGGGAGGCTGAGGCAAGAGAATCGCTTGAGCCCAGGAGTTTGAGGTTGGTGTGAGGTGAGCTGTGATGCCACAGCGCTCTACTGAGAGTGACAAAGTGAGACTTAGAGTTTGAAAGAAGTTCTAGATGCCTATAAGAAAGGGAAACTGATTAGCTGGAGGCTGGCAGCAAAGATGACATCAGACTGAACAGAGTGGCTTTGGAGATGGACAAGAAATTACAAGCCATGGTGAGTAAATGGATGCTGGGAGAGTTGAAAACAGTGCCATAGTGTATCATGAAGAGAAACAGCTGCTATGTTCTTGCCAGAACATCTCAATATTTGACTATATTAGAGTCCAAAACTTATGACATTTTCAAAAACTAAATACACATTTTGAAATGTTTATTCTCTAAAAACCACATCATATAAATTCACTTATAATTTTTAAAGACTATTCTAAGAGCCAGTGGAACAAATGTAAGACAAATCAGATTACATAAACTACCACAAAGAAAGGTAAGGGAGCCACAGAAAGGGTACAGATCTTAAAAAAGAAGCACTTTTGCAGCAGTAACAGCACAAGTAAATCACTCACTCTCAAATATAGACAACAATTTTTGACAACTGGTTTGAGTACAAAAATATAAATTATGAAAAATGAGGGAGAAAAGAAGAAATACAAATCTATACAAATTATAGATGAAAAATCTTATAAACAACCTAAAAAAGGACAAAGTATCCTTGTTAGTACATACATTTATTCATACGTTAGCAATGAACAACGAAACCATACTTTTGCAGAGCCATCTCCTTCTGCTGATAGAGTTCATTCAGAATCTCCACTTTCTGCCGTAAGGTTTTGCATTCGTCCTCCAGTGTAGCTTTAGCAGACTGCAGTGAACTGTGGTCATCTTTTAAGTTTTTTATTTGGTCTGTAAAGGATAGAACATTTGTGTTCTATGTGTGTGCACAGGACCTGAGAACTTAGTTGGGAGGTAGTGCTGAGAGGAGTGAAAAGTTAGAAAGAAAGCCATTCTTTTATCTTTCCAATCCAAGTTTATACGTTGCAATTTCGTCTGAAGAAATAACCTACCTTCCAGGTTACATTTAGTGGACATCGACACTCTTAGCTTGAACTGTAAAAGTTTTAGATCCTCTTCAACCACTGATATTGCGGTTTGTGTCTAAAAATTGGAGAAGAAAGACATATTCTCAAAAGTGAGGCACAGTAAGAATTCACAGGCACTTACAGGACTCTAAGAAGGGACTATACCCGAGAGACGTCCATCATCTGCTTAATTTGATTTTTCATCTTCTCATTCCGGTTACCTACAAAATAAAAGGCTTTAATTGCTTTTTTTCCCCCCACTTTTTAACTCTGTATTTTCTTGATTTCCCCCAAAGTAAGCAATTATCATTTTCAAATACTGAAGAAAAAAACCAACAGAACTGATTAATTGACTTTTAAGAGAATTGCTTCTTTTGGGATCTTTATTTTTTTAAGGAAAAAAAGAAGAATTACAAACTTAATTTCAAAAAGTAATCTCCCATTTGTACAATAAAAATGTTATCTATGCCATTCTGAGCAAGAAAAAATGTGAGATAAAACTCATTCTTCTCTCTCGGACCTCATTTTTATCTGGGATATATGTCTTATTTAGAAAGATTCACTCTTGTTCTCTTCCAAGTGTGATTTAAAATACCTACATGCAAGCAATATCCAACTTGACAGACCGTGTTTAGAAACATTTTCCCATCTGTAAACACTGCTACCCTCTAGTTCCCACCCTCATGGCCTTAGTTTATGGCTTTTGCCACCTATTATTTTTTTTACCCTGGGTAGAGTACCATACCATCATAGTTCACAGCAACCTTAAACTCCTGAGCTCAAGTGATCCATTTGCCAGCGGTTCTCAACCTGTGGGTCGTGACCCCTTTGTAACAATGAAAATACATCGCGGCGTTAGGAAGGTTGAGAACCACTGGGAGTCTTGCTTCATCCTCCCACGTAGCTGGGACTATGCCCGCCATACCACATGGCTAGTTTTCCTGGGTTTGTTTGTTTGTTTGTTTGTTTAGTAGAGACAAGGTCATGCTCTTGTCTCGAATTTTTTTTTTTTTGAGACAGAACCTCAAGCTGTCACCCTGGGTAGAGTAACGTAGCATCACAGCTCACAGCAACCTCCAACTCCTGGGTTCAAGCGATTCTCCTGCCTCCGCCTCCCAAGTAGCTGGGACTACAGGTGCCTGCCACAACACCCAGCTATTTTTTGGTTGCAGCCATCATTGTTGTTTGACGGCTGGATTTGAACCCGCCAGCTCAGGTGTATGTGGCTGGCGCCTTAGCCACTTGAGCCGCAGGCTCTGAGCCTTGTCTCAAACTCTTGAACTCAAGGGATCCACCTGCCTCAGCCTCCCAAAGTGCTAGGATTACAGGCGTGAGCCACTATATCTGGCTGTCAATATTCTTTGAACTGAATATGGGTCTTTAAACTACCGAGCTAAAGAGATGATGAGTCTTAACATTACATCTTCATGAAGTTGAGAAGAGTTTCTCGTACTGTATGTATAGACTAAACCAGTGCATTCAAGTTCTCAATGGGATGGGAAAACAAAAAGTTCTTTGCATGCCTACAGCTACACCCCAACCAGCAACCCACTTTTGCCCAGTGCAAACAGAAAACAAATCCAGTGATACATGCCTTTAACTCTAAAACTTAGGAGGAAATCCAAACAGCTAAAAAGTAACATCATTGTACTTAATTAAAAACAAGAAGTCAGGGCGGCGCCTGTGGCTCAGCGGGTAGGGCGCCGGTCCCACATGCCGGAGGTGGCGGGTTCAAACCCAGCCCTGGCCAAATTAAAAAAAAAAAAAAAAAAAACAAGAAGTCAAAATGGAAGTCCATCTTCCTTGAGATTCATCTTACCTCCTACTTCTCCATTTGCTAATTCATCTGACTCATTTTCTCCTTTATTTTGGCCCTCAGATTCAGATCCACATTCTAAGCAATTCAACTGTGTAATACAATTAGTCAAAGCCTAGAAAAGAAGAAAAGGGTATTGGTAAAAGCCTCTCAATTTTAATTCAACAGATTCCATGAAGAATTCATAAGAATTAAGCATGTATTCATGAGAATGAACTTACATCAATATTATCATTTTTGTAAGTAAGAGCTACTTGCAAATCTTTCTGAGACTTCTCAAATGATTTGATTTGCTCACTGAGCTCAGCATGTGACTTACTCCAATCTTCAATTTCTTGCTGCAACTGAGAAATGAAAACGTGATTCCCACAGTTAGGGCTTCTGCACTGCAGACATTAGAATCATGGCCTATCACTATGGGTTAAGACCTCAATTAAGAGTGGCCCCAGCCCACAGAAGTACAGTGAGAATATCACAGCTATCAAGGAAGCTGGTCCATGGTATTACATCCTTCAGAAAATTGTAGCCAATTCAAATAATTCAATAATTTCAGTCGGAACAGAACACATCCTACTGTCTCTCAAGTGAGAATCATGATCAGGTAACCCTTCCTTGGTTAGTGAAGCAGTAACTGCTCCAAGGAGGATTATAAAATATCTAATTCTTAGGTCTAAAAAGCTAATCCAAGGCCAGGCATGGTGGCTCACACCTGTAATCCTAGCACTCTGGGAGGCTGAGGTAGTGGATTGCTTGATCTCAGGAGTTTGAGACCAGCCTGAGCAAGAGTGAGGCTGTCTTTTAAAAAACAAAAACCAAAAAAAACCCAAAAAGCTAATCCATTACCCACTTGAGGATACTCAAGTTATTAGTAACCAGCTGGTGTTTGACAAAACAAAGACAGTATTTGATAGCTACAATAAATTGTACAGAAAACAAAATATCAAGAATAGATAGAGATCATATATATACACTCAATTTGGTGAGCACAATTTAAACTTTGTGTATCTAAGAACAAAATCGTCCATGGATATTTTGTTTCTTTAAAAGTAGATCTGAGAATAGTGTTAACAAGGTAGTAACATTAGGTTCTCTATTTTATATGACCTAGAACATAAACTTTTCTTTACCTGCTCTTTCTTCTTCTTAAGCCTAGCATTTTCTTCTTGGACCCGATGATATTCAGACTTCACTTTCTCTTCACTAAGCTTAGCTTCATGAAGTGCAATTTGAACCTGATGCAAAACACTCCTATTAATGAATTAATTCCAAAATAAATCTCAAAAAGTATTACATTTTCCCAACCAGATATCATGTAGTTTTCATTTTTTACATGTTTTTAGTAGATGAAATTTTTGTCCCTTGATGATACTAAGACATAGTATTAATATCTTGCAGGAATTGTAAGCAGCTTTACCTCTGAGAATTCTGAGGCATTCATTGAAATAACATCCTTTAACTTCTCTATAGATTTCTTATTTTCCGATATCTGCCATGTGAAAATAGAACATAAAATATGTATTAGGATTTCAGTAGAAACACTGGGATATATGCTAAAAACAAGAAATATTAATAAAACATATTCCAGAGCCATACTTTTCAGGTAGAAGGAGATGATCAGGTTTTGGCCTAAGGGAAAAATCAAGAACTTTAAAAGGGAAAATATAATTGGAGGCATAAATATTTCACAGTATCTACAACTTTCCTAGTTCAGAAATAATGTGTAAATGACCAGACCAAAAGATGAAAGCAAAGAGAATGAAAAAACTATCATGTGAACCAGTTCATACCAAGGTTTTTCTCCTAGAGGTAGAGAAAAAAAATGCCCAACATCACTTTAAAAACTGTCTTGCCTGAATTACAAATGGTAGCATTGGAGGGAGAATAAAGACAAATCTCACATAGACAAATTCCAAAAAATTTATGAAGATTCTGGCTCCTCAAGGAGGTGGAGCATAACTCAACTTTTTAACTGTGGTTTGTGCATGGTAATTTCCTTCCAAAGAGTACAATGCGCAAAAGGTTTAAAAAAAGAAAGAATAATTTTGCAGTGCAAAAACCTGGCAAATACATATTGGGCTTATGGGAACCTTTCACCTATCTTTGCAACTTTCACATAATTTCCAAAACTATTTTATAGTTAAAAGTTGACTGAAAAAAGAACTTTGCAAAGCAAAACAAAATACAAGGGCTGTTCAAACTGGGTGACAGTTTGTTAGTTGTTCTGTATGTTGTGGAGGGCAGAGACAAGCAATATACAAATTGCCAAGAGTTGAGGAAGAAAACAGTTCCTAGACCCATAACTTTTGCTAGTACTTAAAATTCCGTAAAAATGGACAGAAACAGGTTCAACTTCCCTGCCTCCCACTCTTCAGTTAACAGAATGAAAACAGAGTTCAAGGCAATCTACAAAATTGTTTGAAAGTCAAACTGCAGTAATACTTAGCAGCAAAACTCTTACCAAGTCCTGATTCCTGACATTCTGTTCTCTCTCAGATTCTAACATAATATGGAGACTTTTAGCTGTGTCATCCAGAGATTCATTCATTTCTTCAAGTTTCTTGATTTTATCCTATTAAAAATAAATAAATATTAAGATTAGAGGAATACTCAATACTTTTACTATTATTTGTAAAATGTAATCTCCCAAAGGAATTTTACCTTAAATTTAACTGCTTCATCAGAGAGAATCATATTTTGTTTCTTGGTTTCCTGAACATGTTTCTTTGATTCCTTGATCTATATAAAATAAAGAACTCAGAATTCAGATTATAAATTACATTGCTACCAAAATTTAATTTTAAGTGGGTAACCCCTTATGTGATACTTTACACATACAATGATTATTTAACATTTGGATGATTTTTAGAAAATAATGGTATAAGAAAATCTGATTTTAAAATA
The DNA here is from genome assembly GCF_027406575.1 of Nycticebus coucang. Taxonomy (NCBI): domain Eukaryota; kingdom Metazoa; phylum Chordata; class Mammalia; order Primates; family Lorisidae; genus Nycticebus; species Nycticebus coucang. Next base: position 37,739,469 of record NC_069789.1, read on the forward strand.
CCATAATAACTAAAATAAAAGGTGAAACTATGGGGAAAAAAATTGAAAGAATAATTATACCTTCTGTTCATAGTTTGACAATTTTTGAACAAGTTCTGCATTTTCTTTCATGATGACCTTTAACTTCTCAGAAATTTGCTGTTCAGTGACTAAGAAAAGAAAAAAGAAACACATAAGATTATTATGATCACTAAATAAAACTCAATTACCCCATGTATTAGCAGCAAAGACATGTTATCTGGCACAAGAAAGGAAAAGAACTTCATAGAGTAACCATTATGGCTTTAAAAAGCAATCTACAGTTAATAGTAATAAGGATGTAAAAATATTATTAAAATGTAAGAAAAATATAATAAGAACTCTTATTTCAAAATGAGAATCCAATTTAAATTTGTTTCAAAGATGGGAAATACAGTATGTTATAGCTTGATACTCTTCCCTGCATGAAGCCCCTTTCTTCTCAGAAAATGGAATCACTTCAAATATGTATATGTCATTTGCAAAGAGAAACAGAAAATATACACATACTGATTTACAGTTCTTTTTCTCAAAATATCTACTTAAATATTTAAGGTATTGATTAAATCATTAGCATAGGAACACTCTTCACAAGTACTAAATCTGCATTATACACGATTGAAAGCCACTCAGTCCCATATTAAACTAAACTTCTCCCTACTCCCACAATTTGTTCCTTCTCATCTACCTCAACTGGTAGCATCACTATCGACTCTATCATCCAAGCTAGCAACCTAGAATAGTAAAACTGTCAGAAGTTGTAAGTCAACAAGACATGAGAAGTCATGTTATCTACTTCTAACTTACACATGGAACAGCAATACAAAAGGAACAGTACAAGTAACAAAAATTTACCTTGATATACTCTATTCTTTACCTAGAAGAGAGAAATAAAATAAAATTTCATGTCAAACATTTTGTTAATAGAAGCATATAGTTCTTAATACAATAGTCAAAATCATAACCAAATTAGAATGTTTTAACTCTTTGGTTCAGGAAAATGAATCCACAGGATTAAAAAAAAAAAAAAAAGGTTAAAAAGCATTTCAAATTTAATTGGTAGAGATGTTTCATAGCATTTAAGGTAAATATCTTATTTGTGCAGTTAAAGATATATCTAAATATTTATTAAATGTGTAATTAAATTTAATAATAAAAATAGCTAATATCTTCATGCTTTATTTACTCAAAGTCATTTATTTTGACCTAAGTAGTCAGAATGAAGTCTAGAAATAATGATTATTCAAAAAGTAAAGGTGTAAACTTTATACTATTAGATGCCTATTTCATTCACCAGAAAAAAAACTTACAAATTGTATTTAAGGTTTAATATTTCTAAATTTAGAAATAATTATAATAATCTGTATCATTTGATTTTCCTAGACAACAAAAAATGGTGGTCATAAATCTGAAAGGACAGGGAAGACTGCTAGAGGAAAGTGTACAAGCCAAGAAGAAAAATGACAGCTAAATCATCGCAAAAGGGCAAAATCCAAATCATACCCCAAAGATAGCATTAAATTGTGGGATAAAATCTAAGCAGTAATTTAAAACTAGAAGAGTATTACTAAATTTCTTTGTAGCCCAGAACATATCCCCCTTTCAAATGTTATAAACGGTGATGAGATACTCAGACCAGTATACAACTCATCCATGGTATCTCAATATTATTACAGTATCTAAATATCACTTAGATCAGTGTTATAAGAAAATGTATTCGTGGAAAGAAATAACTATTTCTCTAATGTCATACCCTTGCTACTGAGAGAGTAAGCCTCCTTTGTCTGCTTAAACTCATAGTAACAAGCACGTAGAGACCAAGTTTCCAAAAGTCAAATGTTGAGGCTGAGGAGCACCAGTTACATACAGAGCCTAACATAACCTTGTGAACATTGTAAGAGGTGTCAGAATTTTTTAAATGGGAGAAACAAGAGTGAGATACATAAAATGCTTCCACCTTTTCCCTTTTGTTCACCTTTCTAGTCTCCCTTTGTCCTTTTATCTGAAGAAAGGCCCCCCTAAGGTTAGAGAAGTCCTCATAAGAATCCAAGAAAAAAAAAAACACTTTTTTAAGTGATTTTACAAATCAATTGTGCAAAGAGAGAAAACTTATTAACAGTATGTCTGATATAATTAAGAAATCAGAAAAAGAATATTCAATTTTAGAAAGATCTATCATCATGCTTTTGGCCACTTAAGTTTCAACTGAAACCTTTTCAACTGCAAAGCTTATGTACACATTATATTAAATAACTATGAAGCAGAATGATAAACAGTATAATCATAAGTATACACACACATATATATGTCTGAAAGAAATTCTGCACAGAAAAATAAGACTCTAAGGAATAAAAAATTTAATAATATGTCTTTGGACATTACTAATGTATGTCCAAATAAAAAGATATTTTCTGAGTATAACAGCACATGAACAAATCAGAAAATCTGGGAAACATATTAAATTACCTCATCTCCCAGACACAAGATTTTTTTGCAACATTTGTGTGTGGGGGTGTTCATATGCACATGGCTTATCTACACATTAAAGTCTTTGTTTATTTTTTCCACTTAACATTAAATTGTGACCATTTGCGGTGCCACAATGTCTGTGATATACATAAAGCCACCCAATACCCCATTACATTAATTTATGATAATTTAACAATTCTCGTACTATAGTGTATAGTAGGTTGTGCCAAGTTTTCACTTTCATAAATACTGTTCTAGTTAATGCTGTAGTACAAGATCTTTAATGTATGATTGGCTATTTCTTTAGGACAGATTACTAAACATGACATTAATACTTTACAAAAGTTTATGACCACTTTTAAGGCTTCTAACACATGTTACTAAGCTATTTTTCAGAATGGTTATAAAAATTCCCAATTCTATTGACAATTGTGCGTACAATGTGCCCACTTAATTCTCAATCTTTTGATTTTGATATAAGGGATTTATATATGAAAGATTTCCCATTGAGATCATACACATTATCTTGCTCACTTAAGTTATTATCACCACAAAAATAATACTAAATTATTATTATTTTTAGAGACAGAGCCTCACTTTGTCGCCCTAAGTAGAGTGCCATGATGTCACAGCTCACAGCAACCTCCAGCTCTTGGGCTTAGGCGAGTCTCTTGCCTCAGCCTCCTGAGTAGCTGGGACTACAGGCACCGCCACAACGCCCAGCTATTTTTTTGTTGAAGTTTGGCCTGGGCCTGGTATTTTAAAGTTAATTTAAATCATAAGCATTAATTTGTGTTCATGTTTGCAACTATAAAAGAAAAATAAAAGGGCCAGCGATTATACAACAAATCTTGTATTTATAAATTAACTTAATTTACTCACAACAAGGACAGTTCTACAGAAGAAAATGGCAAATGAAGCAATTCCCAAGAAGGCAGTGATAAGTACAGGTTTCCATGGTAGTCCATAAAAATCAGGCCCAGGCTGAACATCATCAGTCAATGTAGCAACTAACTGAAATGGACATATTAGAAATAATGAGAAACCTGAAAGGAATTTAACAATAAATCAGTCACAAATAATTATCCATACAAATTCTAAACCAACTTCTATCAAATAATTACTCCCTCAAAAATCTTCCAATATCTCCCACTGCTTCAAGAAAGACATTGGGAATCTCCTATTTCTTGTTTGGCTTGTAATGTTTTTAAGTCTTATGATTCTAAATGTCTCTAAGTTGAGGATATAATTCGAGTCTGCAACATGCCCTGCCACATCACACTGTCTAAACCATGGCTAGAATCACTCTGAATTATACTTTTCTCTTGGATAACTTGGTTATAATTTTTAAAAACCATCTAAGACAAAAATGTAAATATACACATAAAAAATTATGTGTATATTTACATTTATATATGTGTATATATACATTTTTTACATTATGGCTGCAAATAAAATCAATAATGATAAAAATAAATAACACACATTTATTCCTCTAAGTTCTAAATCCTAAATCTATTCTACTTTTACATAAAGAACAAATGCTGAGTTCAGGAAGTAACTGGTAACTGGTCTAGATTAACTACTCCGAATTTAACTATCTTCTATAAAACTCAATGCCTTAATTCTAACTGTTTCCTCGAAGACTGCAATAACCGCCAGTTCTACTTGCCCAGCGCAAGTACACCATTACAGGGGCCCCATCCCACAAGAGAGCGTATGGGGGTGGGGGTGGAGAGGGTTAGGGGAAAAGACCCGCAGGCCTGCTTCCATCATGACTACAAACCAAAATACTACAAAGTGCCTGTCACTATGTAAGTGCTCACCAATAAAATGAACAAGTGATGAAACCTTCTCAAACACACTCTTCATTCCCTGTGCTAAACAGCACAGAAACGTCCTGCCTGCCTCGGGCCTCACACATTCCATTTCCATTTGTACCATCAGCGAACCCACTCTGCTCAGAACTCATCGACCCTCCTGCTACAGCTGGGTTCCCTCCCTGGAAATCGGGGCCGTCACCTCCAGCAGCTTGGCTATGAAAGCTGCATAGACAACGGAAAGGGGTCCGAGAAGCTCCGGGTCTCCCGGGGCAGCGGTGATAGAAGGCACTGTGGCAGGTACTGAGTCCATTGTGTAAGGACAGCTGATTGGGGAGGCGACGCTTCCCGGAATGGCACTGGATACCGCTGTCTGTCGCGTTTCCTCTTCGGGAAAGAACCCGGTTGAAGAGACGGATTGCGGTAGTGAACTTCGCCTTCCCCGGCTACTCTTTCCGCCCTACGCCGCGTATAAAACACGTCATCAGATAACGTCCCGGGGCGGACGTCAACGTGCCATCGCAGGCCGAGCCCGTGAGGGCGGGGCCAGAACGGAAAGAACCAACCAAGAAGCGGAGCGGGGGAGAACTGTGAATAGAGCCTAGCAGAAGAATCAAAGTAAAGGGAGGCGGAATGCCTCCGGGGAAGAACTGCCAATTTAAAGGAGGACCACAGTGACCAGACGAGGGAGCTACCTGCGGGAGGATGGCGAGAAGAAAGGCTGACCTTGCATACTGCCCACAGCTGGACCCTCGCGTCACGGCGTGCTGAGACACCAGGCACCTGCCCTACAAGTCCAGGCAGGAAAGGAGGACACCTCTCCCACCCACCTCTGAAGGACCGGGGCGCAGACTGGGCTGCCGCCTCCTGGGCGAACCCTTCTAACCTGTCCACTTCAGTTCACTGCTTACTTTTCCGCTTTCTGAACTCCAGTTACTCAAGTTGTCTCCCATTCTTCCTGACACTGTATTTAAAGGCCTAAGGCCTTTAAACGGAACCCCTATGCCAAGGGGCTTCTGTGCTGTTCATTGTTCACAAGGTTAAATTCCCAGTGTATTAGAGTAAATTTTTCCATGTATTATGTGTGGGCAAGACCTTGCAAATTATGTAGTATGTAATTTATGTATTATACATTTTGGGGGCACCTGCCCACAAAAATTGCAAAGTTAAGAAATAACAATCTAAGAAAAAATATTTGTAACATATTACAAAGGAATAATATTCCTAAAATATAAAGAGCTTTACAAATAAGATAAAATGGTAAGCAAACGGGTTGAAGAAATGAACAGATCTCAGGAAAAGAAGTGCAAGTAGCTTAACCTCACTTACAATGAAAGAACTACAAATTAAGCCTACATGGAGATACAATTTTTCACTTATTTTGGCAAGATGCAAACATTTAACAACATACTCTTGCTGAGAGAATGTTGGGAAAGAAGCACTCTCATACATTCCTGATTATTATACAAAAGGATACAATCCCTATGAATGAGAACTTGGCAAGGTCTCCCAAAATAATTTGTATGCCTACTGACTCAACAATCCCATTTTGAAAGATCTATCTCAAAGATACTAGGGATACAATAACAAATCCTGAAAAGATACATGCACAAACCTATATTATTCCTTTGTTATACATAACAAAGGACTGAAAACAAAATGTCCATCAATAAAAGAGATGTTGAATAAACCAAAGTATACTATAAAGCTATAAAAAAAGAATAATTTTCTATACTGCCAGGGGATAGTTTCTGAACACTTTTTTTTTTTTGCAGTTTTTGGCTGGGGCTGAGTTTGAACCTGCCACCTCCGGCATATGGGGCTGGCGCCCTACTCCTTTCAGCCACAGGCTCTGCCCCTGAACACACTTTTTAAAAATAAGATGTAAAGTATTTATAGAGCACTACTTTTATCAGTCAGGAGAGATAATTTTTTTATAGCTTTGAGATAAAATTGACATTGAGTAAATGACATGAATTTAAATTGTACCATTTGGTAAATTTTGCTATATGAAATACACCTGTGAAACCATCACCACATAGTGAACATATCCTTCACCTCCAAAAGGCTCCTCTCATCCTCTTGGCAATCCCATCTCTTATACTTCTTCACCCCTTCCAGATTAATCCTTTTTTATATATTTGATACTCTTGTACATAGAATTTTTAAAATTTCAATTTCCAACTGTTCATTGCTAGTATTATTATACAGAAATACAATTGCTTTTAGATGTAAATCTTTATCTAGCAACTTTCCTGAATATACTAGTTCTAGTAGCTTTTTTGTAGATCTCACCAGATTTTATGTATAGACATTCACATTATCTGCAAGTAAAGACAATTTTCCTTCTTCTTTCTGGATGCATTTTATCTTTTTTTTCTTGCCTTAGTAGATTGGCGACTGCCTTACTGTCAAAGTAGACCACATCTTTCCTTCTTTTGCTTCAGATCTTGGGGAAACACATTCAGTCATTCACCATGAAGCATGAGGTTAGTTCTAAGTTTTTCATAGAGGCTATTTCCACGAAATAAGTTACTTTTATTCCTAGTTTGTGTAATGGTTGGTTTTTTTTTTTTTACATCACTAATGTTGAATTTCTTTCAAGTGTTTTTTTCTGTTTCTATTGAACTGAACATTTCAGTTCTTTTTTACATTTGTCAATATGGTGAATTACATTAGTTGATTTTCAAATGTTAAATAAATCTTGCATCGTTAGGATAAAAGCTATTTAGTCATGTTATATTTTCCTTTTTATACATGGTTGGATTTGATTTGCTAAAATTTTATTTAGAATTTTTGTTCATGAGAGATAGTGATTTGTGGTTTTCTTCTTTTTGTCTTATTTTGGTGATGTGTTAACAATGGCTTCAGATGAGCTGGGAAGTATTTTCTGCTGTTCAATGTTCTAGAAGAGTTTGTGTAGAATTCTTCCTTATAGATTTAATAGAAGTTACCTTTGAAGCCATCTTGGCCTGGGATTTTGTGCAAAGGTTTTTAACTATAAATCTAATTTCTTTAATAGCCTTAAGGTTATTGAGGTTATCTGTTTCTTCTTGAGTGAGCTGTTGCAGTTTGGGCCTTAGCTAGGAATTCTTCGTTTCACCTCAATTGTCAAATCAATTGACATAAGTTGCTCATAACAGTCCCTTTTTATCATTCTCACATCTGAAGAATCTGTAGTGATGTCCCGCTCTGACTGCTGATATTGGTTGTCTGTACCTCCTCTCTTTTTCCCCTGATCAGTCTGGCTATAGGTTAATCAATTTTATTAATCTCTAAGAACCAGCTTTTGGTTCACTGATGTTCTCTATTTTCCTTTTGTTTTCTATTTCATTTATTTATGCTCTCAACTTTTTCTTTTCTTCAGACTACTTTGGGGTTAATTTGCTCTTCTTTTTCTAAGTCTCCTATGGCAGAACAAAAGTCACTGATTTGAGACCTTTCCTTTTTTCTAATATAGACAGTGCTATAAATTTCCCAGTAGTGCTTTAGTGAAATACAAATTTGATATGCTGTATTTCCATCCAGCTCAAATACTAACTTTCTCTTTGATTTCTTAACTCATATGTTATTTAAGGAGTGTGTCATCTAGTTTCTGAATATTGAGGGATTTTTCAGATCTTTCCATTATATGATTCTCTGGTCATATACTGTGATCAGATAATATACTTTGTATGATTTGAATCCTTTTATATTTATTAAGACTTTTTTTTTTGAGACGAGAGTCTCACTATGTTGCCCTCGAAGTTCACAGCAACCTCAAATTCCTGGGCTTAAGTGATTTTCTTGCCTCGGCCTCCCAAGTATCTGGTACTACAGGCACCCACTACAATGCCCAGCTATTTTTTGTTGCAGCTGTCATTGTTGTTTAGCTGGCCCAGGGCATATTTGAACCCGCCAGTCTCATTGTATGTGGCTGGTGCAGTAATAACTGTGCTATAAGGGCCGAGCCTATTAAGACTTGTTTAATGGCCTACAACATTGTTTATCTTGGTAAATGTTTCATATGCACTAAAAAGAGTATGAGTTTTGCTTTTCTTGGATGGAATGTTCTATTAACATGAATAAAGTCAAGTTGGTTGATGATGATTTTCATACTTTCTAGATCTTTACTAATTTTTTATTTGTTCTGTTATTGAGAGAAGGTATTGAAATCTCCAATTATAAATGTAAATTTATCTATTTTTCCATATAGTTCTATGACTTTTCTTTCCTTCTTTCTTTCTTTTTTTTTTTTTTTTTAGACAAGGTCTTTCTCTCTTGCCTGGGTTAGATAGAGTACAGTGGAATTACAGCTCACTGCAACCTCAAACTCCTGGCCTTCTCAAGTCTCTTGAATAGCTGGGGACTACATATGCATACCACAATGCCCAGCTGATTTTTTTTTTTTTTTTTTTTTTGAGACAAAGTCTCGCTTTGTCACCCAGACTAGAGTACCATGGTCTCAGCCTAGCTCACAGCAATCTCAAAGTCCTGGGCTCAACCAATCCTCCTGCTTCAGACTCCCAAGTAGCTCGGACTACAGGCACATCCACCCCACCCAGCTAATTTTTCTATTTTTAGTAGAGATGGTCTCTTTTTGCTCAGGCTGGTCTCAAACTCCTGAGCTCAAGTGATCTTCCTTCCCTGGCCTCCTAGAGTGCTAAGATAACATGTGTAAGCTACTGCGCCTGGCCTTTCTATCACTTTTTGCTTTTTGAGGTCTATTATGAGAGGCAAAAATCATTAGGATTTTTATAGTCTCGGCTATCTGGCCCCTTTATCATTAGCAAATAACTTCCTTTATCCCTGGTAATATACTTTGCTCTGGAATCTTCTTTGTCTGGTTTAATATTGTCATTGTGGCTTTCACTTGACCAGTATTAACACAGATACCTTTTTCAATGTTTTTAGTTTTAACGTTTTTTGTGCCTTTTTATTTGAAGATATCTAGTTGGGTTTGCTTCTTTCTTCTTCTTTTAATTGGGTTATTTCCAGTTACTGTGGTTATTGATATGGTTAAGTTGAAGCTTAGCATCATCATCTTTTTTACAATTTGTTCTTTTTTCTCTTGTCCCTCTTATTCTGCCTTCTTTTGGATCAACGAATTTTTTTAATGACTCTAATGTATCTCCTTTGATGGCTTATCAAATGTAGTTTTCATCTCTAGAAGTTTGATTTGGGTTTTTTTTTAAAATACCTTTTATGTATCTACTATTTGTTATTCTAGTGATCCTCCAGGGCTTATAGAATGTCTTTAACTTATCAGTCTACCTTCAAATGACAGTATACTATTTCATGTATATAACAAGAACTTTACAATAATTACTACCATCTCTCCTTCCTCTCACCTTTACACTATTGTCATATATTTTACTTTTACCTAAATTCTAAGCCCCATACTACATTGATATTTGTCTTTAAACAATTAACTTTTAGGGATATTTAAGTAATAAAAAGTATATATATATTTACCCACATGATCATAATCTGACATTTTTCATTTGCATGGCTCCACTATTTCCATTTATTGTCATTTTCTTTATGCCTAAAGGACTTCTTTTAACATTTCTTATGGTGCAAGTATACTGGTAAATTCTTTCAGCTTGTATATGCTGGAAAAATCTTCACTGCATCTTCTGTTCTGAAATGTATTTTGCAGGTCAATAAGGTACTACTCCACTGCATTCTACTCCACTACATTCTCTCATACAAGAAATGTGATTTCACCCTTACTTCAGTTCCTCTCTACATAAAGATACTTTCTTCTGTGGTTGCTTTTAAGAGTGTTCTTTATCACTTGTTTTGAGCAATTTGATTCTTATATATCTTGGTGTCATTTTATTCATGGTTCTTGTGCTTGATCTTTACTGAGCTTCTGGGATTGACAGGTTAATGGCTTTCATAGATTTTGGAAAATTTTCAACCACTATTTCCTCAAGTATTTTTCTGAATTCCCTTTCTCCAATGATTCCAATTGCACATATATTAGGTTGCTTCAAAGTGTCCCACAACTCACTGTGTTCATTTTTCTTGAAGTCTTTTCCCCTTCTGTGTTTCACTGTGCATAGCTTCTATTGCTGCATCTTCCAGTTTCCTAATCTTTTCATCTACAGTGTCTAATCTGGCATCAGTCTCATTCATCCAGTACATTTATCATTTCGGGAACTGTGTTGTTTTCATCTTTAGAAGTTTGATTTGGGTCTTTTAAAAAATACCTTTCATGTCTCTACTTAACTTCTGTAGCATCTGAAATATAATAATAATAACTGTTTTAATGTCCCCACTTAATTCTGACATCTCTGGCAATTCATGTTTGGCTTTGGTTAATTTTTCTTCTCATTTAGGTTGTATTTTCTTGCCTCTTTGAATGTCCAATAATCTTTGATTGGATATCATACATTAAGAACAAATATTCTTAAGCTTTGTTTTGGGATTCCAGCTAAGTAACTTGAAAACAGTCGATTCTTTTGAGTCTTAAGATTTGTTAGGCAAGAGATTAGCAGCATTTAGCCTGAGACAAGACCCCTCTAAGTACTCTAGCTAATCTGCCTATGATCATGAGGTTTTCTCGGCACTATTCCAGGCCCTGTGCCAGGAACCATTCCCTCTAATCACTTAAATGTTTTTTCTGAATTTCAGTTGTGGTGTCACACTCACATGCTGATCAGTATTCTGTCTCTCCCGGTAGCTGTCTCCTCTTGCTATTCCCCTGTGAACTCTCCCCAGCTTGGTCTCCCTGACCTATCTCCTCAACTCACTGGACTCCACTCAGGCTTCCCCTTTCTGTGTCATGACCTGGGTACTCCTAATGCAGTAGGCTGGCACAAGTGTAGAGCTCATGGCAATTGTTCCTCATCTTTTAGGAATTAATGTCCTTTGTTGCCTGATGTCCAATGTCTTGATTTGTTGTTTCATTTATTTTGTCTGGTTTTTTCTTTTTATTTGTTTCAGTTTGAAGGGTTAAGCTGATACCTATAAAGCTATCATGGCTGGAGGTGAAAATTGTTTTTTTTTAATGGTAAAATAGATAATGAAATAAATTTTTAAAATTACCTATGGAGAAAGGTAATAACAGCATGGATGAAACTGAGACAAAAGCTATAGTTCTCCAAATAGACCCTGTTTTATGAATTGACTTTGGTTTTTATAAATAACAAAAGAAAATAAAACAAAAATTTTCAAAAGCAATCCCTAAAAACTGAAAGCAAAAATGAAATAATTAAACTAACTGTATGTCAAACTGTTGGCAGGACCACAGAAAGGAAATACTTCAAACCCATGCTAGTGGCATACAGCTTAAAGACAAAAGAACTATAAAATGTTCTTTAAATATTTCAATAACATACTGTTGGTGATAGTGTTGAATTTGTATTTTAATAGTTATATGAATATTGTAAAATAGGGTAAATGATTATGTTGCTATCACTGAAAACTGGGTTTTCTAGCATTGAAGACAGAAGATACAAATGTAAGACAGAGAAGTGAAGTAAAAATCTCTCTGGCTTCCTAAATTTTGATTGGAAGTATCCATATGACATTATGATGAATATCTGCATTTAAAAAAACCCCACATATTTCCTAACTTCGTCCTCTGAAAAGTCCTAGAAATGATGGCCAAGCCAAAAGCAATAAGCAATCACAGCACCTAGAATGTAATTTTTAAATACCATTTCCCGTTAAAAGGAATGAGAGTTCTTTAGAGAAACAGTTTCTTCCAGATCTGGACAGAAAACATACAAGATTAATTTGGAACATTCTGTCATACTAGAGAGCAATGAAGGTGGCAATGACCATGAGCTAGTGTCAGAAGGGCCCAGAAGACAAGCTGAATGAGCCCAAAATGGGAGAAACTGATCATCAATAAGAATGCTTACTATTCTCCACTGGACTGAAATACTGTATACCAACTGTTTTTAAAATCATAATGTTTCTTAGAAAAGAGACAAAAAAACCTTTAAACATTATTGGATGATACTTGTCAAACTCATTATTTTGTAAACTATTTAAATGAAGATAAAGAGTTAAATATTTACCCTGCCCTAGCTATACAAACCAAGTTTCAGTGTAAAGAAGAGTTGATCATGAGTTTCTCTTTGCAGAAGTAACCCACCCTTTAATTGAAGAAGGAACACCATAATCAGAGTATCATTGTTTTGTAACCTAGAATACATTAACAGATCTAGTCAATAGTACTAATAACCAGTAATATTAAAAAAGGGAACACTGAGATTTTAAATGCTTCCTAAAGGAAGTACACAACATCTCCTATTAAGTATTCTTGTCGAATAAAATTGAATTTGAATTTTGACTAAGGATACAACTACCAATTCCCAGGAAATATGAAGAACCAAAGAAAATATGCATTACTGGGGATATGTAGTTAGTAAAATCTAGGCCATGATATGCCCCAGAAGCCAAACAGAACTGTTTCTTCAATGAATACATTGCAACAACAACAAAATATATGGTAACTAGTATGAGACTTGCCCTCCCATTACTAGAAAACTAGACAAAATATAGTTGTCTAGTGACACATGGAAAACAAGGAAGGGAGCCCCACAACCACCCACCTTTCTACCTGGAGGTACTTTCTTGACCTCAGTGCAAGGAAGGGGAACACAGGCAGAGTACACCACTCTTGCTGAGAAAGCAGAGATCAGAGTTTGGGGAGACTGAGGTACCTGAAATAAGATGGAGGCTATAAATGAAAAGAGTTATAAATGAAATCTGCAAGATGGACTCCTTAAGCCTTGGCAGAATTCTAAACCACAAGTGTAGGGTAAGATTCTGTGAGGATGAGCAAAGAACAACTAAAGGAAAAAAGAACTGAAGCGAAACAATTCCCAGAGTTTTCACAGGGCTAGGAAACATCTGTATTCCAGCTAGTCAAAGTAAAAAGACACACCAAAAAAGTACGGGCAATGAGCACGTAGAAAAGTGCTCTGTATCATTAATCATCACAAGATACAATTAAAACCATAAAACATACCCACCGGAATGGCTAAAACTTAAGACTGATAATACCAATATGTTACAACATTTGAACTTCAACAAGATCCTGAATGAACAAGAACAATTTTTCAAAAGAAGTTGGTTGTACAACATTATGAATATATTTAGTGCCACTTAACTATATACTTAAAAATGGTTAAGATGTTAAATTTTATGTTATGTGCATTTTACCACCATAACAACAATTGAAGAGAAACAGGAAGAGAGGGGATTTTGGTTGTGCCAAATAGTGAGTGATAGTAGCAATTATTAAATTGGGTGAGGGGGGCCACAGGTTCTTTGCTTTGGTATATGAGAAATTTTCCATGGTAAAAAATTAATACATTACTTCAAATATTTAAAGTATTACTACATAAAAGGGAAATTAGACTCTATAGAAGAAATAATGTGGGGGAAAATTTGGAGTTAATATGAGAATGAACTAGCCAAGGGAAGAAGGGGTACCCTTGTAATGTAGGTAGTTTACACTAGGAATTGTTGATACAAAGGCCGCAGGTATCAGAGCTGCAGTGGAGAAAATTAGTGCCATTAGTGATAAGTTGGACTAGGAGGCTTCTACAGTCTCTTTCAACCCTGAGGATTCTACTGACTATCCACCAACCATTAATTTATGAATCTCACCTCTGGTGCAGTTTTCCCATTAAAATTAGCACTTCATTACTCCTGAGCTGTATCAGATAATTATCTATACAACTTATCTGACACTTTACATAAACTATTTCATATAGTCTCCATTTTCTTGCAACCTTCAATATATTTGATAAGCCCTTTTCTTAAAGCCCTTTAAAAAATCAGAATTGTGCTTTATGCCTCTTGGAGTCTTTTATTCCTATCACAATGTCCCATACATACTTGGGCATCAGAATGCTTTTCTGAAAATCCCTTTGAAGTCTGTAATACTGCACCCTTCTATCTTGCCATTCATGTCCGTTTCTTCCCCCATTACACCCCAATCACAGAGTATATCCTATACCACACCCTGTGCCCTTACCCAGGCGTAGAAATGGGGTAGCTGAGTATCTAGAAATACGGTGAATAAAGAATTTCTTCCACATCTGGGGCTGTTAAATTTTTCAGTGATGATTCATTCTGATAATCAAATTCCGAATTCTCAGAATGCTGTAATTATGGAAAATTTCACATATCTTCACCCATGTGGCTGTCACCTCCACAACCATGGGGAAAACTGAAAAATGGTTTGGCTTTCCTACATATTTCCTATCCTGGTGGCCCTTGTCCTGAATCCTCCAGATATTCAATGTCTTTACATGCCCTCTGACCACCCAAATGAGAACCAGGCAGAGGACGAGACACTATAAAATGCCAGCTGCTACATCAGACTTCACATCATCAGGTCATTTAATTCTGACAACGGAGTAGATACTGTCTACATTTTTCAGATGATAAAACTGAGGTTTAGTTTAGTAACATGCTAGACTTCTACATGAGAGCTTTGGGATTTAAAACCAGATCATCCTGGCCCAAAACCCATGCATTTTACAGAACAACGACAAAAACAATAAACTCTCTTTTCTCCACAAGTCCTGAAACAAACAGAACCTAGGAAAAAAACTACTTTTGTTGAGGAGGACACTTTCTCCATAGCTCTAAAGGGCAATTTGGGCTCCAACTTCTGAAAGCTTACTTTACTTACTCATTCCTATAATGTACCCTCCCCCCACCAAAAAAAAAAATCCAATTTCAAAAAGTACCACAAGGGGGAGCTAAGTCCTAAAAAAACTTAAGCTTCCAGGTGAACCAAGTATCTCATTTGGATCATGACTGTTCAGAAAGATCTGAATAAATATCATGTCATAAGAGACTCTTTCCAAGAAACAGATCTGACCACTCTCTTTCCCGCATAAAACCTTCCAGGGATCCCCACTGTTAACAATCTGACAACGTTTATTATGTACAATTTCCCTTCTGACTTGCCCCGGCCGCCCTCCAACAGATGGGCCCATCTGACCCCACACTGTGACCACAGCAAAGACTCCGCTTCCCCAAGTTCCCTTCCTGCACACCTCTGTTTCTCTGAACATGTTATTGCTTCTGTCTGCATGCTGCTCCTTATGCCCATCCCCACTGCCCCCTCCCCTGCCCTTCTATTCAATAACAAACTATACTGTAAGCTCCCACTGGTCCTCCAACTCAGTTAGACCACGTCTCATCTGACTTCGGGCCTTTCCTGTCATCCTCCCACCATGACGAACCACCATACGCCACATACTGTTCTACTATGGGGTGAATCATATTGTATCAAGTGAATAATTTTATCTCACAGCTAAACCGAAAGGTCCCTGAGAGAAAGAACCATGCTTTCCAGGTCTACACATGTCCAGGCCTGGCTGCAGCAAATCCTCCTCATGTGCTGAGCTGAGAACCCACTTCACAGTTGGACATCCCTGTGGCTCCTGTCAAGGGCTACCTTCAAAAGATAAGGAGCCAGTTCCACAAAAACATTTCAAGTTCTTCACTCATGTTCAAAATCAACTTAAAAACTACAATAATCAACCTGCTAGCTGAAGAAACCACTTGTCAAACTTACCGACTTAGTTAAATAAAACAGGAATGAATATATTAAAAAGACTGCATTTTCCAGCGGTGTAACATTTGCTGCCTCTTCAGCATCTATCTCTAGTTGCTTTTTTGCATCAACAGCATTGGCAGGAGTGCCTTCTGTCGTAATCAGCCCTAAAATTGATTACATGAGGAGGAAAATAAATATTTTATGCTTTAGAATAAGAATTCATTTTAAATATTTATTAAATATCCACTTGCCGCTGTGCCTGGAATATGTGGCTATAAAACAACTGTACAGAGAAAAAAATCCAGGATACCAATTAGAGCCAACATACCCTTCAATTATAAAATGGACCCATCTCCAACCCACTCTACCCCCACCCATCTCCTCCAGCACCTCCTTAGTGATGTAACCACTGTCACAACCTCACAACCACATTTGCTCATGGGAATTGAGAAAAACAGAATTTTATGCCTTCTCCACATAGACGGTCACATCCAACAAACACATAGCTAGTGCTGGTGAAGCAGTACTGTGTCAGAGACTTCAGAAAAACAGCAAGGGAAAAAGAGTGAGCATCAGTCTATAGACCTGCAGGTGGAATGCACCAAGGTTTCACTCACACAACATCCGGCAAACAGCAGGTGCACAATAATTGTTTACTGATTGGATGAGTCACAGCAGCATAAAAGAGAATGTGGTAAATGCCAAGAGTGACTAAAAGGAATTGCTCATGGGGTAGGCAAATGGTTTGGTCAGAGGCCAGTTTCCAGTTATACCTAAAAGGATTTCCACATGCCAGGGTGGTCAGGATTTCCATGTGAGTTGTAGGAGTCTGAGGCATGTTTTGCAAACAGCCAGGAGTCTAAACTAACATGCAATTATAAAGGAGGTGAACTAGTTGCCTCTAAGTCTATCCTAAGATTCCCTAATCTAACCCTAAGATTCCATTCACTATGTGAATTCAACTTCTGATAAAGTTTCCCCATTTATGTCAGCATCTCAGTCACTGAGATGCAGTACGGGACAATTAGGAAGATTTGACTATAGAAGTCATAAAGGCCATTTTGTAGTGTAACTTAAAAGAGAGGACAAAAGAATGTCTGTTAATTCTGTACGCAGAATTTTCCCTAACTTTGAAAATTACTGAGCAATAGAGTAACAAGTGTATATGATGCATGACTCATATTCAACAAGAAGAATCTTTTTGAGTGAAGGAGTTTAGAAGTATATATATTCATTATACATGAATGCAATGTCCTCTGGAACATGGGAGACCTCTGAAATGTCTCAAAAATTGGTAGAATGCTCCTCCGTACTGTGACTTCTCCTATACTCTGTGCATTTGTCTTGGGGGGAACGTGTCAGTGCAGTGGTGCCAAGCCCTGCAGCGTCACACAGTAATGCTCTAACTTCCAGACTAGAGTCCTAAAATCACAAAACAGTAATGGCATCCTATGTCACCATCACCATTTCAAACTGACAAAATAACACAATTAGCTGTTCTGATCTACTTGTAAAATCTACTACAAAAATTAGAAAGCTGCTGATACAGGAGGGTTTGGTTTTTTCAACTATTTTTGAAAACATTTTCTCATCTCCCACTAGATACTTACTGTGTGCCATGTGTGGTAAAGTACTCCTCACAAATGTTGGTCTACACTGGGTTATTACACACTGCAAAGTCCCTACTGGCTCCTATAAGCTAAACACACCTGAACCCCTTCACTGGGTTTTACAAAGTTTTATTTACCATGTCCAAATAGCAAATGAAAATAAGAACTGCATTATTCTGTCTTCTATTAGAGAAAAGGAGGGAAAGTGAGGAAAACACAGCATCTGTGAGTTTAGAGCAGGGTTTCTCCAACTCTAACATGCATCCACTCCGTCTTCCTTGGAGGGCTCGTTGAAACAGATTTCTGGACCCACCCCCAGAGTTCCTGATGCTATTGATCTGGTTGAAAACTACTATGTTAGAGTGTAAGGTCTTTTAATTACATTTTAGATTAAAATAATGCATAAAAGATAGTGACAGCCAAGCACTGGTTTGTAGATTAGTTATAGTCTCTGGCCTCTTTTCAATATATATCTTTTTCTTTTTAGAGACAAGGTCTCGCTCTGTTACCCAGGCTGGAATGCAGTGTAAGGAGCATAGCTCGCCATAGCCTCAAGCTGCTGGGCTCAAGTGATCCTTCTACCTCAGCCTCCCAAGTAGCTGGGACTACAGAGGTGCACCACCGCTCCCAGCTAATTTGTCTATTTTTTGTACAGATGGGGTCTTGCTATGCCACTCAAGCTGGTCTAGAAATCTTAGCCTCCAATGATCCTCCCACGTCAGCCTCCCAAAGCACAGGGATTATAGCCTTTCCATCTGTCTTAATTCCTACTTTTCTCTCAATTCATTCTGGCTTCTTTTTTTCCTTCAATTTGTACATATCGTATTATTCTCCCCTCTCTTTCCTACCTTTGGCAACAAATCTCCTAGAAGGTCTTCCATGTGATTATGTCTCCACTCTGTAGAAAAAAATTGGCAAAGTTTACCTGGGTCCAAGTCTTTCTCAGTATTCAACTTCTGCGACACTTCTGCGGCACCCATGTCCCCCGTCACAAGCTGGTCCAAGGAGGTGTACTCTTCAGGAACCTGCATATTAAGTTCTTCCACATTTTCTTGAAAGAAATTATCTTCATGGGGTGGCTTCATCTCTGCAAGTGACAGGAAAGCACAGGCTGGCACAGCTTGCTGACACTGCTGATCAGCTAACTCCTCATATAGGGCCAGGGCACCCCAGTGTTGCGCCCCTGCATGGACAACTCATGGGGTGCAACCGGGCAGAGAAATAAAAGTTTCAGTTTCTTTCATCCCACTTGAAGAATGACTAATCTACATAATAAAATTTATTTAAAAGTATTTCATAAGTCAGTATGTCTATGGTAGGGACTTTGATAGCTCCCCTTGGAAAACTGACATATATGTGCGAATAAATGTGCAAGAGTCAAGAGAAGAAATGTGAAAACACCTGTTCAACACAGAAAAAACATGAATTCCTTCAGACATGCTCTTCTCAGAGTTAGTACAGGAAAGGGCATTCCATGCCAAGGCAACTTGCCAAAGCACCTTTCAAATACTTTCACAGTACCTCTAAGAGTTAAAGAGAGCAAACCTGTCTCCTTTCCCCAGAGGTTTAGGGCATAGTCCAAAGTGACCCATATCAAAGATGAGTTTCTTTGCAGCCTCATATTTCACCCTGAAAATTCATTTGAATTTTGTATTCTTATCCAAAATATATCTGCTTTGGTTAAATGCAAAAACACTTCCCTGCACTAACTTCTCAGGAAAAATTAGCACTCTGGGGAGATGGATTTTCCTGTGGCTTTATGTTCCCTTGGTACTCTACCACACACCCTCAGTTCAAACACCTCTGTTTAAAAAGCCTGGGTACAGAGAATAGAACATGGAACTAGGAATTGGAAAGTTTATGTCAGGATGTTTGCTTGGGGCCAATTCAGCAAATATTTACAGAATGGCTTCTATGCTGTGTTAGAAGGCTCCTCTTCCTGATTCCCTGCTTGACTAATCTGAATGCAAGAACCTTAGCTTGCAGGAGAGTTTAACTGGAGTGTGTGACTGCTCCCAAGAGGTGGGGAAAGAACACATCATCCCCAAAAGATGATGTTGGAGGGAATGAAGGAACTCAACAAGGCAGCTTTGAAAGTTATGCTAGCCAATCCTTAGGTATAGAGCAGTTACCTTATGATTTAAAAACTGCATTCAACACAGTCCTTCCATAATCTTACACAAAATCTGTGCTTTGTTAGGGGTCTACAATGTGTATCATTTCTTTATTCACAGTTTTCTCTTTAGCTTTTTATAAAGTTTCCCTTTGAAAATCCTAACAGTCTCAATTGTCCTAAGCGAAAAGTAAGGAATCCTCCCCCAAGCTCCAGCCTAAAAGTAGGCAGGAAGGGACAAGTGTGGGCCTCCTGTTGTCCCTCTCTTTTAGACACACTGGAAACTGAACAGACCTTTACAAATAAGACATGAAGCACTTCAGCAAATTCCAACCCTCACCCCCTGCTTCTCCAGCCAGCTCTATAAGGCCACACACAGGTACCTTACCTTCCCCAAGTTTACCCCAGCCTTCCTGGAGAGGTGGTGCCACCACCAGTGGGGCTGTCTCCTCTTCTGTGGAGTGCCTGTACCTAACAAAATAGATCAGGTCTTGAACATCATCTAGCACTGCAGCCTCTTCAAACACGTTACTTTCCTTCATCCCCTGCTCTCTATTTTTGGTCACACAAGCATCGAGCATTTGCTCTGCTATGCTCAAAATCTGTGACTCAGAAGCACGGAAGACCTTATCTAGGACTTTTTCCACATTGTAGGGCAGGCTCTCCCGCTGTGCTGACTTCAGCTTTAACGACATTTCTTGTAGCATGGCTTCCAGCTCGTGGACATCAAAGTACCTCTGGAACCTCTGCAGAGACTGCTGCTCTTTAAAGAAGGTGCTTATTATGGGCAAGTTCTCCCTCTTGTCTCTGTGCTTGGGCTCTACAGCTGCATGTGGAGCCCAGTGGAATGGGTCATCATCAAGTTCTTCAGAAGCAGATCCTTGGCCTTCAGTGTCCATGAATTCTTCTGTGTCCTCATGGTCCTCTTTGGAGAGTTCTTCCCCCTCAGGCTTCTCTGCAAGCCCTGGGGTCTTCAGATGTTCCTCAGGGTTCTCTCGTTTCAGATAATCAGGATCATTCTGAAACACTTCAACTAACTCTGGAGTCCAAGTTTTTGCCTGGTCGGGAAAGTCGGTCGTGTCAGACAGTATCTGTGCTTTCTCATCTACCGGGGGGTGATCGCCCTTTTCTAGTGCCGTCCCAGCTGGTTCCCTGCCTACTGTGTCGATGCCATTGCCTGCAGTTTCATTTTTGTTCTCTCTACCCAACATACTAGCTTCTTGCTTGTTTTCTTCGATTTCTGGATCAGTATCAGTGGTCCCTAAAACTACTGTTTCAGGGATTTGCAGATTAATGTCTGCCTGCCTGTCCTGAACCCCAGGGTTTCTGTCTTTAGCCTGTTTTGCACTTTCAGCATTTTCATCCTCCAGCAGTTCTTCAGGGATATAATCCTCCTCCTCTGCTTCTGGCTTTTCAGCGTAGAAGCCTGGTCCTCCCACACCAGCAGGTTGGCCTGCTTCTCCCAGTTCCTGTGTGCCCTGCACTGCCTTGTGATGAATAGACTCTTCCGCAGAGGAGTCTTCTCCCACCTCTTCCTCTGGGAGCCTCTTCATCTCATTCAAGGGCTTAGGGACTGCCACAGCCATGTCTCTTTCTGGTGGCCATGATAGATTTCTTCCCGGAATGGGAACCTCTTCTTCTAGTTCTCTTGGCAAACCAGTTTCACCTGGGGAAGAGAATCTTGGTTGATTTTGAGTTTTAAGAATTAGATCCCCTTTAAATTCCTCATGTTGATGGTCCACTGAAAGTGTGTGTGGTTTTGGTCCATTTAACACAACATTTGCTTCCTCCACACTGTTTCCGGACACATTATGCTGATCATCTCCTACAAGTGGTACGAGATCCAAGGACTCCTGTTCAATCTTCTTTGCATTCACATGATTCCCTACAGCTTTACGCATAGAGTCACTCCCTGAGTCACCTTCCAAAATCTCTCCAGGCTTTTTTTCGGGGAGCATTCCCTTGGAGATATGAATAGCTGCGCCTTCTAGGTCACTGTCTTTGTCATCAGAGGCTGACTGTAATATGTCTTTACCCTTTTCAGCAGCTGGCAAAGAGTTGAGATTATTACTTTGCATAGAACTGTGCACAGTCACTCCTTCTTGCTTCTCATCCTCTAACTTGGTCTCATCTTGTACCAGGTCCCCCTCGGATTCCTGAACTTTCCTCCCTTTTCCTTTAATGTCAAGTTCAGTGTCCACTTCTGAGCCTTTGTCATTATTTGTTTTAGGGACTTCTACAATCAGAAGACTGTCTTTCACATGTTCAGGGTCAGTGTATTCTGTTGTTGATTGTGGTTTCCCCTGTTTGCTACCTGGAACTAAGGAAACATCTTCTTTTTCTTCCTCTGAATCAGAACTCTCTAAATCCATCACACCTGTTTTTTCTTCACCTCCAGTGACAATAGAAAAGATAGTATCCCCCCAGCTTGTTAGAGTATCTGCCTCATCATTTTTGATGCCAAAGGGCACAGTTCCTTCAACTTTATCCTCTTTATTTGTATTCTGTTCTTTGTCTATAGAATATTTCTCAACTCCAGATCTCACTGGGGTTTCTGTATTTTCTCCACTCTCAAAGGTTAGTAATGGCAGCTCATTAAAGTCTTCTAGATTCTCCTTTTCCTCCTTCTTGACTTCATAATACTCAGCTTCTAATTCCTCATCAAAATCATCCTCTAATGAGGTAACAAGCCTGGTTGTCTCATCATCAGATACAAGTGCATCAGCAGTTGAGCCAAATTTGGTTTTCAAGTCCAGGGTCATTTCTTTTTGCAAAAGTTTACAAGCACCCATCTTTTCCTGCTCCTTTGAGACCTGAGAACTATTGTTAGTTTTGTTGTTTTCATTTTCTGGCACTTTTAATTTCTCTTGCAGCATTTCTTTAAAAGGTTCAAATGAAGAATGCTCTCCCTGAGCGTCATCTGCTTGGCTGTTTGTATAGGGGTGGTTCTTCTGAGTCATAAATTGTTCCTTGAGATCTTTAGTGTTTTCTGAGAACACACTTTCACTTTCCTCTGAGCTGACTTCTACTGGTTCAGGCTCACTTTCCTTAGATACTTCAGGATGTTTACCCACATGCTGAGAAGTTTTTTCTACAGCTTTCTCAGAGTTTCCATTTGCAGAATCATACAATTCCAAAAACCCTAAAAGTTCTTCTACATTATAATTATCAAAATCATCTCTTCCTCCATCAAAACAGACAAAATCCGTTTCCTGTAAGGGAAAGAAAAACATTCGTATGTCACTAACCAAGTGTCAGAAGAGCAAATTCTTACCCATGCTAATGATAGAGATAATCTCAAATTCATGTTTGGCTCCAGAGGGGCATTTGTGTCAACCTTGGGCAACGATTGTTCTTGGGCAGTGTGGGGACAGAAGGCAGGAATGCACCTTCCCACCCAAGTGCTACCACTGGCTTCCCTTCACTTTTTTTCCCCAGGGAAGGAATGATTCTTGTGATTGGCGAGTTTGCTCAGCTCCACCCCATTTTCTGTTTGGTACCAGCCAAAAGGAAAATACATATTCTATCCCTTAACACTGTCAGTTTTAGAGGACAGTCGTACTTGGGGTGGCCCCCAGTTGGCTCGCTCAATCTGTGGCTGGGTAAGTCCGTTTATTGTATACTACACAACGTTAGAAAGCCTGTTCTCTCTGCACACTTGAATTATACTCCCTAAACAGCTTTATCAGTAAATATGGTGACATTTTTATCTCTACCTGCCCAACTCCTGGATTCCTATATTTGTTTTGAGCTCAGCTGGGGAAAAATGGGTTATCATTTATTGGGTTCCCAAACCCTCAATACTTATGCCTGATGTTCTGGGCACTCACCTCTTAACAACCCTTCCAGAAGAAGCTGAGAGACAATCCAGGTCCTCTACCCCTGTGTCCTCTATGCTATATTTCCCTGCTCTCTCACCTAGAAATAGGCAGACTCGCCTGGCTGTCAGGTTCTAAGTGTATATGGATTTTTGGCTCATAATGTCCTTGGATTTGGGTATAGGCACCAGAAAAGTAAATATGTAAAGGTACAGAGAATGATATCAAGAGGGCTCCCCGCTTTGTTAGTACCACAGGAACAACTTGAAAACAAGATTCAGAAGGTATATATCTTACTTTAAATCAGGTTCTAGGTAGTCACTAAGATCTGCTTTCAAGACTATCTCTCGGGCGGTGCCTGTGGCTCAGTGAGTAGGGCGCCAGCCCCATATACCGAGGGTGGCGGGTTCGGACCCAGCCCTGGCCAAACTGCAACAAAGAAATAGCCAGGCATTGTAGCAGGCGCCTGTAGTCCCAGCTGCTCGGGAGGCTGAAGCAGGAGAATCGCCTAGGCCCAGGAGTTAGAGGTTGCTGTGAGCTGTGTGACGCCACGGCACTCTACCGAGGGCAATAAAGTGAAACTCTGTCTCTACAAAAAAAAAAAAAAAAAGACTATCTCTCAACCTAAATTCTTTCTTTTCTCCATTGGTAAGCAAACTGGTATACCAAGAGTCATAAACTGAAGGAAAAGTTAAAAATCAACAAAGATAATTTTCATCTCATAACTAAACTCTGTGAAGACCTATCCAGCATGGCAAGGGATAAATGATCTCCCCTCTCTGTCACATGCAGCCTGAGCCAATCTCTCAGTGTCAGGTGCCACGAGAAAACAGCATCCAACACAGGTCTCTGTGACCAGTGGACCTGTGTGTCACTCTGTCTCACACTTACATCTCAGGCAGCACCTTCATCAGGAGTGAGGCCAAACAGGTAATAGGACTGACTTCATGGCCCCTAATATTATCAAGAAATTTTAAAAATAACAAGAGCTCTGAGACTTCTCCATTCTGCCAATCACATCTAAGAACTGCCTGAGCCTAGCAGCTTGCATGCTCTGCAGTAACTCTAAAAATTTCTGAAAGAAGGTAGGCATCAATTACTATAAATTTTAAAATTCCAGAAAATTATAATTTATAAAATTATAAAACAAAGAGTCCAGAACACAAAATCCTTTTATTCACAAACTTTTTAAAGTCAGTGCAATATAGATAAATGCTTTATCGAATCTGTAGTCAGTACCTTACAGATGTGAGACGGGACCTCACCTGAAACTCTCAGGTTCCCTTTCCCAAATCTATGACATTAACTATAATCCCTTAAGTAACTAAGGAGTCAATAGGAAGAAAAGCTTTCTAAGTCTGCATTTCTGGCCCAGTGCAAAATGAGTTCAATTAATTGAACCTAATTTCTATATTCTTAAAATGTCTAATAGCTATTTGATAAACAGTTTTCAAACCAACACTTTTTCCTTTTTCTTGTAAAATGATTTACCACTTAAATTTAATAACTACATACAAGGATAATGAATTCTTAATTTTTCAGAGCAAAGAAATGTCCTGTATAGGAATATACAGTAATAACACCTGCTTGAATATATTAGATAGCCATCAGATTATGATACGGTCTCTTTTAAATTCTTTCTTCCTTTTTTTAAGAGGTAATCATTTATAAGCCAATTTGTAACCAAGAACAAAAAAAAAATCCACAACTTACATCTGATGGAACTTGTAGCTCTTCTTTGGTATACTCATGGACTACCTGGATTAAATCCTTTGGAAAATATCCAAAAATACGCCCAACCTACATGAAGGAATGGCCAAAAGGGGCAAATATTAATCGAATTCTGTATCAGGAACTATAAATAAAAGATTTCTTAGTAGTGACAGGAAATATACAAATATATAGGTAGGTAGATAGAATAAAGAGAGACAGTTGCTATTATAATTACACTAAGATTATTATTCCAATAAAAATTAAATACAGATTGGAGAAATCAGCAGAGGCCTCCAGTCGTATCAGCATTGTAATTCACATCTCATACCCGAGAACCTCGCCTGTTGCCCAGACAATATTCAACAAGATATATATGCTGCTTTTCTTTTGGGTTTTTTTTCTTGGGGGGAGAGAGGGTTGTTGTTTTGTTTTTTTTAATTTCAACGTTTTCCCTATAGATTTTTCTTTTCTTTCTCTATTTTTTCTAGTTTAAATACAGTTTCTCATTGTTGCCTTTTTCAATAATTAGAACTTCATTTTTGCTACTGTTTCTACCTCTATCATTTGGTTTTTCCCCCAATTTTATCCCGTAAAGTTTTCTGTTTGTTTGTTTTAGTTTGATTTATAGCATTTTTTTCTTTCCTCTCTATTTGCTGGAGGTTGGGGTACTGTGTCTGATCAGGCTAGCAAAGAGCTGCTGACCTCAAGGGAACCACCCAAACTGGCACCCCCAGAGGTTGGGTTTTTTTTTAAGGTTGTGTCAAAGTACCCTACTGTACACTTATATTGCTCTGTCTCCCTCTTTCTGTGCCACTTTTCTCATTGTCAGTATTCCGTTTTACCCACCCCCTTTCCTTTCTCTTTTTTCTTATCTTTCTTTCTTTCTTTTTTTTTTCTTTCTTTTATCCCTTCTTGCTCTTCAATCTTCTCATCCATCTGATCCTGTACCAAAAGGACTCATCGAAACCCTAGTCCACAGGCATGGCAACTTAAAGAAAAAGAGGAAGTGAAAGGAAAATTAGGGCAAGGAAACAGATAAAAGAAATCACTCATGAGGAAGAATCAGCAGAAAACTCCAGGCAACATGAAGAACCAGTCCAGAGCAACGCCTCCAAGGAACCATGAGGTAGCTACTGCAGAGGATTCCACCTACAAAGAAATGTTAGAAATGACAGAAAGGGAAATCAGAATACACATGATGAAAACAATGAAGGAAATGATGGAAACAATGGAGAAAACTGCTGATAAAGTGGAAAATAACCAAAAGGATATCCAAAAACAGAATCAAATAAGAGATGAAAGATATGAAGAATATAGAAAGGATATAGCAGAGCTGAAGGAACTGAAGCAGTCAATTGGGGAACTTAAAGATGCAATGGAAAGTATCAGCAACAGGTTAGACCATGCAGAAGAAAGAATTTCAGAGGTAGAAGACAAAGTTCTTGAGATAACTCAGATAGTAAAAGAGGCAGAAAAGAAGCCAGAGAAAGCAGAATGTTCACTGTCATTATTATGGGACTTTATGAAGTATTCCAACATACAAATTACAGGAATCCCAGAAGGGGAAGAAGAATGCCCGAGGGGAATGGAAGCCATACTAGAGAATATTATAAAAGAAAATTTCCTAAATATCACCATAGATTCTGACACATGCCTTTCAGAGGTATATCGGTCCCCAGGTCACCTCAACTCCTCAACTCTAAACAAGCTTCTCCAAGACACATTGTGATAAACCTGTCCAAAGTCAACACAAAAGAAAAGATTCTTCAAGCTGCCAGGAGTAAGTGCCAGTTGACCTACAGGGGCAAATCCATCAGGGTGACCAGACTTCTCTAATGAAACCTTCCAAGCAAGAAGACAATGGTCATCTACCTTTATTCTACTTAAACAGAACAATTTCCAGCCCAGAATTCTATATCCTGCTAAGCTAAGCTTTAAAATTGATGGAGAAATCAAATCATTTACGGAAATACAAACGTTGCAGAAATTCGCCAACAAGACCAGCTCTACAGGAAATACTTCAACCTGTTCTACACACTGACCACCACAATGGATCAGCAGCAAAGTAAGAACTCAGAAATTAAAGGACAGAACCTAACTTCCACACTGATGCAAAAGATAAAACTAAGCAATGGACTCTCACAAAATAAGACGAATAGAATACTACCACACTTATCAATTATCTCAATGAATGTTAATGGCTTGAATTCCCCACTGAAGAGACACAGATTGGCTGAGTGTATTAAAAAAACACCAGCCATCCATTTGCTGTCTGCAAGAAACACACCTGGCTTCAAAAGACAAATTAAAGCTCCGAGTCAAGGGTTAGAAGACAATTTTTCAGGCAAATGGAATTCAGAAGAAAAGAGGAGTTGCAATCTTATTTTCAAATACATGTGGATTTAAAGCAACTAAGGTCAAAAAAGACAAGGATGGTCACTTTATATTGGTCAAGGGAAAAATACAACAAGAAGACATTTCAATTCTAAATATTTATGCACCCAATTTAAAATCTCCCAGATTCTTGAAACAGACCTTACTCAGTCTGAGCAATATGATATCCGATAATACCATAACAACAGGGGACTTTAACACCCCTCTTACAGAGCTAGACAGACCCTCTAAACAGAAATTAAACAAAGATGTAAGAGATTTAAATGAGACCCTAGAACAACTGTGCTTGATAGACGTATATAGAAAACTCCATCCCAAAGATAAAGAATATACATTCTTCTCATCACCCCATGGAACATTCTCCAAAATTGATCATATCCTGGGACACAAAACAAACCTCAACAGAATAAAAAGAATTGAAATTTTACCTTGTATCTTCTCAGACCATAAGGCACTAAAGGTGGAACTCAACTCTAACAAAAATGTTCAACCCGACACAAAGACATGGAAATTAAACAACCTTCTGTTGAATGACAGATGGGTGCAGGAAGAAATTAAAACAGGAAATCATTAACTTCCTTGAGCATAACAACAATGAAGACACAAGCTACCAAAACCTGTGGGATACTGCAAAAGCAGTTTTGAGAGGAAAATTTATCGCTTTAGATGCTACATTCAAAAAACAGAAAGACAGCATATGAATAAACTCAGAAGCCATCTCATGGAATTGAAAAAAGAAGAACAATCTAAGCCAGTAGAAGAAAAGAGATCTCCAAAATCAAATCAGAGATCAATGAAGTGGAAAACAAAAGAATCATTCAGAAAATTAATGAAACAAGGAGTTGATTTTTTGAAAAAAATAAATAAAATAGATAAACCATTGGCCAGAATAACTAGAAATAGAAAAGTAAAATCTCTAGGAACCTCAATCAGAAATGATAAAGGGGAAATAACAACTGATCCCACAGAGATACAAGAGATCATCTCTGAATACTACCAGAAACTCTATGCCCAGAAATTTGACAATGTGAAGGAAATGGATCAATCAATATTTGGAATCACACCCTCTCCCTTGACTTAGCCAGGAAGAAATAGAGCTTCTGAACAGACCAATTTCAAGCACTGAGATTAAAGAAACAATAAAAAAGCTTCTAACAAAAAATGCCCTGGTCCAGATAGCTTCAAAAAAAAGAAAAAAATTAAATACAGATTATTAAGCTGATGTTTCTAAAACCATTGATTTTTCTTTTTATATTGATCCTGATTCCAAATACAAGCCACATAAAGTTAGAGCTTAAAAATAAATTGAAATATGTATAAAAGATTATTATACATTGTCTGATTAAACTGTGCAAATCAAAGTTGGTTAGAAATGCAATTCCAAATAACTTCTAGAACAAATCTGCTTGCATATTTTTTAGCATTGCTCATAAACCAGAACTTAAAAGTCTTTCTTAAACATAAATTACAGCCCTGTAGTAAGTAAAAAGAATACAAAATCTCTGAACTACATGAACATAAAAACAAAAGGCAAATATAGTTGACCCTTGAACAACACAGAGGTTGGGGTACAGTTAAAAATCCACATATAACTTTTGACTCCCCACAAACGTAACTAGTAATAGCCTGTTCACTGGAACCAGCGAGGGGTGAGGACCCTATAGCCTCAAGGCCACATGTGCCTTGCCAGATCCCCAAGTGCATTCCCCCTGACCGAATGCAAACTTCACATAATAAATCACTTTATTAAAAGGATTTATTCTTCAAAATTTGTATTCCATCATAAGTCTTCACTTAAGAATAGAGAAAGCCGGCAGAGGCGGAGCAAGATGGCAGCCGAGTAACAGCTTCCTTGTATCTGGGCACCGTGAGTCTGGGGAGATAGGACTCCAGGCATCTCTGGCTGCTGGGATCTGCCTATCATCACCCCTGAGAGGATACAGGGAGTCAGCGAGAGACTTCTGGACCCCAAGAGGAGGACTAAAACAGTGGAAAACCGGCAAGTGGTCGTGTGTGTTCAATCCGTCTAACCCTGCCTGTAACTGTAAGTTCAGTAGCAGCGAGACTGCAAACCAGAAAGGCCTTACCTGTGAACTATTTTGGTGTCTTTGGACTTGGCACTCAGCTGAACTGCCTTGGGGAGAGCCTGAGCGGGAGTGCGGAGAACTTTGGCCTTTGTCTAGGGCCCCAGTCTGATCCGCTGAGCGGCTGAGCCAGACGGAGCTAACAGTGTTCGGCTCTGGGTCACAGGCAGACATTGTGAGCAATCTGCCCCGGCAAGCTCCGCCCTCAGGGTCGGCAAGCTCCGCCCTCAGGGTCGCAGAGCTGGAATTGGGAGGGAGCTGGTAACCCAGTGACCAAGTAGCCTAAGGGCAGGGTCTGAGCTGCCTTGCAGCCCTAACCCTCGGGGGCAGAGGGAGATCAGTTTTGGCACACAGGGTAAGTGGATAGCCACTTCAGCAGTGATTCCAGCAACAAGCACTTCCCTGAGAAAGCTTCTGCTCAGTAAGTGAACAAGTTCAAAGTGCCTTTTAAGTGGGCTGAAGAGAGATTTAGGGTGTCTACCTGCTGGGGTTTGAGAAACTAGCAGCCTCCAGTCGTATCAGAACTCTCATTAACATCTCATACCCCAGAAGACCACGTGTTGCCCAGACAATATTCAGTAACATATACATACTGCTTTGTTTTTGGTTGTGTTTTTTTTTTGTTTTTTTTTTTTTTTTGGTTTGGTTGTTTTTTTTTTGTTTACTTTGATGTTGTTGATTGTTGTTTTGTTTTTTACGTTCAACATTTTCCATACAGATCCTTTTTCTTTCTCAATTTTTCTAGTTTAATTATAATTTTCCATTGCTGCCTATTTCAATAATTAGAACTTCATTTTTGTTAGTGTTTCTACCACTATTATTTGGTTTTTCCAGCCAATTTTATCCTGTAAAGTTTTCTGTTTGCTTGTTTTGGTTTGATTTCTAGCATTTTTGTCTTTCCTCTCTACTTGGTGGAGGTGGGGTACTGTGCTGATCAGGTTAGCAAAGAGCTGCTGACCTCAAGGGAACCACCCAACTGGGCACCCCCACAAGGTGGTTTTTTTTCTTTAAGGTTGTATCAAAGTACCCTACTATACACCTATATTGCTCTGTCAACCTCTTTCTGTGCCTCTCTTCTTTTTGTCAATATTCCTTTTACCCACCCCCTCTCCTTTCTCTATTTTTCTTTTTTTTTCTTATCACTCGGTCCTCCTTTCTTTCATCCCTTTTTTGCTCTTAAACCTTCTCACCCTTCTGGTCCGGTAACCCTTAGTCCACAGGCATGAGAACTTAAAGAGCAAGAGGAAGTGAAAGGAAAATTAGGGCAAGGAAACAGATAAAAGAAATCACCCATGAGGAAGAATCAGCAGAAAACTCCAGGCAACATGAAGAACCAGTCCAGAACAACCCCGCCAAGGGACCATGAGGTAGCTACTGCACAGGATTCCACATATACAGAAATGTTAGGAATGACAGAAAGGGAATTTAGAATACACATGTTGAAAACAATGAAAGAAATGATGGAAACAATGAAGGAAACTGCTAATAAAGTGGAAAATAAACAAAAGGAAATCCAAAAACAGAATCAAATAAGAGATGAACGATATGAAGAATATAAAAAGGATATAGCAGAGCTGAAGGAAATGAAACAGTCAATCAGGGAACTTAAAGATGCAATGGAAAGTATCAGCAACAGGTTAGACCATGCAGAAGAAAGAATTTCAGAGGTAGAAGACAAAGTTCTTGAGATAACTCAGATAGTCAAAGAGGCAGAAAAGAAGAGAGAGAAAGCAGAACGTTCACTGTCACAATTATGGGACTTTATGAAGCGTTCCAACATACGAGTTATAGGAATTCCAGAAGGGGAAGAAGAATGCCCCAGAGGAATGGAAGCCATACTAGAGAATATTATAAAAGAAAATTTCTCAAATATCACCAAAGATTCTGACACACTGCTTTCAGAGGGCTATCGGACCCCAGGTCGCCTCAACTCTAACCGAGCTTCTCCAAGACACATTGTGATGAACCTGTCCAAAGTCAAGACAAAAGAAAAGATTCTGCAAGCTGCCAGGAGTAAGCGCCAGTTGACATACAGGGGCAAATCCATCAGCTTGACCGCAGACTTCTCTAATGAAACTTTCCAAGCAAGAAGACAATGGTCATCTACCTTTAATCTACTTAAACAGAACAATTTCCAGCCCAGAATTCTGTACCCTGCTAAGCTAAGTTTCAAAATTGACGGAGAAATCAAATCATTTACGGATATACAAACATTGAGGAAATTTGCCACAACAAGACCAGCTCTACAGGAAATACTTCAACCTGTTCTGCACACTGACCACCACAATGGATCAGCAGCAAAGTAAGAACTCAGAAATTAAAGGACAGAACCTAACCTCCACACTGATGCAAAAGATAAAACTAAGCAATGGACTCTCACCAAATAAGACGAATAGAATACTACCACACTTATCAATTATCTCAATAAATGTTAATGGCTTGAATTCCCCACTGAAGAGACATAGATTGGTTGACTGGATTAAAAAACACAAGCCATCCATTTGCTGTCTGCAAGAAACACACCTGGCTTCAAAAGACAAATTAAAGCTCCAAGTCAAGGGTTGGAAGACACTTTTTCAGGCAAATGGAATTCAGAAGAAAAGAGGAGTTGCAATCTTATTTTCAGATACATGTGGATTTAAAGCAACTAAAGTCAAAAAAGACAAAGATGGTCACTTTATATTGGTCAAGGGAAAAATATAACAAGAAGACATTTCAATTCTAAATATCTATGCACCCAATTTAAATGCTCCCAGATTCTTGAAACAGACCTTACTCAGTCTGAGCAATATGATATCTGCTAATACCATAATAACAGGGGACCTTAACACTCCTCTTACAGAGCTGGACAGATCCTCTAAACAGAAATTCAACAAGGATATAAGAGACTTAAATGAGACCCTAGAATAACTGTGCTTGATAGATGCATATAGAACAGTCCATCCCAAAGATAAAGAATATACATTCTTCTCATGACCCCATGGAACATTCTCCAAAATTGATCATATCCTGGGACACAAAACAAACCTCAACAGAATAAAAAGAATTGAAATTTTACCTTGTATCTTCTCAGACCATAAGGCACTAAAGGTGGAACTCAACTCTAACAAAAATGCTCGACCCCACCCAAAGGCGTGGAAACTAAACAACCTTCTGTTGAATGACAGATGGGTGAAGGAAGAAATAAAACAGGAAATCATTAACTTCCTTGAGCATAACAACGAGGACACAAGCTACCAAAACCTGTGGGATACTGCAAAAGCAGTTTTGAGAGGAAAATTCATCGCTTTAGATGCCTACATTTGAAAAACAGCAAGAGAGCACATCAACAATCTCACAAGAGATCTTATGGAATTGGAAAAAGAAGAACAATCTAAGCCTAAACTCAGTAGAAGAAAAGTAATATCCAAAATCAAATCAGAGATCAATGAAATTGAAAACAAAAGAATCATTCAGAAAATTAATGAAACAAGGAGTTGGTTTTTTAAAAAAATACATAAAATAGATAAACCATTGGCCAGACTAACGAGAAATAGAAAAGTAAAATCTCTAGTAACCTCAATCAGAAATGATAAAGGGGAAATAACAACTGATCCCACAGAGATACAAGAGATCATCTCTGAATACTACCAGAAACTCTATGCCCAGAAATTTGACAATGTGAAAGAAATGGATCAATATTTGGAATCACACCCTCTCCCTAGACTCAGCCAGGAAGAAATAGAGCTCCTGAACAGACCAATTTCAAGCACTGAGATCAAAGAAACAATAAAAAAGCTTCCAACCAAAAAATGCCCTGGTCCAGATGGCTTCACTTCAGAATTCTATCAAACCTTCAAGGAAGAGCTTATTCCTGTACTGCAGAAATTATTCCAAAAAATGAGGAAGAAGGAATCTTCCCCAAAACATTCTATGAAGCAAACATCACCCTGATACCAAAACCAGGAAAAGACACAAACAAAAAGGAGAATTTCAGACCAATCTCACTCATGAATATAGACGCAAAAATTCTCAACAAAATCCTAGCCAATAGATTACAGCTTATCATCAAAAAAGTCATTCATCATGATCAAGTACGCTTCATCCCAGGGATGCAAGGCTGGTTTAACATACGCAAGTCTATAAACATTATCCACCATATTAACAGAGGCAAAAATAAAGATCACATGATCCTCTCAATAGATGCAGAAAAAGCATTTGATAAAATCCAGCATCCTTTTCTAATTAGAACACTGAAGAGTACAGGTATAGCTGGCACATTTCTAAAACTGATTGAAGCTATCTATGACAAACCCACAGCCAATATTTTACTGAATGGAGTAAAACTGAAAGCTTTTCCTCTTAGAACAGGAACCAGACAAGGTTGTCCTCTGTCACCTTCACTATTCAACATAGTGCTGGAAGTTCTAGCCAATACAATTAGACAAGACAAGGAAATAAAGGGAATGCAAATGGGAGCAGAGGAGGTCAAACTCTCCCTCTTTGCTGACGACATGATCTTATACTTAGAGAACCCCAAAGACTCAACCACAAGACTCCTAGAAGTCATCAAAAAATACAGTAATGTTTCAGGATATAAAATCAATGTCCACAAGTCAGTAGCCTTTGTGTACACCAATAACAGTCAAGATGAGAAGCTAATTAAGGACACAACTCCCTTCACCATAGTCTCAAAGAAAATGAAATACCTAGGAATATACCTAACGAAGGAGGTGAAGGACCTCTATAAAGAAAACTATGAAATACTCAGAAAGGAAATAGCAGAGGATATTAACAAATGGAAGAACATACCATGCTCATGGATGGGAAGAATCAACATTGTTAAAATGTCTCTACTTCCCAAAGTAATCTACCTATTCAATGCCATTCCTATCAAAATACCAACATCGTACTTTCAAGATTTGGAAAAAATGATTCTGCGTTTTGTATGGAACCGGAAAAAAACCCGTATAGCTAAGGCAGTTCTCTGTAACAAAAATAAAGCTGGGGGCATCAGCATACCAGATTTTAGTCTGTACTACAAAGCCATAGTGCTCAAGACAGCATGGTACTGGCACAAAAACAGAGACATAGACACTTGGAATCGAATTGAAAACCAAGAAATGAAACTAACATCTTACAACCACCTAATCTTTGATAAACCAAACAAGAACATACCTTGCAGGAAAGACTCCCTATTCAATAAATGGTGTTGGGAGAACTGGATGTCTACATGTAAAAGACTGAAAGTGGACTCACACCTTTCCCCACTCACAAAAATTGATTCAAGATGGATAAAGGACTTAAACTTAAGGCATGAAACAATAAAAATCCTCCAAGAAAGCATAGGAAAAACACTGGAAGATATTGGCCTGGGGAGAGATTTCATGAAGAAGACTGCCATGGCAATTGCAACAACAACAAAAATAAACAAATGGGACTTCATTAAACTGAAAAGCTTCCGTACAGCTAAGGAGACAATAACCAAAGCAAAGAGACAACCTACACAATGGGAAAGGATATTTGCATATTTTCAATCAGAGAAAAGCTTGATAACTAGGATCTATAGAGAACTCAAATTAATCCACATGAAAAAAGCCAACAATCCCATATATCAATGGGCAAGAGACATGAATAGAACTTTCTCTAAAGACAACAGACGAATGGCTGATAAACACATGAAAAAATGTTCATCATCTCTATAATATAATTAGAGAAATGCAAATCAAAACCACTCTGAGAGATCATCTAACCCCAGTGAGAATGGCCCACATCACAAAATCTCAAAACTGCAGATGCTGGCGTGGATGTGGAGAGAAGGGAACACTTTTACACTGCTGGTGGGACTGCAAACTAGTACAACCTTTCTTTAAGGAAGTATGGAGAAACCTCATAGCACTCACGTAGACCTCCCATTTGTTCCTGCAATCCCATTACTGGGCATCTACCGAGAAGGAAATAAATCCTTTTATCATAAGGACACTTGTACTAGACTGTTTATTGCAGCTCAATTTACAATCGCCAAAATGTGGAAACAGCCTAAATGCCCACCAACCCAGGAATGGATTAACAAGCTGTGGTATATGTATACCATGGAATACTATTCAGCTATTAAAAAAAATGGAGACTTTACATCCTTCGTATTAACCTGGATGGACGTGGAAGACATTATTCTTAGTAAAGCATTACAAGAATGGAGAAGCATGAATCCTATGTACTCAATTTTGATATGAGGACAATTAATGACAATTATGGTTATGGGGGGGGGAACTGAAGGAGGGAAGGAGGGAGGTGGGTGGGGCCTTGGTGTGTGTCACACTTTATGGGGGCAAGACATGATTGCAAGAGGGACTTTACCTAATAATTGCAATCAGTGTAACCTGGCTTATTGTACCCTCAATGAATCCCCAACAATAAAAAAAAAAAAGAAGACAGATGCACAATTTACAGACACATGAAAAAAAGCTCATCATCATTAATCATCAGAGAAATGAAAATCAAAACTACTTTGAGATATCACCTAACTCTACATAACAAAATCCCAAAACCAGAGATGTTGGCTTGGATTTGGAGAAAAGGGTACACTTCTACACTGCTGGTGGGAATGCACACTAATACATTTCTTTCCGAAGGATGTTTGGAGAATACTTAGAAACCTAAAAATAGACCTGCCATTTGATCCTATAATTCCTTTACTAGGTATATACCCAGAAGACCAAAAATCACAATATAACAAAGACATCTGTACCAGAATGTTTATTGCAGCCCAATTCATAATTGCTAAGTCATGGAAGAAGCCCAAGTGCCCATCGACCCATGAATGGACTAGCAAATTGTGGTGCATGTATACCATGGAATATTATGCAGCCTTAAAGAAAGATGGAGACTTTACCTCTTTCATGTTTACATGGATGGAGCTGGAACATATTCTTAGCAAAGTATCTCAGGAATGGAAGAAAAAGTATCCAATGTACTCAGCCCTACTATGAAGCTAATTTATAGCTTTCACATGAAGTCTATAACCGAACTATAGCACAAGAATATGGGGAAAGGGCCAAGGGAGTGGAAGGGGGGGGGGAGGTTAGGGTGGAGGGAGTGTAATAGGTGGGGTCACACCTACGGTGCATCTTAGAATGGGTATAGGCAAAACCTACTAAATGCAGAATACAAATGTCTACATACAATAATTAAGAAAATGCCATGAAGGCTACGTTGAACAGTTTGATGAGAATATTTCACATTGTATATGAAACCAGCACCTTGTACCCCTTGATTGCACAAATGTACACAGCTATGATTTAACAATAAAAAAATGAAGAAAAAAAAAAGAATAGAGAAAGCCACTGTGGCCCCAAGGCCATAGGTTCCCCACCTGCCAGGGACAGTCAATTAACACATATTTTGCACATTATATATATTATATACTGTGTTCTTGCAACAAAGTAAACTAGAGAAAAGAAATGTCATTAAGAAAATCCTAAGGAAGAGAAAACATATTTACTATTTATTAAGTAGAAATAGATCAACATAAAGGTTTTCATGTCTGTCATCATCACACTGAGTAGGCTGAGGAGAAGGAAGAAGAGGTGGGTCTTGCTATCTTAAGGTGGCAGAGGCAGAAGAGGTCTAGGAGGTGAAGGGGAGAAAGGAGAGGCAGGTACACGCTAGATAAGTTTACAAAAACACAATGGAATTTGTCTGATTTTTTAAATTTTCATTTCTCTAAAAATGTTTCTGTATATATGCCTTAGCACCCCGTAGCTCAATGGGTAGGGCACTGGCCACATACATTGGGGCTAGTGGGTTTACAACCAGCCTGGGCCTACTAAAGACAACAATGACAACTACAACAAAAAAATGGCAGGGCATTGTGGCAGACACCTGTAGTCCCAGCTGCTTGGGAGGCTGAGGCAAGAGAATTGCTTAAGCCCAGAGTTTGAAGTTGCTGTGAGCTGTGACACCACAGCACTCTACCAAGGCTGACATAGTGAGACTGTCTCTTAAAGAAAAAAGAAAAATGTTTCTGTATGGTTTCAATCTCTCTTCCACCATTTGCTTTATATTCATTGCTCGTATCATATAAGGGTCTATGCCATAAAAGAAGTCAAAAGGAGACCTGAACAAAAGAAACCCTTCTGCCAGTTTGTCTAATGTCAATTTGTTTTCTGACACTGTTTCTCCTATGACTTCTTCCTCATCGTCTGGCATTGGCATTTGGTTCTCCATCAAATTGTGTCCTGGTGTTTATTAGCTCTTAAAGTTTTCCAAGATCCGTATCTTGAAAGCCTTCCCTCCCATCCTTTTTTTTTTTATTTTTTTATTTTTTTGCAGTTTTTTGGCAGGGGCTGGGTTTGAACCTGCCACCTTGGGTATATGGGGCCAGTGCCCTATGCCTTTGAGTCACAGGCGCCACCCTGCTCCCATCTTTTTTTTTCCACATCCACAATCACATGTACAGTTTTCTCGATTGGTTCTGTCATAAATCCTGTGAAGCCACGCAGTGACTTCTACTCACAATTTTCTACACCAGGAATTTATTATTTTGGGCTTGATGGCTTTTACAGCTTTTTTGATAACAATGATGGTCTCTTGAATGCTGTGATCTCTCCAGATTTTCATGATGTACTCTCTACCTGAGTGTTCTTCCACAGAATTGACAATCCTTTCCACAGAGTACCATGGGTACTTAAAGGGCTTATGACAACCTGATACAGAGGCTGAATTAAAGACACTGTGTTTTAGAACAAGTAGACCACTTTGATACCTTTGGTGCTGAACTCATGGGGTTCTCGGTGGCTAAGGTCACTGCTCAATATCACAACTTTAAAAGGCAGTCCTTTACTGGCAAAGTACTTCCTGGCTTTAGGAACAAAGCACTGATGGAGAATGAATACAGAAAAAGAGTTCTCACTGGCCAGGCCTTCTTGTACAACCAAAAGACTAGCAGCTAATGTCTATCTTTTACCTTCAAGGCTCAGGGGTGGACAGCTTTATAGGTAAGGGCAGTCTTGATTACAAATCCAACTGCACTTGCACAAAACAGAGTTTTGCTATCCCTTCCTGCCTTAAAGCCCTCTCTTCCTTACTAATAAATGTCCTTTGTGGCTTCTCAACCCCACCCCACCCCAGAATAAGCACTATCATCTGCATTAAAAACCTCTTTAGGCACATATCCCTTCTCTTCAATGATTCTCTTAATGCTGGAACTTAATGCTTAATGTGGGAACTTGGCCACTGCCTGTTGGTGGGAAGAAGCTGCTTCTCCTCTTGTCTTGACATTTTTAAAACCAGATCTTTCTCTAAAACTATCAAACCATCCTTTGCTGGTATGAAATTCTCCAACTTTAGATCCTTCATCTTTGCTTACTTTAGGTTGCCATATAATAACTTTGTTTTTTCTCGTATCATATGAGAGTCCTTTCCTATAGCAAGGTTGCAACCATATAACCTTACATATAAACCTGCATTTTTTAATAAGAGATAAATTTTGAAAAAAGTGCAAGGGTTTATGTCTGCTGCTGCAACTGCAGCAACAATTTCATAAATTTCCTTTTCATTAATCTTGAAATGGTAGGCAACTACAACTAAAGGTCTCAATGTACAGTACATATCAGGCATCACCTTTTCCTTGTACTGTTATGACTTCTCTGCTTCTTAGGAGAACTTCCAGTATCAAGAGTAGGTCTTTGTATGGGTCCCAAGGTGCCATTCAAGGTTTATTTTATTGCACTAAATATAAAAAATACACAAGAAATGCAAGAGATCATCTTTTGTTGCATTACACAGTTTATTAGAGGTGAATTGCTCACTTGGAAGATGACTGGCGTCAGTTTTAAGCAGATACCAGTAACTGTTAAGCTCACTGCAATAGCAACAGGAGATGGCTATGAAATGATTACAGTAGTACAGTATGTACTACAGTGAATTTTATGCAGTTATGATTTAATACAGCATCTTTTGAGTTTGTTCACATTTCTCTCAACTGCAAATGGCACCAGATATGGTCTGCAAATGTAATGTGTGTAAGTTTTAATAAATTTTAGCTCTTTACAATAGACTTGTGTGTGTTTTATAGTGGTAAATGATAAAAATAGACTAGTATCTATCTACATAGATTTTATGTGTTCATGCCATAACTTTTTCTTAACTTTTTCCATATTTCTAGGCTTCCTAGCTTGTGAGTTTTTCCAAATGGTGCTAGATCTCAAAAAACTTTTTCCATATGTTTATCAGGAAAATTCCACATATATGTGGACCCATGTTGTTCAAACCGGTGTTGTTCAAGTGACAACTGTATTTATTGATATTATGCACTATACTGGCTTATTCAAAAACTACCTTTACATGGGCAGCGCCTGTGGCTCAGTCGGTAAGGTGCTGGCCCCATATACCGAGGGTGGCGGGTTCAAGCCTGGCCCCGGCCAAACTGCAACCAAAAAATAGCCGGGCATTGTGGCAGGCGCCTGTAGTCCCAGCTACTCGGGAGGCTGAGGCAAGAGAATCGCTTAAGCCCAGGAGTTGGAGGTTGCTGTGAGCTGTGTGAGGCCACGGCACTCTACCGAGGGCCATAACGTGAGACTCTGTCTCTACAAAAAAAAAAAAAACTACCTTTACATGTATTTGGGGACAAAATAAAATTATAATGTAATACATACATACCAAAGTTCATGTAAAGTGAAGGCTCTACGGAAAATAATCTCATTTGTTTTCAGCACTAACAGTAGTCACTGCCCCAAAGGGAGCAGTAGATCTCTTCCCAATCATTAAAGGAGACTAACATATAAATAAAATGCACAAGAAGAACAAAAGGCCATCTTATCACTAATTTGTAAAATATCCCCGTTCATTAGTGCTCTTGTTACACCTGGGAAACTATCTGAAAGCCAGGATTAGAAGCAGGAT
Organism: Nycticebus coucang; assembly: GCF_027406575.1. Classification (NCBI taxonomy): domain Eukaryota; kingdom Metazoa; phylum Chordata; class Mammalia; order Primates; family Lorisidae; genus Nycticebus; species Nycticebus coucang. Next base: position 37,779,913 of record NC_069789.1, read on the forward strand.
ACTGCCATGAAGGTTAGATAAGACAGGGCAACTAAAAGCTGTGATATTGGCAGATAAAGTCTGAAACTCTAAGAAATCAAAAGAAGATTGCAGAATGAAAACTAAGAAACAAAACCGAGAATCATTTTGAAAGCTAAGGTGAACATGTTTTTAATATTCTCAGTATAAGGTTTATGAAAAGTGAAGGAAGACTGAAGGAAAATATATTTATTCCTTCTAAAGAAAATGTTATTAAAAGACAAACTGGAATAGGGAAAGAAATCAGAGATATACAGTAAAAGGAAATATTATAAATTTATCTTTGCTTAATCTTTGTCAATTGGGACCATAGGTCCTTTGAAATTCCTTATTTATGAAATGATAAATATTGGTGATATCTCATTTCTTACAATCTGACAAAAAGAAGTTGAGGAAGCATGGGCCCACATGACTGAAGTACTCTTTTATGTAGTTTTGCTACCACGTATCATTCTCTATAAGGTATTCTCGATTTGATTTGGGGGCAGGGGAAGTGCCTCAAGAGAACAAATTCTTCATCAGGATACATATAAATAAGTGGCACTGCACTGCAAGGACATACTCAGAAGGAAAAGAAGTAAGACATGGGCCCTTCCACTAAGGAGTTTTCTACTTTATATGAGCCAAGACAGCACACAAACCAACTGCAATGCCGAACAGTAAAATGAATGCCACACGAGCAGTGTGAACAAAGTGCCACCTAAAAAAATATTATCAGACAACAAAGATCCCTTCTGGCTGGGTGCTGAAGCCAGTATTCCCTGAGAAGGCAGAATGAGAGCTGTGACCCAGAAAGACGCGTAAGATATCTAGAAGTAAAATATGGTCATGAGCAAAAATGTGGCAGGTATAGGGGAGGAAATCATTAAGTCAAGTTCATTAATCCAAATGCTCAAAGATGAGCAGGTGGAAAAAGAACTACTCTATAGGCTGGGCGCAGTGGCTCACACTTGTAATCCTAGCATCTGGGATGCCGAGGCCAGTGGATTGCTTGAGCTCAGGAGTTTGAGACCAGTCTGAGCAACAGTTAGACCCCATCTCTACTAAAAATAGAAAAACTAGCCAGGCATCACAGCAGGCGCCTGTAGTCACAGCAACTTGGGAGGCTGAGGCAAGAGTGATTGCTTGAGTCCCCAACAGACTAAGGTTGCTGTGAGCTATGATAACACCAGGGCACTCTACCCAGGGTGGCAGAGCAAGACTCTGTCTTTTAAAAAAGAAAAAAAAAGAACTTCTCTATGAAAATGCAGCCTAGGTGCATGGAAAAATATTTCCAAGAGTAAAGATTATCAAGAGATCTCATTTGGTAGACTTGAAAAAAAAGCAAATAAATTCTTCTTCGTGGAGAGTAAGTCAGTTGGGATTCTGTCTAAACGTTTGTTAAGGGTTGCACTTGACCAGCTGCTGTTTCTCAAAATTACTCCCTAGGAATCTAGAATACCAACAAAATGAAATCTATTTTCATTGAAAGGGATTTCTTCAGCTTCATTTTCTTTTGTTTATTTGCTTGATGTTTTACTGAGAATGAAAATTTTTATAGTTGGGACTGCGTATTTCCCTAAGTTGGGACTGTCCTAAAGACATCAAAGACCCTTATTTACTTTAAGTAAATGAACAGTCCACATATCACACTTTCTTTTTGTTTTTGTTTTTTTGTTGTTGTTGTTTTTTTTTTGAGACAGAGTCTCACTGTGTGGCCCTTGGTATAGTACCGTGGCATCACCGCTCACAGCAACCTCAAACTCTTGGGCTTAAGTGATTCTCTTGCCTCAGCTCCCAAGTAGTTGGGACTACAGGCGCCTGCCACAATGCCCAGTATTTTTCTGTTGCAGTTGTCATTGTTGCTTAGCTGGCCCAGGCTGGGTTCAAACCTGCCAGCCTTGGTGTATGTGGCTGGTGCTGTAACCACTGTGCTACAGGAGCCGAGCCACACACATCACACTTTCTAATAAGGAAAGGACAGTAACTCATAAGGTAAGCCTCTTAATTAGGTCATTCCAAATGAACCTCCTAATTAAAAACATTAAAGTACCATGCAGTCACTGATGCCACATCTGGTATCAGAATACCCATAAAACTGGCTAGAAATAGAGCCCCTGTGGGAACCTCCAGACACAAGTGTCCGAAAATCAGAAAAAGGATGACCCAAAAGAGGCAATAAAACAACAACAACAAAAAAGAAAGCACACCATAAATACATTTTGTTTTTTAACAGACTAATACAGCACAAATTAGTAAGTTAACTGTTCCCATGACTGCTACTTTTTCCATAAAGAATAATACAAAGAAAGGAAATACACAAAAATCAACTTTAAACTTACATGCTTGAAACACTATCGCATGCATAGTTTACAGGATCAAGTCTAATTCCCATGAATTCATCCATTTTAAAGCAATGAGGTCAAGAATATTCAGGTTCTCACCATTTCAACCTTTTATATGCATGGAGCATTTTAGAAGCTGATGCTCAGGGGCTATAGCCTGAATCAGTACAGTTCTGTTTCAGACACTTCTGCTAAGCCCATGCTCTGTGCAGGCCCAAGGCCTCCTAAGGACACAGGGTCATCTTCTTTTTTCACAGTCTAGCAAAGAGGACATGTTAACCCCATCAAAGACCTGAAGAAAACACATGCATGTCTCTAGGTGCTAAACAAACTAACAAAAAGTAAGCAAATAAAGTATGTCAAAATTATACTTACACTTCCAGCCCAAACTTCCGGCCATCTCCCTGCCAGTTTATAGTAGACATACACAGAGTCACCTTTTTTAAAATTCACAAAACGACAATCCGGACCTGTGAAATCTTCTAGAGCCTCACCCCGGTACATTAACACTGAATATAAAGAGAAAGAAAAAAAAAAAACCAAAAAACCCAGATGTCAGGATTTAGCTTTCACAGGATATTCATTTCATCCATATTCATTTATCAGGAAGTATTAAGAATCCCACCATAAACAACAATCAAATTTTCTAGTATTTTCTAGAATCACTTTTAATTCATATGCTCAAAGTACCTAAAATCCTTTACTGGTATAAATCACAACACCCTCTGTAAATCAAGAGAAGAAAGAGAAACCTTCCCTATTTTTTTGTGGCTAATACTGAGAAACAAAAAACAAATCTGTCTATCATCACACACGGCTGTTCTCAAGCAAATCTCTTGAAACTCATGGTTCTCTGTTTAACCTACTAGTCTTCCATCTTTTCTGTTTCACAATCATAAAAAGCTTCATTTTGCAATGGGTTAATTTAAACACAGGTGCTGACTAGCTTAAGTATGGCTACATGTAGAGGTAGTAGAGAACTGGGGAAAGCACTCAGGAACCCCTAAGGAGTCAATTAACCTGAACTAGTGACTAAAAGGCACTACCTTTAAGTGACTGGACTTCTACTGTACAGCAGAAAACACTGTCAATTTCATTTGCAACCAAGTTGTTCTCTCTGCACAGTATCTGGGTAAATTAAAGGGAAAGGATATCTATTGCACTCTATTATTGATCCAACCACATCGCAAGGCAATATTTTCTCAAAGTAAATAATGTTGCCTGAATTCAACATTAGCAAGGTTGCAAAACAAAGGAAAAATACCCATATTTATATTTTTCTATAAACAAAATCAAAAGTGGACATCTCATGTAGCAGGAACCACGCAAAGTGATGAAACTAGGTCAGTAGTTACCTTTATGCTTTTAAAGTGCAGGACTTAATTCACACTAGATCTAGAACTGGTAGAAGCAGTATTTTTCTTTTCATGGACCAAATACACAGTTTCTGATGTAAGATGAAATGTACAATAAGTGCATTTAAATAGCAGAAACAAAGAAGAATGAAATGGAAATAACACGTTTTCTAAAAACCAGTTAGCAATAAAAGATTACATTAAAGACACATCTTTAAAAACATCTGTGAGGGAAAAAAAAAACAACACAGATTTGGAGGGTATTTGTTTTCCAAAGCTAAAATCTGATTATTTTCAAACATGTTAGCTTCTTCGTTTAGATACAATTGGGTGAGAAGAAGGTTGCAGGTGATAGGCAATTTAAGGTTGACGATTCTATCAGAATTGGAAATGGCAATGTTTCTCTTGCTCCCCCTTGAGAAGAGACCTTTGAGGATTTACAATAATACATCATATGACAACACAACGCACACTGAGGACCAAAGCACCTTACACACACACCTTAATAAACACAAGAGACCCAAATCTTATTGCTGCTGTTGCCTGTTGGGTTTGGTTACATCTGTTGGGGCACATACCCTTTCTCCAGTTATGTTACAACGCTGAGCTCTTCTAACACCATGTCTCAGTACTAGGAAAGCATCAGCTATGATTCTCCAGGTAACTTGTTTTGAGGAATCCAGGTAGGACAGTGCTCGAAAGCAAAGAATAAAGACTAGAAAATATTTTGCCATATCCAATGGCAAATGGATAAATACCTGGTTTTGCTCCAAAAAACTGAAGGGAATAATCATGGCAGTTGCTCCGCTTTTGCAGTGTTTATTTACATCACCCATTGGGTTGGTTACCTCCAGGAATAGCTTAACAGAAATTGGAGATTACCTTTCTTCTCTTTAATGGTGTTGTATTGATACAAACGCTTCAAATTATGAAATTTGTTTTTGATAACACCAATTTGGACATAAGTAGCTGAACTGTAGGTTTCTAAGCCCTTTAAAATGTTTTTCTGGCGGCGCCTGTGGCTCAGTAGGTAGGGCGCCCGCCCGAGGGTGGCGGGTTCAAGCCCGGCCCCGGCCAAAATGCAACAACAACAACAAAAAAAATAGCCGGGCGTTGTGGCGGGCGCCTGTAGTCCCAGCTACTCGGGAGGGTGAAGCAAGAGAATCGCTTAAGCCCAGGAGTTGGAGGTTGCTGTGAGCTGTGTGAGGCCACGGCACTCTACCGAGGGCCATAAAATGAGACTCTGTCTCTACAAAAAAAAAGTTTTTCTACATGTTATTGTCTATAATTTATGAACAACCGTTTCTGTAGCGGCTCTAAGTTACAAGAGGCAGGCAGGAGACCGTAAGAACAACTCTGGTCAGACAGACACATCGGAAGATGTTCCAATAACACAAAAAGCTACCGCTAAGGCTAGTTAAGGCTTATGATACCCTTGGAGTATTTATTATTTTTACTGAAATAACCCTCTTCATCTGAGTTTGAAGATCTGTGCCTCCCCATCGTCCACTTCCAATCCCAAACTTGGGAAAAATTCCGCTTCCTGCGCACAAAAGAGGCTGCCGATCCCAGGTGGCCAGTGCAGATCCTTGGTCACTTCCGAGAGTATAAGATCTTGGCCTTCTTGCTGTCCTGCCTGGCGGTTTGCAAGGAGGCTTCTATGTACAAAAATGACAGGACTGAGGCAGAGTCCGAGCAGAGACCTCGGAACACGCTGCGTGCTTGGACTCAGGGCTCGTCCCAAACCTAAACTCCAGCCCCGGTTCAAAAGGGAGAATGAAGCCAAATCCCAGTGAAGCAGAAGGGCAAAGGGGCAGCGCAATGAGCTTTCTGGAGGAGCCCCACCGCCGAGCTGCCACGGGAAGACGCCCACCCAGTCCTTAGCGCATTTGCCTGGGTACTGCACCCATGGATGTCCCCGTGGCGGGGGCAGGAAAGAGCTCGGCTGCAGCGTGGGGAGCCTACAGCGCGTGGCGCGCAACCACATTTACCCAGGGAGCCTGAGCCGGTCAAGTGAGGGGGGACGCTGTGTGTTGCCCGTGGGGAAAACTGGCGCCACCCCAACCAAGCCCCCCGCCTCAGCACTGGAAAAATAAAACGCTGGCAACAAGTGGGAGAGGTGCTGCCCTCCCATGATCTGGGCGGCTGGCCCGAGCGCCGGCACCGCCGCAGGGGACAGACGCAGGGACCCGGGGCTAGCCCAGCCCCGTGTTCGCCCGCCCGGCTGCGACCTCCACAAGGCCAGCCCGCGGGGCTGCCGAGCTCCTGCTCCCCGCAAGCCCGGGCGGCGCCGCGGCGGAGCCCCCGAGGCTGGCCGCTCGCCCCGCTGGCGCACTCACTGCTGCATTCGTCGTCCGCGCAGAGTTTGTGCTCCGAGAAGCGCCGGCTGGTGCCTGGGTGCTGTTGGCCCGGCACCCGCCAGGGCGCCCCGACCACGAGCAGCCAGAAGAGCAGCCCCGGCGCCGCAGCCATGTTGTGGTCAAGTTGGGAGCCGGTGACGCGGAGAAGGAGGCGGGGGGGCGGGCGCCGCCGGGCGGTGACGTGGGCGGAGCGCAGGGCGCGGGCGGGAGGCGAGGCGCCGAGGGGCGGCGCCCCGCCAAGCTTTGAGCGGTTCCCGGCTGACACGTCAGCAGTGCCTCTGGCTGGGACGCAAGGGGGACCTCGAGAAAGAGGAGAGCCAAAGCTCCTCCTTCCTCCCGAGGCCTTAGCCTCCGGTCGCTGCCTTGGCAACCGGGACTCTATATCTTCTCCCTCATCCAATCGCCTCCCTTTGCAGTCGAACCTCCGCGTGATTCCATTTGTTCATTCCTCTCTTGTGTACTGGGTCCCTAACCCTGCGCCATCCCAACAAGTCCCTTCTGGCGCCTTCTCGCAGCTTCTGATTTCTGATCCATCCTGAACCATCCCACCCACGTCACTCCCCATTACGGTTCTTAGTACCTCGTTTTACCTAAATCTCACCCACAATTTGCCATTGTTAGTCTCTGATTCCAGATTTCCAGCCCTTCATACCCCCAGGGGTTCCACGATCCCATTAGATTAGGAAGAGGGGAGAAGAGCAGAATAGTGGGTTGAGGATGTAGACGAGAGCCAGTGGGCTGCTTGGTTTTTAAGAGAGAATGAGAGGAAATAGAGGTAGATTGTGATCCTTGGACTGATATCTTGAGATTCCTAAATTTATATCCATAGGGAAGAAGTAATTTAATTCAACACAAATGTGATGAGCTTCCATTTTATGCTACCATGTCATGCCAGACACTGGATAAAGCACTAATGTGGTGTGGGAGAGGATGGGAGTCAAAAGACAGATGACCCTTACGTAAAGAAGTCTACAACTTAGCGGAAAAGGACATAAAAATGACTAAAGAATGAATGTAAGAGTATGGAAAGCCAATAATAGCAGCTAATGTTTACTGAGTGCTTTCCTTATGCCTAGTCTTATTCATATCAATTCATTTTAATCTTCACTACAGTAGCACCTCCGAGTACTATTGTAGTGAAGACCACTATTATGATCCCCATTTAAGGAATAAATTAAGGCATTCACATACCTCATAAGTGATGGAGCTGAGATTCAAACACGGGAGGAACCGTCGCTTTTAATCACAGTTTCCATCAAGCACCAAATAATTTTTGTACTTTCTTTCTGACTGGGGGGGCAAAATCCCATTGAAATCATAATAATATTGAATTATCTTTATGTGCAATTTTTTTTCAAAAAGGGCACAATCAGGTCAGCCCAGGGAAGAGTGGCTGCAATGCTCTGGTCCTAGTTGGAGCACTTTGCATTTGTCCAGAGGTTTCTCAGTGCAGTCTCTGCTAATGTTATTTATCAAAACCTGGAACAATGAACTCATTAGTTTGTTTCCCAAATCAATTATTTAAAAGCAAGAGGAAAGAATGTGGCCATCTATGCAATCCATGATTTTGAATAAAAAGGTGGTAAACAGATGCTCACAAATTTTTGCCTGCAGGGCCACGAGAGGTCCCATTGGTCCAGTGTTGCTCCAATGCTATCTGGAGAGAATCTACTATGGGTAAAGTCATGAACAGGCACTCTCCATCCAAGTCCTGATGCCATTTATTCATTTCTTTCTTTTTTTATTTTTTAATTTTATTGTTGGGGATTCATTGAGGGTACAATAAGCCAGGTTACACTGATCGCATTTGTTAGGTAAAGTCCCTCTTGCAATGATGTCTTGCCCCCAGAAGGCGTGGCCCACACTGAGGCCCCACCCCTCTCCTTCCTTCCCTCTCTCTGCTTTTCCTTCCCCTCCATGACCTTAATTGTCATTAATTGTCCTCATATCAAAATTGAGTACATAGGATTCATGCTTCTCCATTCTTGTGATGCTTTACTAAGAATAATGTCTTCCACTTCCATTCAGGTTAATACGAAGGATGTAAAGTCTCCATTTTTTTTAATAGCTGAATAGTATCCCATGGTATACATATACCACAGCTTGTTGATCCATTCCTGGGTCGGTGGGCATTTAGGCTGTTTCCACATTTTGGCGATTGTAAATTGAGCTGCAATAAACAGTCTAGTACAAGTGTCCTTATGATAAAAAGGTTTTTTTCCTTCTAGGTAGATGCCCAGTAATGGGATTGCAGGATCAAATGGGAGGTCTAGCTTGAGTGCTTTGAGGTTTCTCCATACTTCCTTCCAGAAAGGTTGTACTAGTTTGCAGTCCCACCAGCAGTGTAAAAGTGTTCCCTTCTCTCCACATCCACGCCAGCATCTGCAGTTTTGGGATTTTGTGATGTGGGCCATTCTCACTGGGGTTAGATGGTATCTCAGGGTGGTTTTGATTTGCAGTTTTCTAATATATAGGGATGATGAACATTTTTTCATGTGTTTGTTAGCCATTCATCTGTCTTCTTTAGAGAAGGTTCTATTCATGTCTCTTGCCCATTGATATATGGGATTGTTGGCTTTTTTCATGTGGATTAATTTGAGTTCTTTATAGATCCTAGTTATGAAGCTTTTGTCTGATTCAAAATATGCAAATATCCTTTCCCATTGTGTAGGTTGTCTCTTTGCTTTGGTTATTGTCTCCTTGACTGTACAGAAGCTTTTCAGTTTAATGAAGTCCCATTTGTTTATTTTTGTTGTTGTTGCAATTGCCATGGCAGTCTTCTTCATGAAGTCTTTCCCCAGGCAAATATTTTCCAGTGTTTTTCCTATGCTTTCTTTGAGGATTTTTATTGTTTCACGCCTTAAATTTAAGTCCTTTATCCATCTTGAATCAATTTTTATGAGTGGGGAAAGGTGTGGGTTCAGTTTCAGTCTTCTACATGTGGATATCCAGTTCTCCCAACACCATTTATTGAATAGGGAGTCTTTCCCCCAAGGTATGTTCTTGTTTGGTTTATCGAAGATTAGGTAGTTGTAAGATGTTAGTTTCATTTTTTGGTTTTCTATTAGATTTCAAGTGTCTATCTCTCTATTTTTGTGCTAGTACCATGCTGTCTTGACCACTATGGCTTTGTACTACAGACTAAAATCTGGTATGCTGATGCCCCCAGCTTTATTTTTATTACTAAGAACTGCCTTAGTTATACAGGGTATTTTCTGGTTCCATACAAAATGCAGAATCATTTTCTCCAAATCTTAAAAGTACAATGTTCGTATTTTGATAGGAATGGCATTGAATAGGTAGATTACTTTGGGAAGTAGAGACATTTTAACAATGTTGATTCTGCCCATCCATGAACATGCTGTGTTCTTCCATTTGTTAAAATCCTCTGCTATTTCCTTTCTGAGGATTTTGTAATTTTCTTTAAGGAGGTCCTTCACCTCCTTTGTTAGGTATATTCCTAGGTATTTCATTTTCTTTGAAACTATGGTGAAGGGAGTTGTGTCCTTAATTAGCTTCTCATCTTGACTGTTATTGGTGTACACAAAGGCTACTGACTTGTGGACATTGATTTTATATCCTGAAACATTACTATATTTTTTCTCTTTTTTTTTATTAAATCATAACTGTATACATTGATATGATCATGGGGCATCATACACTCGCTTCATAGACCATTTGACACATTTTTATCACAGTGGTTAACATAGCCTTTCCGGCGTTATCTCAGTTACTGTGCCAAAACCTTTACATTCTACATCTACCAAGTTTCGCAAATACCCCTGTAAGATGCACCACAGGTGTGATCCCACCAATCAGCCTCCCTCTACCCACCCCCCCTTTCCCACTTCCCCCTATTGTTAAGTTGTAACTGGGTTATAGCTTTCATGTGAGAGCCCCAAATTAGTTTCATAGTAGGGCTGAGTACATTGGGTACTTTTTCTTCCATTCTTGAGATACTTTACTAAGAAGAATATGTTCCAGCTCCATCCATGTAAACATGAAAGAGGTAAAGTCTCCATCTTTCTTTAAGGCTGCATAGTATTCCATGGTATACATATACCACAATTTATTAATCCATTCGTGGATCGATGGGCACTTGGGCGTTTTCCATGACTTAGCTATTATGAATTGGGCTGCAATAAACATTCTGGTACAAATATCTTTGTTGTGTTGTGATTTTTGGTCTTCTGGGTATATGCCCAGCAGAGGAATTACAGGATTGAATGGCAGATCTATTTTTAGATCTCTGAGTGTTCTCCATATATCTTTCCAAAAGGAATGTATTAATTTGCATTCCCACCAGCAGTGCAGAAGTGTTCCCTTTTCTCCGCATCCACACCAACATCTCTGGTCTTGAGATTTTGTGATATAGGCTAGTCTCGTTAGAGTTAGATGATATCTCAAAGTAGTTTTGATTTGCATTTCTCTGATGATTAAAGATGATGAGCATTTTTTCATATGTCTGAAGGCCTTGCGCCTGTCTTCTTCAGAGAAGTTTCTCTTCAAATCCCTTGCCCAGCCTGCAATGGGATCCCTTGTTTTTTTCTTGCTGATGCGTTTGAGTTCTCTGTGGATTCTGGTTATTAAACCTTTGTCAGAGATATACCCTGCAAATATCTTCTCCCATTCTGAGGGCTGTCTGCTTGCTTTGCTTACTGTGTTCTTAGCTGTGCAGAAGCTTGTTAGTTTGATCAAGTCCCAGTAGTGTATTTTTGAAGCTGCTTCAATTGCCCGGGGGGTTCTCCGCATGAAATACTCACCCAGACCAATTTCTTCAAGGGTTTTCCCTGCATTCTCCTCTAGTATTTTTATAGTTTCATGTTTTAAGTTTGAATCTTTAATCCAATGAGAGTCTATCTTAGTTAATGGTGAAAGGTGTGGGTCCAATTTCAGTCTTCTGCAGGTTGCCAGCCAGTTCACCCAGCACCATTTGTTAAATAGGGAATCTTTTCCCCACTGAATGTTTTTAATTGGCTTGTCAAAAATCAAATAGCGGTAAGTAGCTGGATTCATCTCTTGGTTCTCTATTCTGTTCCAGATATCTACTTCTCTGTTTTTGTGCCAATACCATGCTGTTTTGATCACTATCGATTTGTAGTAAAGTCTGAGGTCTGGTACCATGATTCCTCCTGCTTTGATTTTATTTCTGATTAATGTCTTGGCTATTCAAGGTTTTTTCTCATTCCATATAAAACGAAGTATTGTTTTTTCAAGATCTTTAAAATATGACAGTGGAGTTTTAATAGGGAGTGCGTTGAAATTATATATTGCTTTGGGTAGTATGGACATTTTGATAATGTTGATTCTTCCTAGCCATGAGCATGGTATGTTTTTCCATTTGTTAACATTTTCAGCTATTTCTTTTTTTTTTTTTTTTTTTTATTCTTGGGGATTAATTGAGGGTACAATAAGCCAGTTACACTGATTGCAATTGTTAGGTAAAGTCCCTTTTGCAATCATGTCTTGCCCCCATAAAGTGTGACACACACTAAGGCCCCACCCTCCTCCCTCCATCCCTCTTTCTGCTTCCCCCCCCATAAACTTAATTGTCATTAATTGTCCTCATATCAAGATTGAGTACATAGGATTCATGCTTCTCCATTTTTGTGATGCTTTACTAAGAATAATGTCTTCCACTTCCATCCAGGTTAATACGAAGGATGTAAAGTCTCCATTTTTTTTAATAGCTGAATAGTATTCCATGGTATACATATACCACAGCTTGTTAATCCATTCCTGGGTCGGTGGGCATTTAGGCTGTTTCCACATTTTGGCAATGGTAAATTGAGCTGCAATAAACAGTCTAGTACAAGTGTCCTTATGATAAAAGGATTTTTTTCCTTCTGGGTAGATGCCCAGTAATGGGATTGCAGGATCGAATGGGAGGTCTAGCTTGAGTGCTTTGAGGTTTCTCCATACTTCCTTCCAGAAAGGTTGTACTAGTTTGCAGTCCCACCAGCAGTGTAAAAGTGTTCCCTTCTCTCCACATCCACGCCAGCATCTGCAGTTTTGGGATTTTGTGATGTGGGCCATTCTCACTGGGGTTAGATGGTATCTCAGGGTTGTTTTGATTTGCATTTCTCTAATATATAGAGATGATGAACATTTTTTCATGTGTTTGTTAGCCATTCGTCTGTCATCTTTAGAGAAAGTTCTATTCATGTCTCTTGCCCATTGATATAAGGGATTGTTGGCTTTTTTCATGTGGATTAATTTGAGTTCTCTATAGATCCTGGTTATCAAGCTTTTGTCTGATTGAAAATATGCAAATATCCTTTCCCATTGTGTAGGTTGTCTCTTTGCTTTGGTTATTGTGTCCTTAGCTGTACAGAAGCTTTTCAGTTTAATGAAGTCCCATTTGTTTATTTTTGTTGTTGTTGCAATTGCCATGGCAGTCTTCTTCATGAAGTCTTCCCCCAGGCCAATATCCTCCAGTGTTTTTCCTATGCTTTCTTTGAGGATTTTTATTGTTTCATGCCTTAAATTTAAGTCCTTTATCCATCTTGAATCAATTTTTGTGAGTGGGGAAAGGTGTGGGTCCAGTTTCAGTCTTTTACATGTAGACATCCAGTTCTCCCAACACCATTTATTGAATAGGGAGTCTTTCCCCCAAGGTAAGTTCTTGTTTGGTTTATCAAAGATTAGGTGGTTGTAAGATGTTAGTTTCATTTCTTGGTGTTCAATTCGATTCCAAGTGTCTATGTCTCTGTTTTTGTGCCAGTACAGTGCTGTCTTGAGCACTATGGCTTTGTAGTACAGACTAAAATCTGGTATGCTGATGCCCCCAGCTTTATTTTTGTTACTAAGAACTGCCTTAGCTATACGGGGTTTTTTCCGGTTCCATACAAAACGCAGAATCATGTTTTCCAAATCTTGAAAGTACGATGTAGGTACTTTGATAGGAATGGCATTGAATAGGTAGATTGCTTTGGGAAGTATAGACATTTTAACAATGTTGATTCTTCCCATCCATGAGCATGGTATGTTCTTCCATTTGTTAATATCCTCTGCTATTTCCTTTCTGAGGATTTCATAGTTTTCTTTATAGAGGTCCTTCACCTCCTTCGTTAGGTATATTCCTAGGTATTTCATTTTCTTTGAAACTATGGTGAAGGGAGTTGTGTCCTTAATTAGCTTCTCATCTTGACTGTTATTGGTGTACACAAAGGCTACTGACTTGTGGACATTGATTTTATATCCTGAAACATTACTGTATTTTTTGATGACGTCTAGGAGTCTTGTGGTTGAGTCTTTGGGGTTCTCTAAGTATAAGATCATGTCGTCAGCAAAGAGGGAGAGTTTGACCTCCTCTGCTCCCATTTGGATTCCCTTTATTTCCTTGTCTTGCCTAATTGTATTGGCTAGAACTTCCAGCACTATGTTGAATAGTAAAGGTGACAGAGGACAACCTTGTCTGGTTCCAGTTCTAAGAGGAAAAGCTTTCAGTTTTACTCTATTCAGTAAAATATTGGCTGTGGGTTTGTCATAGATAGCTTCAATCAGTTTTAGAAATGTGCCACCTATGCCTATACTCTTCAGTGTTCTAATTAGAAAAGGATGCTGGATTTTATCAAATGCTTTTTCTGCATCTATTGAGAGGATCATATGATCTTTATTTTTGCCTCTGTTAATATGGTGGATAACGTTTATGGACTTGCGTATCTTAAACCAGCCTTGCATCCCTGGGATGAAACCTACTTGATCATGATGTATGACTTTTTTATGATAAGCTGTAATCTATTGGCTAGGATTTTGTTGAGAATTTTTGCATCTATATTCATGAGTGAGATTGGTCTGAAATTCTCCTTTTTGTTTGTGTCTTTTCCTGGTTTTGGTATCAGGGTGATGTTTGCTTCATAGAATGTGTTGGGGAAGATTCCTTCTTCCTCGAGTTTTTGGAATAATTTCTGCAGTACAGGAATAAGCTCTTCCTTGAAGATTTGATACAATTCTACTGTGAAACCATCTGGACCAGGGCATTTTGTGGTTGGAAGATTTTTTATTGTTTCTTTGATCTCAGTGCTTGAAATTGGTCCGTTCAGGAGCTCTATTTCTTCCTGGCTAAGTCTAGGGAGAGAGTGTGATTCTAAATATTGATCCATTTCCTTCACATTGTCAAATTACTGGGCATAGAATTTCTGGTAGTATTCAGAGATGATCTCTTGTATCTCAGTGGGATCAGTTGTTATTTCCCCTTTATCATTTCTGATTGAGGTTCCTAGAGATTTTACTTTTCTATTTCTCATTAGTCTGGCCAATGGTTTATCTATTTTTATTAATTTTTTCAAAAAAACCAACTCCTTGTTTCATTAATTTTCTGAATTATTCATTTGTTTTCAATTTCATTTACCTCTGATTTGATTTTGGAGATTTCTTTTCTTCTACTGACATTAGGCTTAGATTGTTCTTATTTTTCCAACTCCATAAGATGGCTTGTGAGTTTGTTGATGCGCTCTTTTTCTGTTTTTCGAATGTAGGCATCTAAAGCAATAAATTTTCCTCTCAAAACTGCTTTTGCAGTATCCCACAGGTTTTGGTAGCTTGTGTCTTCATTGTTGTTATGCTCAAGGAAGTTAATGATTTCCTGTTTTATTTCTTCCTGCACCCATCTTTCATTCAACAGAAGATTGTTTAATTTCCATGTCTTTGTGTGGGGTCAAACATTTTGTTATAGTTGAGTTCCACCCTTACTGCCTTATGCTCTGAGAAGATACAAGTTAAAATTTCAATTATTTTGATTCTGTTGTTATTAGTTTTGTGTCCCAGGATATGATCAATTTTGGAGAATGTTCCATGGGGTGATGAGAAGAATTTGTATTCTTTATCTTTGGGATGGAGTGTTCTATATACGTCTATCAAGCACAGTTATTTTAGGGTCTCATTTTAATCTCTTGTATCTTTCTTTAATTTCTGTTTAGAGGATCTGTCCCACTCTGTTAGAGGAGTGTGAAAGTCCCCTCTTATTGTGGTATTATCAGATATCATATTGCTCAGACTGAGTAAGGTCTGTTTCAAGAATCTGGGAGCATTTAAATTGGGTGCATAAATATTTAGAATCGAAACATCTTCTTGTATTTTTCCCTTGACCAATATAAAGTGACCATCTTTGTCTTTTTTGACTTTTGATGCTTTAAATCTACATGTATCTGGAAATAAGATTGCAACACCTCTTTTCTTCTGAATTCCATTTGCCTGAAAAATTGTCTTCCAACCCTTGACTCGGAGCTTTACTTTGTCTTTTGAAGCCAGGTGTGTTTCTTGCAGACAGCAAATGGATGGCTTGTGTTTTTTAATCCACTCAGCCAATTTATGTCTCTTCAGTGTGGAATTCAAGCCATTAACATTTATTGAGATAATTGATAAGTGTGGTAGTATTCTATTCATCTTATTTTGTGAGAGTCCATTGCTTAGTTTTATCTTTTGCATCACTGTGGAGGTTAGGTTCTGTCCTTTAATTTCTGAGTTTTTACTTTGCTGCTGATCCATCGTGATGGTCAGTGTGTAGAACAGGTTGAAGTATTTCCTGTAGAGCTGGTCTTGTTTTGGCGAATTTCCTCAATGTTTGTATATCCGTAAATGATTTGATTTCTCCATCAATTTTAAAGCTTAGCTTAGCAGGGTACAAAATTCTGGGCTGGAAATTGTTCTGTTTAAGTAGATTAAAGGTAGATGACCATTGTCTTCTTGCTTGGAAAATTTTATTACAGAAGTCTGCAGTGACTCTGATGGATTTGCCCCTGTAGGTCAACTGGCGCTTACTCCTGGCAGCTTGCAGAATCTTTTCTTTTGTCTTGACTTTGGACAGGTTCATCACAATGTGTGTTGGAGAAGCTTGGTTAGAGTTGAGGTGACCTGGAGTCCAATATCCCTCTGAAAGCCGTGTATCAGAATCTTTGGTAATATTTGGGAAATTTTCTTTCATAATATTCTGTAGTATGGCTTCCTTTCCTCTGGGGCATTCTTCTTCCCCTTCTGGGATTTCTATAACTTGTATGTTGGACCGCTTCATAAGGTCCCATAATTCAGCCAGTGAACATTGTGCTTTCTCTGTCTTCTTTTCTGCCTCTTTTACTAACTGAGTTATCTCAAGAACTTTGTCTTTTACCTCTGAAATTCTTTCTTCTGCGTGGTCTAACCTGTTGCTGATACTTTCCATTGCATCTTTAAGTTCCCTAATTGACTGCTTCAGTTCCTTCAGTTCTGCTATATCCATTCTATATTCTTCATATCGTTCATCTCTTATTTGATTCTGTTTTTGGATTTCCTTTTGGTTATTTTCCACTTTATTAGCAGTTTCCTTTATTGTTTCCATCATTTCTTTCATTATTTTCATCACATGTTTTCTAAATTCCCTTTCTGTCATTCCTAACATTTCTTTATAGGTGGAATCCTCTGCAGTAGCTACCTCATGGTCCCTTGGAGGGGTTGTTCTGGACTGGTTCTTAATGTTGCCTGAAGTTTTCTGCTGATTCTTCCTCATGAATAATTTCTTTTATCAGTTTCAATGCCCTAATTTTCCTTTCACTTCCTCTTTTTCTTTAAGTTCCTGTGCCTGTGGACTAAGGTTTCGATGAGTCCTTTTGGTATAGGACCAGAAGGGTGAGAACGTTGAAAAGCAAGAAGGGATGAAAGAAAGAAGGAAAGAACGAAAAGAAAATAGAGAAAGGAGAGGGGGGTGGGTAAAAGTTATATTGACAAAAAGAAGAGAGGCACAGAAAGAGGGAGACAGAGCAATATAGGTGTACAGTTGGGTACTTTGACACAACCTTAAAAAACCCCAACTTCTGGGGGTGCCCGGTTGGGTGGTTCCCTTGAAATCAGCAACTCTTTGCTAACCTGATCAGACACAGTACCCCACCTCCACCAAGTAGAGACGATAGACAAAAATGCTATAAATCAAACCAAAACAAGCAAACAAAACTTTACAGGATAAAATTGGGTGAAAAACCAAATAATAGGGGTGGAAACATTAGCAAAAATGAAGTTCTAGTTATTGAAAAAGGGAGCAGTGGGAAATTGTCTTTATACTACAAAACTGGAGAAAGAAAAGAAAAAATCTGTATGGAAAAGGTTGAAATTAAAACCAAAACAACAATATCAAAATAAAAAACAAACAAACAAAACAAACAAACAAAACAACCCCAAAAAACAAAACAGTATATATATCTTATTGAATATTGTCTGGACAACAGCTGGTCTTCTTGGGTATGAAATGTTAATTACAATGCTGATACAACTAAGGCCTCAGCTGATTTCTCAAACCCCATAGGTAGACACCCTAAGTCTTTCTTCAGCCCTCTTAAAAGGCACTTTAAGCTTCTAAACTTGCTAAGCAGAAGCTTTCCCAGGAAAGTGCTTGTCACTGGAATCACTGGTGAAGTGGTTATCCACTTACCCAGTGCGCCAAAACCGGTCTCACTCTGCCCCTGAGGGTTAGGGCTGTAAGGCAGCTCAGACCCCGTCTTTAGGGTGCTCAGTCACTAGGTAACTAGGTCCCGCCCGATCCTTGCTCTGTAACCCTAGGGCAGACCCTGTTGGGGCAGTTCTCTCACAATGGCTCCCTGTGGCCCTCAGCCAAACACTATTAGCTCTGTCTGTCTGGCTCAGTGGCTCAGTCTGGGGCCCCAGACAATGCCTAAAGTTGTCCACTCTCCCGCTCAAACTCTCCCCAAGGTAGTTCAACTGAGTACCAAGTCCAAAAACACCAAAACAGTTCACGGGTAAGGCCTTTCTGGTTTGCAGTCTTGCTGCTACTGCACTTACAGCTGTCAGCGGGATTGGATCGATCGAACACATGCAATTACTTGCCAGTTTTCCACTGTTTTTGTCCTACTCTTGGGGTCCAGAAGTGTCTCGCTGACTCCCTGTACCCTAAAAGGGATGATTATAGGCAAATCTCACCAGCCAGAGATGCCTGGAGTCTTATCTCCCCAGACTCACAGTGCCCAGATGCAAGGAAGCTGTTACTCGGCCGCCATCTTGCTCTCCACCCCCACCATTCATTCATTTCTTTTCTGTGTATTAATTTGTTTTAAAATCTTAGGAGGTGTGTCTAATAGGCATCTCTAACTTAATATGTGAAAACCAAACTCTTTATTTTTTTCCTCTCAAATTCTGCTCCTTTCAGTCTTCCCCATCTTAATTAGGAATAAGAATGACAATTTGATTCCTGTCTTCTGAATGCTGAAGCCAAAAGCTCATCCCCCAATCCACCCTTCACCTCTTTTCTCTCACACCCCAAATCTGATCCACCAATCTCATGTCTTTAACAGCTTTATTGAAGTATTATTGACCTACAATAAAGTGCAGATTTAACGTGTACAATTTGATGTTTTGACACATGTATGCACCCATGCGACTATCACGATGATCAAGATAATTAACACATCCTATATGTCCACCAGAAACAAAATCTGGAATATACAGAGGGTGCCCAAAAAAGTATATATATTTTAAGAAAGGAACAAAACAAAAACTGTGTTAAAATTGTAATACTCAAGTCATATTTGACTTCTGCACTTACAAGAGGTGCTCAAACATGATTTGTATTCATCTTTTGTTATTGAATATTTGTAATATTGGATGTTACAGTACAGTTTTCCGTTCTTAAAATGCGTACACATTTTTTTTTTGGCACACTCTGTATTTATTGTTGAATGAAGGCATGTTTGTTGTGGAGGGAGTGAATGAAGTAGCAATGTACTTTTTTACTATATGCCACCAGATCTTAAAGCATATAATAAAAAGTGATTTTAATTTTTCTTGTTTCTATTTAGACTAGAATCAATAATAATATATAGGTGGAAAAAGCAAAATTTCAAAATGTTATAATTGAATATTACTTTCCTTATATTTACCTTGAATAGTATTTGGATATATATATGTATATAATATATACATATATATATGTGTATATATATGTATATATATATATTTTTTAGAGACAGAGTCTCACTTTATCACCCTTGGTAGAGTGCCGTGGCATCACAGCTCATAACAACCTCCAACTCCTCAGCTTCGGCTATTCTCTTGCCTCAGCCTCCTGAGTAGCTGGGACTACAGGTACCTGCCACAATGCCCAGCAGTTGCAGCAAGTTGCAGTTTGGCTGGGGCCGAGTTCAAACCGGCCACCCTTGGTATACGGGGCTGGCACCCTATTCACTGAGCCACAGGCACCACCCTAGATATACTTTTATAGGAAAGTCCAGAGATCTTAATTACTGGCTACCTAGTTTTGTAGATTTTCTGGGATTTTGATTTATCTTAATTATTATTTTTTTAATTTTCAGATTAATATGAGGGTACAAATGACTGTTTTACATTGTTTGTGTTTGTTAGGTAAAGTCCAAGCAGTAGTTGAGCCCTTCACTGAAGAGAAGTGTCATGTACCCTTTCATTGTGCCCATTAGGTGTGAGCACACCAAGCACTCTCCCTTCTTCCTCTTTCCCTACCTTTCTCCCCCACACACACACACACTTGAATTTAATTGTGTTTTTTCTCATGTGTGAGTGTGTAGTCATTCATCTCCAGGCTTCAATTAGTATTGAGTACATTGGATACCTGTTTTTCTAGTCTTGTGACACTTTACTAAGGAGAATGTTCTTCAATCCCATTCAGATTATTACGAAAGATGTAAAGTCTCCATCTTTTTTATGGCTGCATAGTATTCCATAGTACACATACACCACAGCTTATTAAACCATTCATGGGTTGATTAAACCATTCTTGGGTTGGTTCCAAATCCTGGCAATTGTAAATCGAGCTATTTATCTGTATTCTTTTAAACAATTATTTTCCTAACAATGAATGTGGTGGTGGTAGCTCTTCCTATCTGCATATAAGTAATTAGTGAATGAATT
Source organism: Nycticebus coucang (assembly GCF_027406575.1). Classification (NCBI taxonomy): domain Eukaryota; kingdom Metazoa; phylum Chordata; class Mammalia; order Primates; family Lorisidae; genus Nycticebus; species Nycticebus coucang. The sequence goes on from NC_069789.1 coordinate 37,799,833, forward strand.
GGCTTTCTTTTTAACTCGTAGCATTTGAATATGTGGTACTGATGCTTTACATAAACTCTAACCCCATGTGTATTGTTTGCTAACACTTCATATGGAATTTTCGCCAGGTAAAGTTTGAATAAAAGTTAAAAATAAAGTAGTTTGGGGTGGAAAGAGACATAGAAATCTAAGTCATAGAAGATTTCTGTTCAGGAAATTTGTAGCCAGGAGTAACAGGGACAATATTTATCCTTTCCCATTAAACATCTGAAAAACTGGACAAAATACATGAAACAACAGTTTTCAGACATCAGACAAGAAGCAATATGGAACAGTGATTCCTAAGTAAAGTTGAGCACATGAGATGAATGTTGTAGTTGCTGCAGTTTATTTCCTGGAGAGTTTCAAGGCCATAGCCAGGGAAGGGAGATTCAAATAGGAAATCTTTAGTTAAAGAAACATATTTGAAAGTTTGGAGAAGCCCATGCAGCTAGAATTTGCAGGGCAGAATACAAGAGAGAAGCAAGTTATATGGAGAAGTAAAAACTGTATAGAAAGCAAGACCCAGAGATCTACAGAGGACTTCCTGAGAACCTTCAGCTAGTAACAATAAGCATAGTTGACTGAACTACCTGAGCTCAGGGAAAGAACAGCAAAGAGGAATGTGAGGACAATTGTTGGCATAGATAACAATTTGTATTGGCACTAACCAGAATGGAAAAGTTTGTAGAGTATTTACAATTTATAAATGGGTAGAGTATTTACTAAAGGGGACAAATTAACCCAAGATTAAATGCTACTCTGATCCTGCCTAACAAAGCTTAAAAGTAAACTTTTAAAAACTCAAAATATTTCCAAGTAAATTAACTGTATTTTACAAACAAAGCTCAAGAACATTTAAAAGAATACAAAAATGTCCAGCACTCAAGAAAATAATAATGTCTGAAATCCAGTAAAAAATCATACTGCATGCAAAGAAGCAGGAAAATGCAAGTCATAATGAAAAGAAAAATCAATAAACAAAAACTAATAGAAATGACCCTAATGATGGAATTACAAGTGAACATCAACACAGTTATATACCATATATTCAAGATGCTGTAGGAAAGCATGTAAAGGAGAAACAAGAAGGATGTAAAAACAATTTGACTCAACTTAGGTAAAAAAAAAAAAACCCAGTGGCTGAGATGCAAAATACACTGGATAGGATTAACAGAAGATTGGACACTGCAGAAGGAAATACTACTGAGCTTGAAGATGTAGTGATATACACTCTCAAAAATCAAACACATAGAGAAAAGATACTGAAGGACACAAACAGGGCATCAGTATGCACAACTTCAACAACCCAATACACATGTGATTTGAGTCCCTGAAAGAGAGAAAGACAACATGTTTGAATAAATAATGAATAAAAGTGTTCCAAGTTTGATGAAAATTCAGATTCAATAAGCTCAACAAACCCTAAACATAAGAAAGCTGAAGACAATGACACCAATGCACATCACATTTTTTAAAACCAGTGGTAAGGAAAAAAACTTGAAAAGCATCAAGACTCTACATAAGTGATTTTCAACTAGTGTTCCATGGCATACTGATGTGCTCTGAAAAGTTTTAAAGATTATTAATTAAATTAATTTTGAAATAAGTTCAAAGCATATTCTTCGTTTACTCATTTTTTTTTGATCAACGTAATTTAAGTGTGCTGCAGAAGTTTAACTATAGGTTCAAGTATTCTGGGAGATAAAAAACGTTTGAAAAACACTGGTCTAGATTCTAGAGAAAAAATACACAATATGCACAGAAGAACAAAGATAACATGACAGGAGACTTCTTTCCAGAAACACACAAGTGAGAAGACAATAGGTCAATATTTTTAAAGTTCAGAAAGAAAATTTTTGAAAATGGACACCTTAGATTTGTACCCTAAGTGAAAATATTTTTTAAAGATGAGTAAAGGCTTTTTAATAAATGGAGCTAGGTCATCTGGATATCCACATGCAAAATAATTAAATTGAATCCTTCCTTATGCTTTATTAAAAAAATTATCTCAGACAGCCCTCAGAATGGGAGAAGATATTTGCAGGTTATGTCTCCAACAAAGGTTTAATAACCAGAATCCACAGAGAACTCAAACCTATTAGCAAGAAAAAAACAAATGATCCCATCTCAGAGTGGGCAAGGGACTTGAAGAGAAACTTCTCTGAAGAAGAAAGGCACACAGCCTACAGACACATGAAAAAAAAAATTCTCATCATCCTTAGTCATCAGAGAAATGCAAATCAAAACTATTTTGAGGTATCATCTAACTCCAGTAAGATTAGCCCACATCACAAAATCCCCAAACCAGAGATGTTGGAATGGATGTGGAGAAAAGGGAACACTTCTACATTGTTGGTGGGAATGCAAACTAATATCTTCCTTTTGGAGGAAGTGTTTGGAGAACACTTAGGGATCTAAAAATAGACCTGCCATTCACTCCTACAATTACTGTACTAGATGTATATCCAGAAGACCAAAAAATCACATTATAACAAAGATATTTGTATTATATTGTTTATTGCAGCCCAATTCATAATTGATAAGTCATGGAAGAAGCCCAAGTGCCCATCGAGCCACGAATGGATTAATAAATTGTGGTATATGTACACCATGGAATATTATGCAGCCTTAAAGAAAGATGAAGACTTTACCTCTTTCATGTTTACATGGATGGAGCTGGAACATATTCTTCTTAGCAAAACATCTCAAGAATGGAAGAAAAAGTATCCAATGTACTCAGCCCTACTATGAAACCAATTTATAGATTTCATATGAAAGCTATAACCCAATTATAGCCCAAGAATATGGGGAAAGGGGAGAGGGAGGGGAGAGGAGGAGAAAGGATGGGAGGAGGGAGGGTAATCTGTGGGACCCCACCTACAGTGCATCTTACAGGGGTACATGCGAAATTTACTAAATGTGGAATATGAATGTCTTAACACAGTAACTAAGAAAATGCTGTGAAAGCTATGTTAACCAGTTTGATGAAAATATTTCAAATTGAATATAAAACCAGCACTTTGTACCCCATGATTGCATTGATGTACACAGCTATGATTTAATAAAAAAAATTACTCAAAATAGATTACAAACCTAAATGAAAGAGCTAAAACCATAAAACTCTTAGAAGATAAGAGAGGGGTCAGTCTGGAAGCAGGCAATGATGTCCTAAATGTGACACAAAAGTTATAAAAAATGACACCAAGAAAAGTAAAAAATTATAAACCAATTTCATCAATTAAAAACTTCTGTTTTCAAAGGGCACCATTAAGAAAATAAAGAGAAGAGGGTGGCACCTGTGGCTCAAAGGAGTAGGGCACCGGCCCCATATGCCTGAGGTGGCGAGTTCAAACCCAGCCCTGTCCATAAACTGCAAAAAGGAAAAAAAAAAAAGAAAAGAAAAGAAAGAAAGAAAACGAAGAGAAGAAAATATTTGAACACAACAGAAGAAAATATTTGCAATTCATATATTTGATAGGAACTTGTATCCAGAATATATAAGGATTCTTATAACTCATTAATAAAAAAGATGAATAACTCAACTATAACATAGACAAAGGATTTTAATAGAAATCCCTCTAAAGAAAATATCCAGTAGTAAAGCATATACTCAGCATCATTAGCTAGCAGAAAAGTGTAATTTGGAATCACAAATGAGGTTCTTCTTCATATTAGGATAACTATAATTAAAAAGATAATAACAAGTGCTGGCAAGTATGTGGAGAAATGGGAACTGCTATAAACTAATAGTAGGAGTAGCAAATGGGACAGCCTCTTTGGAAAATGGTCCGGAAGTTCCTCAAGAGTTTAAACATAGAGTTACCATATTATGCAATAATTCCACTCCTAGGTAGATAACCAAGAGCAATGAAAACATACCTATACACAAAATTTGGTCCACAAATGCTTGTTACAGTATTATGCAAAATAGAAAAAAATGGAAATAATGCAAGTGTCCATCCAACTGAAGAATCAATAGATAAATTGTGGTCTATCAATACAATGACAACACAAAAGAAATGAAATAATGATACATACTACAATATGCATGTCCCATGAAAAAATTATGGTAAATGGAAGTACTTAGCCAGAAAATACCACATACTGTATGGTTCCATTTAGATAAAAATTCCAGAATAGACAAATCTATAGTCACAGAAAGTAGTATCCTAGTGAAGATGGGGAAACTGGATAGTGACAGATAAAGCATACAGGGTTTCTCTCTTTGGGGTGACTGTGGTGATGATTGCACAACTCTATGACCATATTGCACCACCATAAAACTAAATACTTCAAATGTGTGAATTATATGGTATATGATTTATATGTTAATAAAATCATACACCTGCATCCCCCAAAAGAGAAGATTCCCAAGTCAAAAAGTATGTTTCTAAATATGCAAAACAAGAAAAAACATAATAAATATATTTTCACAAAAGCTAAAAGAATTCAGTATTATCAGATCTATAGCTACAAGAAATGTTGAAGTCCTTTAGGCAGAAAGAAAACACCAGATGGAAATCTGGATCTACATAGAAAAATTAAAACTTCCAGAGATATCTACCTACAAGGAAAGAAAGCATTTTACTGCAAAGACATTTGCACTAGAATGTTTATTGCACCTCAATTTATAATTGCCACAATGTGAAATCAACCCAAGTGCCCATCAACTCATGAATAGATTAACAAACCATGGTATATGTATACCATGGAGTACTATTCATCCATATGAAAAGATGGAAAGTTTGCATCTTTTGTGTTTATCTGGACGGAGTTGAAACACATTCCTCTTAGTAAAGTATGACAAGAATAGAAAAACAAGTACCCAATGTACTCAATACTAATATGAAGGTCTCTCCTTTTCTCCTCCCTGAGAGAGACACACTTCTAACTCTCAATACTAATATGAAACCAAAATATAGCCAATACATTCCCACACAAAAGGAAAACACAGTATATTCTAGTGAGGGGAAGGAGAGAGGACAGAAAGGGGAAAGAGAAGTAGGGAAGGTGATTAGCGGGTTCTCACCTGATGTGGGCAATGTGAAAGTGCTCAGCACATCCCCTAGGTGAAGGGCTCTGCTACAACTTTACCTTCGAAATAAAAACAATGTAACCTAAACATTTGTACTCTTAAATTAATCTGAAATAAATATATATATAGACCAAATAAATACAGTAATCAAATGTGATTACTAATCAAATCAGTAATTGCATTAAATGTAAACAATCAAAAACACCCTATCAAAGACAGAATTGTTGGATTTATTAAAAATGCAAGACTCAACCAAGTAATTTCAAGCTGTCTGTAAGAAAACACACTTTAAACATAAAGACAAAAGTAAGTCAAATTTTAAAAAGGATATATCAAGCTAACAGTAGTCAAAAAGAAGGGGAAGTAGCCATAGTATTATAATATCACACAAAGTAGATTTCAGTGCAGGAATATTACTAGGATAAGTCATTTTATAATATTTAAGAAGCCAACTCATTAAGACAACATGACAATTATAAATGTCTATGTACCTGATAATAGAGCTTCAAAATACTATGAAGCAAAAATTAATAAAACCTGATGGGAGGACTGTACACATTTATAATTATGATTGGAGATTAGAGTGCTGAAGTCTATCTCATTGATAGAACAAGTGCACAGAAAATCAATAAGGATATAGAAGACTTAACACTATCACTTAACTTGAATTAAGTGTATTTATAGAACACTCTACCCAACAGCAGAAAAATACACATTCTTTTTTTTTTTAATTTTGAGACAGAGTCTCACTGTTGCCCTGGGTAGAGTACTGTGACATCATTATAAATCAGTAGCTAAAAACATTTGGAAGATCTCCAAGTTTTAGAAATTAATAATAAACTTTTAAATAACCCGAGTCAAAGAAGAAATTAAATGTGCATTTATAAAATATTCCACTGTGATTGAAAATGAAAATAAAATATGCACAAATTTGTGAGATGCCAACATAATACTGCTTAAAACAAAACTTGTAGCCCACAATAAAAAATCAAAAAAGTCTCAGATTAATAACCTCATCTTAAAAAAACTAGAAAAAGAAGAGCAAATTAAAACACAGGATATCAGGAGAATAGAAATAAGAATAATAAGTCTAAAAAAAAAATAGGGGCCTCCTCCATGTGGGCCAGATCCTCTGTTGGCACATTTTCTTTCTTTTTTTTTTGGCCGGGGCTAGGTTTGAACCCACCACCTCTGGCATATGGGACCGGCGCCCTACTCCTTGAGCCACAGGCGCCGCCCTGTTGGCACATTTTCAAACCTCTCACCTCCAGAGCTGGTGGCCAGTGGAAAGAACAAGTGAGGAAGGCTCGTCCCACAGGCCATGGGGCTACAGAAGGATGGAGCTGTGACTGGAGCTGTCAGCACTGCATCCCAGAATAATGGAGGTTTCCCAGTTTGGAGATCCTCAGAGATGCATCAACTTTCTTAAAAACCAAGGAGGCAACATAATGTGGTCTTCAAATCAGGACTTTAATTTTTAGAAGGGAATAAAACTGATTTTGGAAGATAGGATGACTAGAGCTGCAGAAAGAAAGTATTCTGAGGGGCGGAGACAAGACGGCTGTCTGAAGCCAGCTTTCCACAGAGGCTCTCATCCAGAAGGAGAGTTAAAGGACAGAAATTTAGCAAGTAAACTGGTGGATTACAGCTGCGCCAGGAGAGAAGATTGAAGAATGCTGATCAATCCTGCTGAGGTAAGCTGCGACCCCAAGGATACAAACAAAAGGTACAAAATTCATCACCAAGCAGAAGGGAGTCCCTTCCCCCATGAGAACAGCTCAGAGTACCCCATAAACAAATGAGCAGAGTTCAAAAGTCCTCCCATCGTACTCTACGGAAGAGACCCTCTAAAAACTGCACCTACTTCCCTTACTAAGGTGCCATAGCGCTCTGCTGCAAGGCATAAAACTGTGTAAAACTGTATATATTCTCTATCTGCAATTCTGAGCTCTCAGCACTCCCCTTCACTCTCACTCTGAGGTCTGGAGGCCTGTCCCCCAGGAGTCCACATTCTTGGGTGATTTCTTGAGGGCTGTGGACAGGGCCTGGACTGTAGCTGGTCAGTGCTGATTCTGTGGCACAGGAGTGAGGAGAGGTCGGCTGAGAGGGAACCAAACCAGAGCAGTGGTGCCCTGACGTGTAGAGCAGCAGCAATTTTTGGCAACAATAGGGCTCACCCCCGAATATTCTGGAGTCACACCCCCTGTCTCTCTGGGCAACCAGAGGAAGCCAGGCATCTTCTCAGTTGGCAACCACCACGGAACAGATCTGGGAAGGAAACGCAGGCCCCAAGAGTAAAGGATTTGCCTGAGGCAGTACTGGCCTGGATGGAGCATGGGGACTAGAAAACGCACGCACAGAGCCAGGAGATTCCCAGGGCGGGGCTGACACAGAGGACCGCTTTACTGAGCCTAATACATACCCAGCTTCCAGAGGATTGTCAGCCTAAACAAAGGAGTGTAGGCAGAGGCTGGAACTGACAGGTAACCGTGCTATGAATACAAACTACAGCAGAAACAATACAGCAGCACAGACAGGGCCTGAAGCACAGGTTCTGGGAACTGAAACAGCTTCTCTTCTGCAGGGGAATTTAGCAGGGACAGAAACAAATTCCCGCAAAGTTGTTCTGTTCTATCAGTAACATCAATCAGGGCCAGGGCTGGAACTGAGTGAACAGCCCCAGCCTCCGGTGTTTGTCAGGCCTCACCTCCCTCTGCTGGATAGAGGCAGAGAGCAGTGGCCTGGCTGAGCAGACATAAATTTCCTTGTGATTCAGAGAGGTGCAAACCCCTGGAGTATCCGCTCATTGGAGGCAACAGGATCAGAGCCCTGTGGGGTTATCAGTGATTGGGTGTGACAGAGGTGCACCAACCTTTTCAGACTAATCTATTTGCTGAGTGGATCCTCCTGACCCCACGGAGCAACAAAGCAAGTCATATTTGAGTTGTCAGCAGACCCCTACAATCTAGTTGCCAGAGACCATTTAAACTCTTCTATCTGACAGGTGCAGACTGAGGCAATTGATTTCGACCTTTTGAACTAGGCCAATCACCTGAGGACTATCCAAGTGGTGCCCTGGGTGTGGTTGTAGAAAGGTTTGATTTTCCTTTTCCAATTGTTGCCTGTGTGGGGCAGGGTGACTTAAATGCTGGTATTTCTCCATAGCTGAGAATTCAACCAAGACTAACTGTTTCACTAGGGTCAGACAGAGACCAGCTGAAAACAAGACAGAGCCACATACCCCCACTATACCAAACAGGTCCCCAGTTTCTCAGCCTGTAGCACTGTACGGGTCCTCGGCAAAGCTCCAGGGGAAAAATCAAACAGTATAAAATAATCATGGGGTAGAATCAGCAGAAAAACTCTAGTAACATGAATAACCAGAATAGATCAGCCCCTCCCACCCCCCAGGAAAGATATGGCAGATGTAACTGAGATCCCATTCATAAACAGCTGGCTGACATGTCAGATATTGAATTCAAAATTTCAATTGCAAACAAGATTAATTGAATGGAGGAAAATTTGGAAATAGAAATTTGAGGAACAATTCAAAAGTTGGGATTAGAAATTCAAGGAGAAATTCAAAAGTTGTCTCAAGAATTCAACGACTTTAAAGACAAAACTACCAAAGATTTTGACACACTGAAGCAAAAATTTGCAGTCCTCTGAAAACTACAGTAGAATCCCTCAGTAACAGAGTGGAGCAAGCAGAAGAAAGGATTTATGACATTGAAGAGAGTTTGAGCTCCCAAACTCTCAAAGAGGGAGAGAAATGGAGAACAAAAACGGATCATTCTCTCAGAGAGTTCTGAGATAATTTGAAGAAGGCTAATATCCGCCTCATAGGGATCCCTGAAAGTGATGAAGTGGCTTTGCAAGGAACAGAGGCCCTTCTCCATGAAATTATGAAGGAGAATTTTCCAGACATGCCAAGAGATACTAAAAATCAGATAGCAGACAGTTTCAGAACCCCAGCACCACTCAACCGGAATAAGACACCCCGCAGGCACATCATAATTAACTTCACTTAAGTTAATATGAAGGAGAAAATTCTGAAAGCAGCCAGACATAAGGAAACCATTACCTACAAAGGGAAGAATATTAGAATGACTGCAGATATCTCTGCTGAAACTTTTCAAGCCAGAAGAGGGTGGTCATTGACTTTTAATCTCCTAAAACAAAATAACTTTCAACCCCGGATACTGTATCCAGCTAAACTGACTTTCATTTATGATGGAGAAATGAAATACTTTAATGACATTCAATGGTTGAAGAAATTTGCCATAACCAAACCAGCCCTTCAGCATATTCTCAGACCTATCCACATAAAAACCAGCCCAACCCTCTACCACAAAAGTAAACTCACTCAGAAACTTTTGATCAAAGTCCAACTTACACAGTGGCAAAGGGATTAAAAATATCCACTGGACTTTCAAAAAACTCAATACCCAAAATTTTACCAGACTTATCATATTTTCCATTAATGTGAATGGCTTAAACTGTCCTCTAAAGAGGCACAGGTTGGATGACTGGATACAAAAACTCAGGCCAGATATTTGCTGCACACAAGAATCACATCTTACCTTAAAAGATAAACATAGACTCAGGGTGAAAGGATGGTTATCCATATTTTAGGCAAATGGTAATCAGAAAAAAGCAGGTATTGCAATTCTATTTGCAGATACAATAGGCTTTAAACCAACAAAAGTAAGGAAGGATAAGAAAGGTCACTTCATATTTGTTAAGGGTAATACTCGATATGATGAGATTTCAATTATGAATATTTATGCACCCAACCAGAATGCACCACAATTTACAAGACAAACTCTAACAGACATGAGCAACTTGATTTCCCCTAGGTCCATAATAGTCGGAGATTTCAACACTCCTTTGGCAGTGTTGGATTGATCCTCTAAGAAGAAGCTAAGCAAAGAAATATTAGATTCAAACCTAACCATCCAACATTTGGATTTAGCAGACATGTACAGAACATTTCATCCCAAGAAAACTGAATACACATACTTCTCATCAGCCCAGAGAATGTACTACAAAATTGATCACAACTTAGGTCACAAGTCTAACCTCAGTAAATTTAAAGGAATAGAAATTATTCTTTGCATCTTCTCAGACCACCATGGAATAAAAGTTGAAGTCAGTAAAAACAGGAATCTGCATACTCATACAAAAACATGGAAGTTAAATAACCTTATGCTGAATGATAGCTGGGTCATACATGAGATTAAGAAGGAAATTGCCAAATTTTTGGAACAAAACGACAATGAAGACATGAATTATCAGAACCTCTGGGATACCACAAAGGCAATCCTAAGAGAGAAATTTATGGTAATGCAAGCCTTCCTAAGAGAACGGAAAGAGAGGAAGTTAACAACTTAATGGGACATCTCAAGCAACTGGAAAAGGAAGAACATTCCAACCCCAAACCCAGTAGAAGAAAAGAAATACAAAAAATTAGAGCAGAATTAAATGAAATTGAAAACAAAAGAATTACACAACAGATCAATATCAACAAGTTGGTTTTTGAAAATGTCAATTAAATAGATAAACCTTTGGCTAACTTTACCAGGAAAAAAAGAGTAAAATCTCTCATTTCATCAATAAGAAATGACAAAGATGAAATAACAACAGACTCCTCAGAAATTCAAAAAATCCTTAATGACTATTAAAAGAAACTTTATTGTCAGAAATATGAAAATCTGAAGGAAAATGACCAATACTTGGAAGCACGTCTCCTTCCAAGACTTAGCCAGAATCAAGTGGAAATTTTGAACAGGCCAATATCAAGTTCTGAAATAAAATCAACCATACAAAATCTCCCTAAAAAGAAAAGTCTGGGACAAGATGGCTTCACGTCAGAATTCTACCAAACCTTTAAAGAGGAACAAGTACCTATATTACTTAACCTGTCCTAAAATATAGAAAAAGAAGGAAGACTACCCAACACGTTCTATGAAGCAAACATCACCCTGATCCCCAAACCAGGAAAAGACCCAACAAGATAAAAAAATTATAAAACAATATCACTAATGAATATTGATGCAAAAATATTCAACAAGATCCTAACAAACAGAATCCAGCAACACATCAAACAAATTATACATCATGACCAAGTCGGTTTTATCCCAGGATCTCAAGGCTGGTTCAATATATGTAAATCTCTAAATATAATGTAGTACATAAAAAAATTAAAAAACAAAGACCATATGATTCTCTCAATTGATGCAGAAAAATCTTTTGATAATATCCAGCATCCGTTCATGATCAGAATGCTTAAGAAAATGGGTATAGAAGGAACATTGCTTAAACTGATAGAGGCCATCTATAGCAAACCCACAATCAATATTGTATTGAAAGGAGTTAAATTGAAATCATTTCCACTCAGATCAGGAACCAGAAAAGTCTGCCCATTGTCTCCACTGCTCTTTAACATTGTAATGGACGTTTTAGCCATCGCAATTAGGGAAGAAAAGGCGATCAAGGTTATCCATATAAGGTCAGAAGAGATCAAACTTTCACTCTTCGCAGATGATGTGATCGTGTATTTGAAAAACACCAGGGATTCTACTACAAAACTCTTAAAAGTGATCAAGGAATACAGCAGCGTCTCAGGTTACAAAATCAACATTCATAAATCGGTAGCATTTATATATACCAACAATAGTCAAGCTGAGAAAACAGTTAAGGACTCTATTCCATTTACAGTAGTGCCAAAGAAGATGAAATATTTGGCAGTATACCTAACAAAGGATGTAAAAGATCTCTATAAAGAGAACTATTAAACTCTAAGAAAAGAAATAGCTGAAAAAGTTAACAAATGGAAAAACATACCATGCTCATGACTGGGAAGAATCAACATTGTTAAAATTTCCATACCACCCAAAGCAATATACAATTTTAATGCAATCCCTATTAAACCTCCACTGTCATACTTTAAAGATATTGAAAAAACAGTGCTTTGTTTTATATGGAATCGAAAATACCTCGAGTAGCCAAGACATTACTCAGAAATAAAAACAAAGCAGGAAGTATCATGTTACCAGACCTCAGACTATATTATAAATCAATAGTGATCAAAACAGCATGCTACTGGCACAAAAAGAGAGAGGTAGATGTATGGAACATAATAGAGAACCAAGAGATTAACCCAGCTTCTTACTGTTATTTGATCTTTGACAACGCAATTAAAAATATTCAGTGGGGAAAAGATTTCCTACTTAACAAATGGTGCTGGGTGAACTGGCTGGCAACCTGCAGAAGACTGAAATTGGACCCACACCTTTCACCATTAACAAGATAGACACTCACTGGATTAAAGATTTAAACTTAAGACATGAAACTATAAAAATACTAGAAGAGAATGCAGGGAAAACCCTTGAAGAAATCGGCCTGGGCGAGTATTTTATGAGGAGGACCCCCCAGGCAATTGAAGCAGCTTCAAAAATACACTATTTGAACCTGATCAAACGAAAAATCTTCTGCACAGCCAAGAACACAGTAAGTAAAGCAAGCAGACAGCCCTCAGAATGGGAGAAGATTTTTGCAGGTGATGTCTCCGACAAAGGTTTAATAACCAGAATCCACAGAGACCTCAAACGTATAAGCAAGACAAGAACAAGTGATCCCATCGCAGGCTGATCAAGGAACTTGAAGAGAAACTTCTCTGAAGAAGACAGGAACACGGCCTATAGACATATGAAAAAATGCTCATCATCTTTTATCATCAGAGAAATGCAAATCAAAACTACTTTGAGATATCATCTAACTCCAGTAAGATTAGCCCATATCACAAAATCCCAAGACCAGAGATGTTGCCGTGGATGTGAAGAAAAGGGAACACTTCTACACTGCTGGTGGGAATGCAAATTAATGCATTCCTTTTGGAAGGATGTTTGGAGAACAGTTAGAGATCTAAAAACGACCCGCCATTCAATCCTATAATTCCTCTCTAGGTATATACCCGGAAGACCAAAAATCACATTATAACAAAGATATTTGTACCAGAATGTTAATATCAGCCCAAATTGCTAAGTCATGGAAAAAGCCCAAGTGCCCATCAATCCATGAATGGATTAATAATTTGTGGTATATGTACACCATGGAATAATATGCAGCCTTAAATAAAGATGGAGACTTCACCTCTTTCATGTTTACATGGATGGAGCTGGAACATATTCTTCTTAGTAAAGTATCTCAAGAATGGGGGATTGGATTAAAGATGGCAGCCGAGTAACAGCTTCCTTGCAACTGGGCACTGTGAGTCTGGGGAGATAAGACTCCAGACATCTCTGACTGGTGGGATCTGCCTATAATCATCCCTTTGAGGATACAGAGAGTCAGCAAGGGACTTCTGGACCCCAAGAGGAGGACAAAAACTGTGGGAAACTGGCAAGTGGTTGTGTGTGTTGGATCGACCTAATCATGCCAGCAACCGTAAGTACAAGCAGCAGTGAGACTGCAAACCAGAAAGGCCTTACCTGTGAACTGTTTCAGTGTTTTTGGACTTGGCACTCAGTTGAACTGCCTTGGGGAGAGCTTGAGCAGGAGTGCGGAGAACTTTGAGCATTGTCTGGGGTCCCAGACAGAGCCACTGAGCTGGGCTGCAGGGAGCCATTGTGTGAGAGAACTGCCCCGGAAAGATCCACCCTCAGGATCCCAGAGCAAGGATCTGGCGGGACCTAGTAATGTAGGGACTGAGCAGCCTAAAGGCGGGGACTGAGCTGCCTTATAGCCTTAACACTTAGGAACAGAGTAAGATGGTTTTGGCACACTGGATTCTTGGGCTGTTGCCCTGGGTAGAGTGCTGTGGTGTCACAGCTTATAGCAACCTCAAATTCCTGGGCTTGGCGCTGCCCGGACCTCAATAAGATCTGTGCCATGACCCCGCACTAACCGGGCCTCCACATGCCCTGACAGGAGCTGTGCAACCCTGCATCCTCCCTCCTGTGTCCTCCCAACCTCCACACTGGCCTGCTCATCTGGCCAGGGATACTGGTAGCTGTGGGCCCTCTGGAGCCCTCCCTGCCTCTACGCAGAGCCCTTCTCCTGGCCAGACTGCTGGAGCATTGGGCTCTCTGTGCCAAAGTCACTTGGTGCAAGGCACTCCCAGAACCGTGCGCACCACCTCCCACCCTGTTTCTGGATCCGGGTGTGTCACATGCCGGAGCTGCTTCCAGAACTAGAAATCCTTAGCTGGAGCAGCCCCAGAGGAACTACACAGGGTCACTCCTACAAAGATTAAGCAACAATAGAGTGATCCCGCTGGGATCTAATCTTGGAGAGACACTTCCCCAACTCTGAAGATGGCCAGAGGCAATGGTGAAAAACAATCATGAGGTGAAATCAACAGAAAAACTCTGGCAATATGAATAATCAGAGTACATCAACTTTCTAAGGATCAATGGGTCAGACACAGCACAATATCCCATGCACAAACAAATAGCTGAGATGTCAGAAATCGAATTCAGAATCTGGATAGCAAATAAGATTGAATTAGAACTCCAAGCAGTAACCCAAAAGATATCTCAAGAATTCAACAAATTCAAAGACCAAATGACCAAAGATTTTGACACATTGAGACAAGAAGTTGCAGCCCTCAATGATCTGAGAAACACAGTAGAATCCCTCAGTAACAGAATGGAGCAAGCATAAGAAAGGATTTCTGACATTGAAGACAAAGTTTTCGAATGCTCCCAAACTCTCAAAGAGCATGAGAAATGGAGGGCAAAAACAGATCACTCTCTCAGAGAGCTCTGGGATAATTCAAAGAAAAGGAATATTCATCTTATAGGGATCCCCGAAAGCGACAAAGTGGCTTCACAAGTCACAGAGTCTCTTCTCCATGAGATTTTGAAGGAGAATTTTCCAGAATCCCAAGAGATTTCAAAATTCAGATAACAGACAGTTTCAGAACTCCAGCACGACTCAATCCAAATAAGACATCCCCAGACATCATAATCAATTTCACTAAAGTTAATATTAAGGAGAAATTTCTGAAAGCTGCCAGACGAAAGAAAACCATTACCTACAAGGGGAAGAATATTAGAATAACTGCAGATCTCTCTGCTGAAACTTTTCAAGCCAGAAGAGGATGGTCATCAACTTTTAATCTCCTAAAACAAAATAACTTTCAATCCAGGATCCTGTACCCAGCTAAACTGAGTTTCATCTATGATGGAGAAATCAAATACTTCAATGACATTCACATGTTGAAGAAATTTTCCATAACTAAACCAGCTCTCCAGGATATTCTCAGACCTACCTCCATAAAGACCAGCGTAATCCTCCACCACAAAAATAAACTCACAAGGAAAATCTTGATCAAATTCCAACTTCCACCTTTACAAAAGCATTAAAAATGTCCACTGGACTCTCAAAAGGCTTATCATATTCTCAATTAATGTGAATGGTTTAAAACATCCTCTAAAGAGGCACAGGTTGGCTGACTGGATACAAAAACTGAAGCCAGATATATGCTGCATAGAAGAATTGCATCTTACATTAAGAGACAAATATAGACTCAAGGTGAAGGGATGGTCATCTATATTCCAGGCAAATGGAAAGCAGAAAAAAGCAGGTGTTGCAATCCTGTTCGCAGACGCAATAGGCTTTAAACCAACCAAAATAATTAAGGATAAGGATGGACACTTCATATTTGTTAAAGGTAATACTCAATATGATGAGATCTCTATTATTAATATTTATGCACCCAACCACAACGCACCTCAATTTATAAGAGAAACTCTAACAGACATGAGCAACTCGATTTCCTTCACTTCCATAGTAGTTGGAGATTTTAACGCCCCTTTAGCAGTGCTGGATAGATCCTCCGAAAAGAAGCTAAGCACAGAAATTTTAGATTTAAACTCAACCATTCAACATCTGGACTTAACAGACATCTACAGAACATTTCATCCCAACAAAACTGAATACACATTCTTGTCATCAGCCCACAGAACATACTCCAAAATCGACCACATCCTAGGCCACAAATCTAACCTCAGCAAATTTAAAAAAATAGAAATTATTCCTTGCATCTTCTCAGACCATCATGGAATAAAAGTTGAACTCAATAACAACAGGAATCTGCATACCCATACAAAAACATGGAAGCTAAACAACCTTATGCTGAAGGATAGATGGGTTATAGACGAAATTAAGAAGGAAATCACCAAATTTTTGGAACAAAACAACAATCAAGACACGAATTACCAGATCCTCTGGGATAGTGTAAAGGCAGACCTAAGAGGGAAATTTATAGCACTGCAAGCCTTCCTCAGGAAAATGGAAAGAGAGGAAGTTAATAACTTAATAGGACATCTCAAGCCACAGGAGAAGGAAGAACACTCCAACCCCAAACCCAGCAGAAGAAAAGAAATAACCAAAATAGGAGCATAATTAAATGAAATTGAAAACAAAAGAATTATACAACAGATCAATAAATCCAAAATTTGATTTGTTGAAAAGATCAATAAAATAGATAAACCTTTGGCCAACCTAACCAGGAAAAAAAGAGTAAAATCTCTAATTACATCAATCAGAAATGGTAAAGATGAAATAACAACAGACCCCTCAGAAATTCAAAAAATCCTTAAGGAATACTACAAGAAACTCTACTCTCAGAAATATGAAAATCTGAAAGAAATCAACCAATACCTGGAAGTATGCCACCTACCAAGACTTAGCCAGAATGAAGTGAAAATGTTGAACAGGCCTATATCAAGTTCTGAAATAGCATCAACTATACAAAATCTCCCTAAAAAGAAAAGCCCAGGACCAGATGGCTTTATGTCAGAATTCTACCAAACCTTTAAAGAAGAACTAGTACCTATACTACTAAACCTGTTCCAAAATATAGAAAAAGAAGGAAAATTACCCAACATATTCTACAAAGCAAACATCACCTTGATCCCCAAACCAGGGAAAGACCCAACAAGAAAAAAAATTATAGACCAATATCATTAATGGATATTGATGCTAAAATACTCAATAAGATCCTAACAAACAAAATCCAACAACACATCCAAAAAATTATACACCATGACCAAGTGGGATTTATCCCAGGTCTTAAGGCTGGTTCAATATATGTAAATCTATAAATGTAATTCAGCACATAAGCAAACTGAAAAATAAGGACCATATGATTCTTTCAATTGATGCAGAAAAAGCTTTTGATAATATCTAGCATCCCTTCATGATCAGAACACTTAAAAAAATTGATATAGAAGGGACATTTCTTAAACTAATAGAGGCCATCTACACCAAACCCACAGCCAATATCATATTGAATAAAATTAAATTGAAATCATTTCCATTTAGATCAGGAACCAGCCAAGGTTGCCCATTGTTTCCATTTCTTTAACATTGTAATGGAAGTTTTAGCCATTGCAATTAGGGA
Organism: Nycticebus coucang; assembly: GCF_027406575.1. NCBI lineage: Eukaryota > Metazoa > Chordata > Mammalia > Primates > Lorisidae > Nycticebus > Nycticebus coucang. The sequence goes on from NC_069789.1 coordinate 37,817,301, forward strand.
AGAAAAGGCAATCAAGGGTATCCACATAGGGTCAGAAGAGATCAAACTTTGACTCTTCGCAGAAGATATGATCATATATCTGGAAAACACTAGGGATTCTACTACAAAACTTTTAGAAGTGATCAAGGAATACAGCAATGTCTCAGGGTACCAAATCAACACCCATAAATCTGTAGCCATTATATATACCAACAATAACCAAGCTGAAAAAACAGTCAAGGACTCTATTCCTTTCACAGTAGTGTCAAAGAAGATGAAATATTTGGGAGCATACCTAACCAAGGATGTGAAAGATCTATACAAAGAGAACTATGAAACCTTAAGAAAGGAAATAGCTGAAGATGCTAACAAATGGAAAAACATACCATGCTCATGGCTGGGAAGAATCAACATTGTTAAAATGTCCATACTACCCAAAGCAATATATAATTTTAACACAATTCCTATTAAAGCTCCATTGTCATATTTTAAAGATCTTGAAAAAATAATACTTCGTTGTATATGGAATCAGAAAAAACCTCGAATAGCCAAAACATTACTCAGCAATAAAAACAAAGTAGGAGGAATCATGCTACCAGACCTGAGACTGTAGTATAAATCGATAGTGATCAAAACAGCATGGTACTGGCACAAAAGCAGAGAAGTAGATGTCTGGAACAGAATAGAGAATCAAGAGATGAATCCAGCTACTTACCGTTATTTGATCTTTGACAAGCCAATTAAAAACATTCAGTGGGGAAAAGATTCCCTATTTAACAAATGGTGCTGTGTAAACTGGCTGGCAACCTGTAGAAGATTGAAACTGGACCCACACCTTTCGCCATTAACTGAGATAGACTCTCACTGGATAAAAGATCTAAACTTAAGACATGAAACTATAAAAATACTTGAAGAAAGTGCAGGGAAAACTCTTGAAGGAATCGGCCTGGGTGAATATTTTATGAGGAGGACTCCCCAGGCAATTGAAGCAGTGTCAAAAATACACTACTGGGACCTGATCAAACTAAAAAGCTTCTGCACAGCCAAGAACATAGTAAGTAAAGCAAGCAGACAGCCCTCAGAATGGGAGAAAATATTTGCAGGTTATACCTCCAATAAAGGTCTAATAACCAGAATCCACAGAGAACTCAAATGTATTAGCAAGAAAAGAACACATGATCCCATCTCGGGGTGGGAAAGGGACTTGAAGAGAAACTTCTCTAAAGAAGACAGACGCACAATCTACAAACACATGAAAAAAAGATCATCATCCTTAATCATCAGAGAAATGCAAATCAAAACTACTTTGAGATACCACCTAACCCCAGTAAGAGTAGCCCACATAACCAAATCCCCAAACCAGAGATGTTGGCGTGTATGTGGAGAAAAGGGCACACTTCTACACTGCTGGTGGGAATGCACACTAATACGTTCCTTCTGGAAGGATGTTTGAAGAATACTTAGAGACCTAAAAATAGACCTGCCATTCGATCATATAATTCCTTTACTAGGTTTATACCCAGAAGACCAAAATCACAATATAACAAAGACATCTGTCCCAGAATGTTTATTGCAGCCCAATTCATAATCGCTTAGTCATGGAAGAAGCCCAAGTGCCCATCCACCCACGAATGGACTAGCAAATTGTGGTATATGTATACCATGGAATATTATGCAGCCTTTAAGAAAGATGGACACTTTACCTCTTTTATGTTTATATGGATGGAGCTGGAACATATTCTTCTTAGCAAAGTATCTCAGGAGTGGAAGAAAAATTATCCAGCGTACTCAGCTCTACTATGAAGCTGAATTATAGCTTTCACATGAAGGCTATAACCCAACTATAGCACAAGACTATGGGGAAAGGGCCAAGGAAGGGGAAGGGAGGGGGGATGTTTTGGTGGAGGGAGGGTAATGGGTGGGGCCACATCTATGGTGCATCTTAGAATGGGTACAGGCGAAACTTACTAAATGCAGAATACAAATGCCTACATACAGTAACTAAGAAAATGCCATGAAGGCTACGTTGAGCAGTTTGATGCGAATATTTCAGATTGTATATGAAACCCGCACATTGTACCCCTTGATTGCACTAATTTACACAACTATGTTTTAACAATAAAAAAAAGTATCTCTAGAATGGATACTCAGTATCCATTGTACTCAGTATCCAATGGATGAGATGATCCAAATGAGATGCAAAGTATCTCAAGAATGGATATTCAGTATCCAATGTACTCAGCCCTACTGAAAAGAATTTATGGCTTTCATATGAAAGCTATAATCCAGTTGTAATCGAAGAATATGGGGAATGGGGAAAGGGAGTGGAGGGACGGGGGAGGATGGATGGAGGGAGGGTGATTGGTAGGATTACACTTTTGGTGCATCTTACAAGGGTACATGTGAAACTTAGTAAATGTAGAATAGAATTGTCTTACCACAATAACTAAGAAAATGCCAGGAATGCTATGTTAACCAGTATGATGAAAATATGTCAAATGGTCTATAAAACCAGTGTATGGTGCCCCATGATTGCATTAATGTACACAGCTCAGCTATGATTTAATAACAAAAAATAAGAAAATAGGGAAAACCAATGAAACAAAAAATAGATTCTTTAAGAATATCAATAAAATTCATAAACCTCTAATCAAACTGATAAGGGAAGAAAAAGAGAGAAAACACTAATTAGCAATATCAGGTAAGAGAGAGAGGACATCATTACAAATCCTATAGACATTGTAAGATCAATGGAGTATTATAAACCACTTTATGCCAAAAAATTAGGCAACTTAGATGAAATGGACAAAATATCTGAAAGACATAGCCTACCAAAAGCTCACTCAATTAAAAATAAGATGACCTGTATAGTTTTGTATTTATTATAGAAATTAACAACCAAATAACTTTCCAACAAAGAGAACTCAGGCCAAGATTGCTTTAGTGGTGATTTCTACTGCACATTTAAGGCAGAAATAATACCAGTTATACGTAACCTCTTCCTCTTTCAGAGAATGAAATAGATCCAGACTCATTCTTTAAGGCCAGCGTCATTCTTATATCCAAATCAGAAAACAGCCTTGTAATAATAACATTATAACAGCCTTCATTAATGCAGATGCAATAATATTAACAAAATTTTAGCAAGTTGAATCTATCAATATATAAAGATAGTAATGTATTACCACCAAGTAGGTTTCATCACAGAAATACATTGTTTTTTTAACATTCAAAAGCCAATCGATCTAATTTAACATGTTACCAGTTAAACAATAAAATCCATATGATCCTCTCAATAGATGCCACAAAATGTTTGAAAAGAAAATCCCATGTTTATCCTTGATAAAAACTACCAGCACGCTGGGAATAGGTGGAAACATTCTTAAATTGATAGAGGGCTTTTACATAGAATGTAAAGCTAGTGTTGGTCATATTGTTTAAAGACAGAAATATCAGGAAAAAGTCAAGGAGGTCTGCACTTACCACTTCTATTGAACAATGTACTAAAGTTTCTAGCCAGTGAAATAAGCAAAGAAAAATGAAACACCTACAAATGGAAAAGGAAGAAGCAAAATTTATAGAAGACGTGATTGACAATGTAGAATATACTGAGGAATCTAAAATAAAGGCACTGGAATTAATAGGTGAGTTTAGCAAGTTTGCAGGATATAAGATCCATATGAAAAAGAAGGTTGTGTGGTTATATATTAACAATGAACAATTCCTTGAAATTGAAAGAGAAATACCATTTGTAATAACATCAAAAAAATACATTGGGATAAATCTGACAAAAGATGTCAGAAAGAACTAAGCACCAAAAGTACACATTATTGTTGGTAAAAATTAGAAAGGAATTAAACAAATGGAGAGATATACAATCTTCAGAAATTGAATTAAATGTGTGAGGATGTCTACTTTTCTCAAACTGATCAATGTATTTAATCAGTCTCCATCAAAATCCCAACAAGCTTCTTTATGGAAATTGACAAGCTAATTTTAAGATCTATATGGAAATTTTATTAAGAAAGAAAAGAATAGCCTAAACATTTTTGAAAAAATACAACAATGTTGGAGTATTCATGTTACCTTTTTCAAGACTTATAAATTTATATTGATTACAACAATGTGATGTTTGTGTAAACGCAGACATGTAGGTCAATGGAACAGAATAGAGTCCAGAAATAAACCCACACACACATAGACAATTTTCAACAAACATGCCAAAAGAATCAGAAATAATTGCATAGCCATAGGTAAAAAAATTAACTTCAGTCTTTGCCACACACCATATAAAAAGTTAACTCAAAATAGGTCATAGACTTAAATGTTAGAACTAAAGCTGTAAAACTTCTAGAAGAAAACACAGGAGAAAAATGTTTGGGTTAGGGTCAGAATTAGCACAAACTCTAAAAGAAGTCAGTCAATCAATTGGACTTAAAATAAAAACTTTTACTTTCACTTCTATATCCATTGTTATGAAAATGGAAGCGTAAGCCACAGAGTAGAAGAAAGTATTTGCAAAGCATATTCAACAAAGGAATTTTTCTTTTCTAAATTGCATCTAGAATATATAAGTAATTTCTTTTTTATTTCTGAGACAGAGTCTCATTTTTGTTACCCTCAGTAGAGTACTGTGGAGTCATAGCTCACAGAAACCTCTAACTCTTGGGCTCAAGTGATGCTCTTGCCTCAGCCTCCTGAGTAGCTGGGACTATAGGTGCCTGCCACAATACCTGGCTGTTTTTATAGGCAGGGTCTTGCTCTGGCTCAGGCTGGTCTTGAACCTGTGAGCTCAGGCAATCTACCTACCTCGGCCTCCCAGAGTGCTGGGATTACAGGCTTGAGCCACCTCACCCAGCCTACATAAATAATTTTTATAACTTGGTAATAAGAACACTAATTTGAAAAAATGGGCAAAAGAGTTAGACAGTTCACCAAAGTAGATATACATATGGCGAATAAGTACACGAAAAGATACTCAATGTCATTAACCATTAATGAAATGCAAGTCAAAACTATGATATTATTACACTTTTGTCAGAATAGCTGAAGTTAAAAAGACTGATCATAACAAGTATTGGGAAGGATGAAGACAACTGATCAATCATTATGCTACTATAATTTACATTCACATTGGAAAACAGGTTAGGAGTTTCTTTAAAAATTGAGACTAATAAAACTATCACATTAACTTAGTCTTTCCACTCCTGGGTATTGACCTCTGAGAAATAAAGGCGTATGTCCACTCTAAGTCTTTATATAAATGTTCATAGTGGCTTCATTTGTAATAGTCAAAAATCCACAAGTCCACAGGTAGACAGATAAATTTAAGAAAACTACTCAGCAATAAGAATGATTTATTTATTCATGCAACAATAGCGGAATTCTCAGCGAAATAAACCCTAAAAAACAGTACATACCATATAATTCCAGTTATGTAAAATACCAACTAGGATTCAAACTAGAATGACAGTGGTGGCTCATACCTATAATCCCAGCACTCTGGGAGGTTGAGGTGGGTGGATCACCTGAGCTCAGGAGTATGAGACCTACCTGAGTAAGAGTGAGACCCAGTCTCTACTAAAAATAGAAAAATTAGCCTGGCGTTGTGGTGGGGTGCCTGTAGTCCCATCTACTCAAGAGGCTGAAGCAAGAATATTGCTTGAGCCCAAGAGTTTCAGGTTGCTGTGAGCTATGATGCCATAGCACTCTATCCAGGACAACAGAGTGAGACTGTCAGAAAAGAAAAGAACAAAAAGAAAAGAAAAGAAAAGAAAGGAAAGGAAAGGAAAGGAAAGGAAAGGAAAGGAAAGGAAAGGAAAGGAAAGGAAAGGAAAGGAAAGGAAAGGAAAGGAAAGGAAAGGGAAAAAAAGAAAAAAGAAAAAAGAAAATTCAAACTAATTTATGACAGAACATGGATCAGTTGTTGCTCGGTGAAGGGGCAAGAAGGCATGATATTTGGGAGACTTTGTAATGTGGGCTAATCTTACTGGAGTTAGGTGACATCTAAAAGTGCTTTTGATTTGAATTCACTATAGATGATGATGTGGATTTGGCGAGAAATTTTCCACATTGCTGGTGGGATTGCAAGCTTTATGGAAAGAAGTATGGAGAATTCTCTCTCTCTTTTTAAATTAAATCATAGCTGTGTACATTAATGCAATCATGGGGTACAATGTGCTGGTTTTATATACAGTTGAAATGTTTTCATCAAACTGGTTAACATAGCCTTCATGGCATTTTATTAGTTATTGTGTTCAGACATTTATATTCTGCATTTAGTAAGTTTCACCTGTACCCTTCTAAGATGCACCATAGGAGTGGTCCCACCAATTATCCTTCCTCCACCCATTCTCCCCCTCCCCTCTTCTCTTTTGCTCCTTTCCCCATATTCTTGTACTGTAATAGGATTATAGCTTTCATATGAAAGCTATAAATTAGTTTCATAGTAGGGCTGAGTACATTGGATACTTTTTCTTCCATTCTTGAGATACTTTGGAGTTGGAACACATTCTTCCCAGTAAAGTATCTCAAGAATGGAAAAGAAAGTATCCAATATACTCAATACTACTATGAATCCAATATACAAACACATACACAGTCATGAGAATATAAAACACAAATATAGTCTAGCAAGGGAGAGGGGTGAAGAGGTAGAGGGGAGAGGACAGGTAGGGTGATCGGTGGGAGGAGGGAGGGCATTTGGTGGTATCTCACCTACGATGCACAATGCAAGGGTATATTTCAAAATAAGAGTAAATTTTAAATGTCTTACCACAAAAAATAAGTAAGTGAGGTGATGGCTATAATAATCACTTTGATGTAAGCATTCCAAATTGTATATCAAATTATCACATTATACTCCATAAATGCATAGTTATGATTTTTAATGAAAAATAAATTTAAAAATAAATAAACAAAAAGAAGGCATGGTGAGGAAGGGATTGGCACAAGAAACATGGGAGTGATGGATATGCTTTTTTTCTTGATTGTGGTGATAGTTTCAGGTATAAATGCATATGTCGCAATTCATAAAACTGTACAATTTAAATCCTTAAATATCATTTGTACCAAAATAGAGTTGTCAAGTAACTGATATGGGAAAAATGTATAATATTAGGCAGAAAGAGATTCAATTTGGCTATCTTTATAAGTAACTGAAGAGTTATAAACCAGGTAAATCCTGGTAAAGGTCTTATAAAGATAGAAGCACTATGATTGGTCACATTGTAGTGAGTCAGAAAAATAACAAACATACATGTCTTTGTTCTTTCAGGTCATCCTGCACACTATATTTTCCTGATGGGCATACTGGGGTCTTTTTTCCTTTCTTCTCCCTTCCTCGAGGGTTTTTTTGTGTGTGTCCAGGGTCTACGAGGAGGTGGGTCTACCTTTACCCAAAGAAGCCCAAGGAGAACCAGTTTTGGCTCCACTCAACAGGAGCAGAAGATGACTCTGGATCCTTATTATATTTGTCAGAGTGGGAACTCCTAAAAGGTAAACAAACCTCTCTTGCTAGCTTCAGTTACCTCTCTCAGTAAGAATAAGGGTCAGGAGTTGTACAATGAATCCTGTCCAGCCATATAAAAGTGCTAAAATATGTTTTGGTACAAATTCTGAGCAGTAAAGAGCTAAAAGGAGGAGAACACTAAGTGATGGTGGTGGGATTTGAGCTGGGCCTTGGTGAAAATATAGGATTTAAGTTCCAAAAAGAGAAGAAAGTGAAAATGAAGAAAATGATGAAAGAAAAGACACAGAAGAAAGAAATATGTCTAATAGTACAGTAAGGAAATCGAAAAGATTCTTTTAGAGCGGTGGGAGAAAATTTGGGTAGCTAGTATGGGTGAGATTATGAAAACCCTTAAAATGTAAGTGTAAGGATTTAGATTTAATAGAATAAAACATAGAAACCTATCAGACTTTAAGTAAAAGGATCATGTAACCAAAGGGAAATTTAAGCAAGTGTCCTGTTCTGAAAACCAGGGAGCATAGAAGGTTATTTTGGGCATGGTTAATAGGGTTAAATGTCTTCTCACAATAAAAAATCATATCAAAGAGAATATTCTAGTTAAGAGTGAGTAATAAACAAGGGAAAGTCTTCTATCAGCATGTACTATTTGTCTAGGCCTCACAAATATTTTTCCAATTTCTATTGTACGAAGAAAGGAACGCAAACATCTGAAATTGCCACTAATACATAGGTGTGTATGTAAGTTCCTGTTTCCGGTTCTGCCTAATTTACCTTGGCACTGTTTTCAGAGAAGTCAAATATTTGGTGCTTTGAAATAAATACAGAATAGATTCCAGGGTGTGGCCTTTATAACTCAATTTCCACAGTTTGCTTGTCCACTGAGTTTTCAGATACGAATTACTACCTACCAGGACACAGTACAGACAAGAAACAGACTCAAAATCACAGAACTAGGAATCAGAAGCCTAATTGTGTGACCATAGGCAAGCCATGAGCTTTTCTGAGTCTTAGATTCCGCCTTATATAAACTTGGGGCTAAGGTCAAAACTTTATAATGTTTTTTTAAGAAGCAAATCAGATTATTTATAAAAAGGTTGTCTATTTTTGCTGCGTAAAAAATTAAATAGCAAAATCCCAGGACATATAACCAACATAGATACTTGATGGTGCAACAAGAGCCAATCAATGACTTCATCACAAAGGAGATGCTTTTTAGGTAATGTCCACCCTAAAAAAATGTTTTCTTTTCAATAAAAGTCTGCAAAGCCAATAACATCCTCCCAGCCTGTGCTTGGAAGATCAAAAGCGCCTCCTGGAGGACACATTAAGAGCTGAGAAGTTAAAAATAGGTTTCTGAGGCTATCACACAATCACAGCCCACCTGTCACAGATCATACACTGAGGGAAATCAAACCTCCTGAGTCTTTAGCATTTTATTTAATACATGCAGTATAAAATCAAAAACATAAAAATAAATACCATTAAGAAGACTAGACTCAAGTGGGTATACTGAGTAGGAAAAAATAAGTTCTCTGTATTGAGTCAGAACGCTCCTACCTATGTAAGTCCATTTGGGATGTGAAATGGTATGGAATACATAACAGGATCAATAAGTGACATCAAACCAGAATAAAAAAACAGAGAATTTAAATATGACCTGATATTTTCCTTATTGCTCACTAATTCCCTAGAAAAAAATGCTGTTCAATAGAAATTCAATGACAGCTACATAGAAATCTAAATTTTCTAGAAGTCACATTTAAAAAAGCAAAACAAGTGTTTTTTTTTTTTTTTTTGGAGTTTCTGGCTGGGGGTGGGTTTGAACCCACCACCTCTGGCATATGGGGCCAGCGCCCTTCTTTGAGCCACAGGCACCGCCCCAAAACAAGTGATTTTCATGTTAATATGTTTTATTTAATGAAAACCAGCTGAAATATTATCATTTCAACTTTCAATCAGTATAAAAATTAATGAGATACTTTATGTTCTTTATTTTATATGAAGTCTTTGAAATTTGATGTATATTTTATACAGCAGTGCTTTTCAACCTTTTTTATCTCACGGCACACTGAACCTATAGTTTCACTTCATGGCACACTTAAATTATGTTGATCTAAAAGCAGAGTAAAAAGAAGAACATACTTAATGTGCTTTAAACTTCTTTTGAAAATAATTTAATTAATGATCTTTAGGAATTTTCGTGTGCCATGCATTGGTTGAAAATCACTGTTATACATCATATCTTAGAAAGCCACAGCTCTAGCAATAAGAGATTGGAAATTAACACCAGATTCATAAGATGTATTTGTACATTATTTTATACACATGTATTTGAAAGAAAAATGAAGCTTAAAATTGTGTTTGGTATTTAAAATAGTTTTGGCCAAGTTCTCACAGAACCTCTAGAAAAGAGAGAAAGAATGTTAGTGGCCATGTCAAAAGCCCTGGGGTTTCCTTTTCTTTTCTTTTATGTTCCTTTTTGCTTTCCTTTCCTTTCCTTTTCTTTCTTCTCTTTACTTTTGACAGAGTCTTACTTTGTTGCCTTCAGTAGAATGCCATGATGACATAGCTCACAGCAACCTCATAATCTTGGGCTCAAGTACCTCAGTCTCCTGAGTAGCTGGGACTACAGGTGCCTGCCACAATGCCCAGCTAGCTTTTTAGAGACAGGGATCTCACTCCTGCCCAGGCTGTTCTTGAACTCCTGAACTCAAGCAATTCATCTGCTTTGGCCTTCTAGTGTGTTAGGATTACAGGTGTGAGCCACCACTCCCCACCAGCTCTAAGGTTTTGTTTGCTTCCAATCAGAGGTTGAGATATCTGTTGGGGCACCAGAGATTTTCATTGCCATTTTATATGAATCTGAAGTCTTTAATTAAAAAATTTTCTTAAGGCATTATATCTACAGGGAAAAAAAGTAATAGCTATAAAACATCATTAAGCTCTTATTTTAGTCAACCTTTTATTATTTCTCATAATTATGTTAAACACATTTACTATTCTTGACAAATACAAAGAACTGAAAAATAAGCCAAGTGCAGTGGCTTGTGCCTATAACCCTAGCACTCCGGGAGGCTGAGACAGGAGAATCACTTGAGCTCAGGAGTTTGAGACCACCCTGAGTTAGAGTGAGATTCTGTCTCTACTAAAAATAAAGAAATCAAAGTAGTAGGGAAGGAAGATGGCCAACTAGAGGCAACTTTTTCCAGAGGCTCCTGACCAGAAGCAGAGGTTCTGGACAGATTTGGTCTCTGAAACTGAAGGAGAGAGCTGAGATAGGAAGGAAGATAGACAAGTACACATCATCTCGGCTATGACAACCTGTGACTCCAAGAAAGAGGATCCTTGTGAACAAATTCCAGGTACAAAGCCCATAGCCACAAGGAGAGGAGATCCCTTTTATATATACACCAACAATAGTCAAGCTGAAAATATAGTTAAAAAGTCTATTCCTTTTACAGTAGTGCCAAAGAAGATGAAATACCTGGGAATTTGCCTAATAAAGGATGTGAAAGATCTTTATAAAGAGAACTATGAAACTCTGAGAAAAGAAATAGCTGAAGATGTTAACAAATGGAAAAACATACCATGCTCATGGCTGGTATGTTGACTCAAGACTCAACATTCTTAAAATGCCCAACTACCCAAAGTAATCCATACGTTTAATGCAATCCCTATTAAAGCACCATTGTCATATTTTAAAGATCCTGAAAAAATAGTGCTTCATTTTATATGGAATCAGAAAAAAATCTCAAATAGCCAATATTTTATTCAGAAATAAAAACAAATCAGAAGGTATTACATTACCAGACTTCAGGCTGTATTATAAATCTGTAGTGATCAAAACAGGATGGTACTGGCACAAAAATAGGGAGGTAGATCTATGGAACAGAATAGAGAACCAGGAGATGAACCCAGACACTTCTTGTCATTTGATTTTTGATAAACCTATCAAAAGCATTCACTGGGGGAAAGATTCCCTATTTAACAAATGGTGCTGGGGAACTGGCTGGCGATCTGTAGATGACTGAAACTGGACCCTCACCTTTCACCATTAATAAAAATTGATTCTCACTGGATAAAAGATTTAAATTTAAGACATGAAACTATAAAGATACTAGAAGAGAGTGCAGGGAAAACACTTGAAGAAATTGACCTGCTTTATAATACTTTATAAGGAGGACCCCTCCCCATGGCAATTGAAGCAACATCAAATGTATATTACTGGGGTCTGATCAAACTAAAATGCTTTTGCACAGCCAAGAGCACAGTAAGTAAAGCAAGCAGACAGCTTTCAGTACGGGAGAAGATATTTTCAGGTTATTTTTCTGACAAAGGTCTGATAAGTAGAATCCACAGAGAACTCAAACTAATCCATAAGAAAAGGACAAATAACCCATTTCTTTGTGGGTGAGAGACTCTGAAGAAGATAAGCTACAAACACATGAAAAAATTTCCATCATCTTTAATCATCAGAGAAATGCAAATCAAAGCTATTTTGAGACATCATCTAACTCCAGTAGGATTAGCCCACATCACAAAATTCCAAAACTTCAGATGCTGGTGTGGACATGGAGAGAAGGGAACACTTCTATACTACTGGTGGGATTGCAAACTAATACCGTCTTTTTGGAAAGAAGTTTGGAGAATACTCAAGGAACTAAAAGTAGACCTGCCATTTGATCCTCTACTAGGTATATACCCAGATGATCAAAAATCATTTTACAACAAAGACATTTGTGTTTGCACCAGCATGTTTATTGCAGCCCAATTTATAATTGCCAAGTCATGGAAGTAGCCCAAGTGCACACTGACCATAAATGGATTAACAAATTGTAGTATATGTACACCATGGAATACTATTTAGCCATAAAAAGATGTAGAATTACATCTTTTATGTTTACCTGGATGGAGCTGGAACATGTTCTTCTTAGTAAGTATCTCAAGAATGGAAGAAAAAATATCCAATGTACTCAATACTATTATAAAACCTGTATATAATTACCTACACATTCATATGAATGATAAAACAAAACTACCGTCCAGAAAGAAGAAGGGAAGAAGAGGGAGAGGCGAAGGGAGGGAGGGTATTTGGTGGGACCTCACCTAATGTGCATAATGCAATGGTACATTTAAAACTATTAAAAGTAGAGTATAAATATCTTATCACAACAAATAAGTCAGTGAAGTGATGGTTATGTTAACAAGTTTGATGTAAGTTTTCCACATTGTATATCAAATCAACACATTGTACTCCATAAATGCATTAATGTATGCAGTAATAATTTAATAAAAAGATTAAAAAATTTTAAAAAAGAAATATTTCAAATAAAAAATATAAAAATGGAGAAATTAACCAGGTGTTGTGGTGGGTGCCTGTAGTCCCAGCTACTTGAGAGGCCGAGGCAGGAGGATCACTTGAAGCCAGGAGCCTGAGATTGCTATGAGCTATGATGATGCCATGGCATTCTAGCCTGGAGCAATAGAGTGAGCTCTGTCTCAAAAAAAAAAAAAAAAAAAAATTCTAAATAAAAAAAATAAATGAAAAATCACATTTAAGTTGATAGTATAACAGAACAATCTGACTAGAGAAAAACTCTATCATTTTGACAGAATTATAGGAAAATACAGTTGTAGTTAAATTAGAGCATGTACTTGTTTGTACAAATTTGGTCATGAAATTTTGGTAGCATCTTTAGTTATTGTAGGAAAATAAAAATTCCTCCCATGCATTTACAAACTCACCTTGATTACAGTTTGGTCATGAAATTTTAGTAGCATCTTTAGTTATTGTAGGAAAATAAAAATTCCTCCCATGCATTTCCAAACTCCCCTTGATTACAGTTTGAGATGTAGTGCTTGAGACATGTCTTAAAATCTGACCAGGTTAACAAAGCACCCGTGGTCATAAATATTCTACATTCTTTACAGATAAAAATTACAGTATCAACATAAAATCTAAGATGAAAGAAACGCCAAAGCTCTTGTAGATCCAAGTAAGTTTGCTTTATAGTTTTTTTTTCATTTGGCATGCAAAGTCTAAAATATTTACTGTCATTTTACAGAAAAAGTTTTCCAATCTTTGACGTAGACTGTAAATTAAAGGTCAGCAGCATACACTAACATTTTTTTCTCTTAGTGAATTTTGAGGTGGATCTAATGTTTGGACTGAGGATAATAACACAATTTTCCAAAATAGTGGGAAAGAACATGTTAATGTTTGGAATATGTTCATTAATATGTTGCAATACTTTCAGAACTATCATTTTTAAGGTATCACAAGAGGCTTTGGTTTGTCGTGGAAAGTTTTGAGTCCATCCGTTAACTTTTATTTTTCTAGCTATTGTAGATTTCATGCTCACAAAGCTATTGGTAAAATATGTGATCATTTAAGTCTGATCATTTACAAATTTGGGCCAGTTTATTTTTCAGATACCCATTTTGGTGTTTACTTCTTTAGTATGTTTTGGGTTTTATGTACCATGAAATTGTTGTTGAATCTGTGACACTTTTCAGAGTTTCCACAAAATTTGGCCTGTTCAGTGTCTCCATCACTATTGATGGACAAAGACATAAGGAATTGAGCACTTCTATAATACTTTGAGCCATGATAAAGTTAACTGGTACTGGACTTGCTTTCCTACCACAAAAGAGTTTAAAACCAGAAAAGTTACTTAAAGTAATTGTTTTCAGGCATTCATGAACAGGCCATCACTGTGATCCATGAGAGCAAAGCACACAGGTGAACTTCATAATCAGGAAGGCGGATTTCAAGTAAAGTAGGGGTTCTTGCTGAGTTGAGGAGGAAATGATTAGAGTTCAAGGTTGATGAATTGGCTGGAATTTTGTGGGCTAGAATATCTTAGCTATTACATCTCTCTCTGTGTGTGTAGGATAATTCTAAAAGCTTGTAAGGAAATTCACTGGGGATACAAATATGCCAGATGAGACCCTACAGGCTTAAGAGAGCAAGGCTTGCTTGCTGTAGAAAGATGGCTGAAAGGTTATACTAAAAAGTCATGACATCATTTTTACTGTACTTTGTTTATCAAAGGAAGTTAAAAGACCAGCCCAGATCCAACGGGTAGAGGCATAGGCTTGTCTTCTTAACATGTATGTGCACGTATAAGAATGTAAAAAATTTTGGCAGCTATTTTTGAAGATAATCTACCAGAAACAGGAAGAAATGAAAAGCAGTGGAAATAATAAAAAGTAGGCAAATCAATAAAAGGCAATATATATTTTTCTTCTCTTAATTTTTGAATACATATGACTAATGCAAAAATAGTACTATACATAGATGTACTATATACAACAACAAAAGACTTGGGGAGGTGGTTAAGTAGAAGCCTATTGCAAGGCTCTTTTATGTGAAGTATCACAATTTTAAATCTAAGTAGACAGTGATAAATTAAAACCGTATAACATAATTTTCAGAAATACTGCTAAACAATGCAAAGAGATACAGCTGAAGCCAACAGAGGAATGAAAATGGAATACAAAAACATTAACTTAAAGGAAGGCAGGAAGTGAACATAGGAGCACAAAGATAATGAGACAATGAGAACAGGTAGCAAAATGATAGACCTAAATTCAACAACATCAACTATTACAAGCAATATAAATGAATTAAACACAAACATTAAATGAATTGGATTAAAAATAACAAACATTAATTATCTGTTGTTTACAAGGGAAGCACATTAAATAAAAGATATAGATAGGTTGCAAGTCGAAAGATAAAGATTTATCATGCGAATAGTGAGTTAAGAAGGCTGTAATGGATATATTAATTTCAGATGAAGTTTACTTCAAGATAAGGATTACTGTTAGAGATAAAGAAAGATTTTCATTATGAAAAAATGGCCAATTCAAAAGGAAGATATAAGAACCATAAACATCTTTTTTTTTTTTTTTTTTTTTTGCAGTTTCTGGCCAGGGCTGGGTTTGAACCCGCCACCTCTAGCATATGGGGCTGGTGACCCATTCCTTTGAGCTACAGGTGCCACCCACCATACATGTTTTTATGCTCAATACCAGAACTTCAAATATGTTAATGAAAAGCTGGCAAAAATAAAGAAGCAAATCCACAATCATAGTTTGAGTTTTCAACAACTCTATCTCAATAACTAATGGTAACACCACACAAAAAATGAGTAACAAAATAGGAAATCTGAACAAAATTGTCAACACCTTAACTGAACTGGCATTGATAGTCACAATCCTCAACAACTGCAGAACATAATCTTTTGTAGTGCTCATGAAACATTTGCCAAGATAAACTATATTCTGGGCAATATAATAAACCTCAAAAAAATTACAACACTGAAAATTTGCAGAGTTTGTTTTCTGACAACAGTAAAATAAACTGGCAATCTCTAACAAGCCTGGTCATGAAAAAAGATTAAAGATGCAAAATTATCAATATCATTATTTCAGTTATCTATTGCTGTGTAAGAAACCACATCCAAAGTTTAGTGGATCAAATCACAACCATTTTATTGCTCATAATTTTGTGACTCAGGGGTTTGTACAGGATTCATTGAGAACAGCTCACTTTTGCTCAATGTGTTGTCAGCTGGACTCACTTATGTAGTTACATTAAGCTAGTGTCTGATTTAGGTTTACATAGCTTGAGATGAAAACAAAATGCTGACTGTTGGTTCCATGTGGCCTCGTTTTATGTTTTCTTTTATACTCTAGGAGTGCTTTCTTCATGTGGCTTCTTTAGCAGGGTATCCTCTCTACTTCCTGCATTCTTTACATAGTGGCTCAGGGTACTAAGCAGGTGAAAGAAAAAAATAGAGAAAAGAAAAAGCTGGGCCTTTGAGGATATAGTGTTGCTTCAAAGACTAGAATCCCACCAGTCTATTTAGTTTTCAGCACATGATTATGTGAAATGTTTTTGTTCTCATGTTTTTATTTTTGCCATATTCCTTTCATTATTCTATGCTATAGTGTAGTTTATGAGGATATCACTTTAATTTTTGGCTGTGTGAAGTCTGTTTTGTAACAGATTGTTTAGAAAGGGTTCATGGGAATAAGATTCTCTAAATGACAGTTTGTAGAGTTTTCTTTAAAATGTAATTATTCACCATATTAAGTTTCTCTTTAGTTCAGAGTGATTGTGAGAACATCTTTCGCTTCCTTATAATATATATGCTTCTTGGCCAGCATCTAGAAAACCTTCTGCATGTTTTATGTTTTAATTTTTGTCATGCCATTTTTTTATATTATTCATGCTGTTGGATGTGATATGGTATTGTCATTTTTTTTTTTTTTTACTCTCCTCTCCCCAATACATTTTCTACCAGAATTATACCATGGGAAAGGGGAGTGGTAGGTAGGACATATAAAAATATTAACAACTCTCTTAAGTTTCGCACTTTTATCTGTTGCAGCCTCGAGGTATTTAAAGACTTACAGAGAATGAAAATACTCTTTCTTACTTTGGGGAGACCATGAACTTTTAGCCAAATCAATTCTGGATTGGTTTTGGTGAATTTCTACCTCATGCCAAGGGAAGAAAGGTAGCCAGGCCAAGCCATTAGACTAGAAGAAGCTAATGATTATGATATATCATGTGTATCCTCATGGACCATATCATTATTTAGGTTAGGCTTGTCTGTAGAGTTAGTGTACAGGCTTGAGTGAGGTCAAGAGCTAATGGCAGATGGAACTTTTTCTTGCAAGCCCATAACTACTACATATTGTTTAGGAAGACACCATAGAATCAAATAAGTGGAGCATTTTAAGGAACCCATGCCCGAACAGTTACTAGACTCTTTTAAGTTCCCCTCTGTCACTACTCACATGGTTCACTCTCAGAAAGGAAGCTCAGAGATTCTTGGGGCAGCATATGTTATTTATGCAGCCTTATTTGTGAACAAAATTCTTTCTTGCAATGACTTTAAAGCAGCCTCCCTTTAGCTTTCACTCATTAGTTCTATTTTGTTCACCGATATTGTGAAAAAGTAGTCTGACTTGTTTTTCACAGATGAGCTCTCCAAGTACTGGAGAAGCACATTGTGTTCCCCCGGGTCTTTGACCGTTTTCCAGAGCCATAGTCCCTAGAACTCCTTAACGGTCACTCGTGTCACATGATTTTAACCATTTTACTTTAGACACCTTTTTCATACACTTTGTGAATGTTTCTCATGAAAGTTGACCCCAGACAGGTCCACAGGATAACCTTTGCTAAGAAGGATAGATTCTTACCCCATGGAGAAGGCAGTTGGGTCAATTAAAGCTAAAATTGAAATAACAGAGAAATTGAAACTGTTTTCCAGGAAGCAATTAAAATATTATGTATGTACGAATATATCTTGTTAGGAACCACCAGCCTCGTCTCCACTCGCGCAGTTCTGCGAGGCGCGCAGAAACCGAGCGCGCATCGCACGGTTACTTTCTCGGGTAAGGGGCATGTACTTTTGACCGCTCCCTTGGTCTAAACTCCACACCTTCGCCCCGATTTCCATTTACAATGAAGTCTCCTGCTATCTAAGATAGACAAAACCGTAACACTCGGGCCAAACCAATGGGAGAGAGGCAGTCTACCCACACTTCAGGGGTCACTTTCAGGGCAGGGGTGGGACTAACGTCATTCCCCTTCGCCGAAGGAGGAGTTAGGGGTGGGGCTACGTCTGCGCACCAGAACGCTCAAGGCAGGTTTTGCGCATGCACACACGAAGCGCTCTCTAACTCCGCTTCCGGTGGGTGTTCGGTCGCGTGTTCCCGAGTCTGGAGAGTTGAGTTTAGCTTTAGTGAGGAAATCTGGCTTCAAGCAGGTAAGTGCCGTGGTGGTAATCTTCTGTGGTTTAATGGAACGCGAAAATGTGAACGATTCCTCAGTGTTCTTCTGATGTTTTCTAATGTCCGGAAACCTTGTTGAGTTCTGAGAACCAGGGAGACGGTTTGGAGAAGCTTAGGTTACCATGGCAACTGCCTGACACCATTTTGGGTCTTTGAGGATTTGGGGAGGTAGGACTTGAGTAACTACTACTCAGAATACAGAGTGGGTCGGATTCAGATTCAAGTGTGAGTTAAAGTTCGTGCTTCTAACCAAAGAATTGAATTTTAAAAGGCGTACCCTGACTTTAATATGAAGAAACAGGCTAATTGTTTAGAGAGCTAATGCAGTAAGCTGGCCTGAGTTTGCAGGTGTCATGAACTCGGATGGTGCTGTGGGAAATCAGAGAAGAGGGAAACTTGGAGAAATTCTGGGAGATGGTATGAAGGGCACGAATACTCGATTTTATACGGGAAATGAGGGAGAGGGACCCTAAGTATCTTGAGGTTTAAGTGCAAACTCACCTTGGCATGTCTCTACACACCGGATTCCAGTCATGCCGAGTAGTTTGGTGGTCTGTTTCCTAGAATATTGCTCTCACCTTTTTTTGTGACAGTAAGCAGATTACATAATTTCACTAAGCCTCCCGGTTTTTCAGCGTTAACGTGGAAGAAAATAATAGTACCTAGCTCAGGATTTGCTGTGGGGATTCGATTACATCATGTCTATGCCTGGTATATAGTAAGGGCCCAATAAATATTAGCTGTAACTCCTGTTCTTATTGTACTTGTCATATTATTTTGTTATTGTACATTATGCTGTTTCTTCCTCTAAACTCGAGGTTTTCTTTTTTTGAGGGCAATGTCCAATTTATCTTTGTATGTGTTTGAAATAGTAATGGTTCAGTCTTTTTGTTTTTGAATGGATTATTCATTTTGGCTGTTGCTGATACAATTAAAACCATTTTTCTTTACCTTGAAAGAGCCACCAGGTATGAAGAATTTTTCTGATCAAATGTTTTTTTTTTTTACCAGATAAAAAGATGGCTATTTTCTTTGCAACTCAAAAGCCTGTGGGTTAAGATATACAGAAAGTAACTGATATTCTCTGTAGTAGGTATGAGTAATTTCAGTGAAGAATTGGCAAGGCCTGTGACAAAGGATGGCCAGGTGAAAACGTCTGTGCTGTCTGGTACAGGAATGCATTTTCCCTGGCTTCAAAGTTATGTAGAAACTGTAGGTAAGTAAAATAATATAAAACCATTTTAACTTTAATGAGAGCAGGCGGTAAGATTCAATATTGTTAGAAAGTGAACAGCCACACTGGTTTAATTTTCACAATAAAAGTATGTGAGTTTTTTAAGGCTATAAACAAATGTAATCATAAGAAATAGATTCTCTTTTTTTAAAGAATCATTTGCCTTTGAAGTAATAGTAGATAGTCTGTGTTCCAGTAGATACACTTTTTCTCCCCCCAGCAATATTTACTGGGTTCTTTTTATCTTTGGCATTAGCTAAATATTAAAGATTCGTAGATGAAGAAGATATGACTTTTACCATTGAGAAGCATGTAACTAGGAAGTTTTCAAGAAGTTTTTGTTGAATTGCATTGAAAGTATTCCTAATAGAATTGATGTGTAATAGGTTTATTAGAAAAGAATATTACCCCTCTTTTTTTTTTGAGACAGAGTCTCACTATGTCACTTGGTAGAGTGCTATGGTGTCACAGCTCACAGCAACCTCAAACTCTTGGGCTTAAGTGATTCTCTTGCCTCACCGTCTCAAGTAGCTGGGACTACAGGCTTGCAGTTGTCATTTTTGTTTAGCAGGCATGGGCTAGGTTTGAACCTGCCAGCCTCAGTATATGTGGCTGGCACCCTAATCACTGAGCAACCGGCGCCGAGCCTCCCCTTCTTCTTCTTTTTTTTTTCTTTGCAGTTTTGGCCAGGGCTGGGCTTGAACCCACCGCCCCTGGTATATAGGGCTGGCGCCGTACTCCTTGAACCACAGGCACCGCCCAGCCCCTTCATTTTTTATAAATACAAGCAAATTTTTCTATGGGATAAATACCATATAAGAAATATAAAAGAAGCAGTTATCTGTATGATGGAGGGTTGGGTAGTATAGACCTGGCAGTACATTTGGACCAGCACTTTCCTTTTTTATTTATTTATTTTAATAGATTTAGGCGTTCAAGTGATTTTACTTGGATGGATCATACAGTGATGAAGTCAGAGTTTTTAAGTGTACCCCTGACATGAGTGGTGTACATTATATCTGATGGGTAATTGCTTATCCCTCCTGCTGCTTAGTTTTCAATGTCTATGATACCACTTTGTATGACCATATAGCCATCTTTTAGTTCCCACTTATAAGTAAAAAAATGTGGTATTTGTTTTTCCATTCCTGAGATAATTCTCTTAGGATAATGGTCTCCATTTCTAACCATGTTGCTGCAAAAGACATTATTTCATAAATAGCACTTTTATTGTCCTCAAATATGCCTTTCTTAGCCCAGCCATCTCTCCCCTTGTTTTGGCATTTTTAAATGAATTTAACTTGTGGTTTTTCTTTAATTCTAAATATAATATCTTATTTAATGATCTAAGTAAATTAATCTTAAGTAAATCTGTGTGTTAGCATTTTTAGATATGAAGAAACTGAATCTGAAAACTGGTGGTATCAGGAGACAAATATGGGTCTATCTGATCTTAAAACTTATAACCACTGAGGTGTATTTTAATAATGTGAATATATGTAAAGTGCCTAGCATAGAGCCTCATGCATAGTGGTATTGAAAAATAATAGTTCCTTTCCTCTTTTCATTGTATTTTTAGTAGACAAATGCACATGACTTAAGGCAGGTTTAAATTCATGATACTTCAGAGACAGTGCTACTTCACCTTACTAATAATCTAAATTTCCTGCCAGTTAAGGTATACCTGGGAGTGTTTCTGTCATAAGTATTCTATGGAGAGCTTGAGTCTGTAAGCAGTTAGGTTTAAAACCAGAATTTACATGCTTAGAAATGTTCCATATATTATAGATAGCCTTTTAAACTTATACTTTCTATCAGTAATGAGAAAATGCTTGCAAGTAATATTGACATTGTATTGGCAGTTAACCATAACAAGAAAACAAAATAGTCTAACAATTACTGTATTGATTTTTTTAAACTAAATTTTTATTAAATCATAACTGTATGCGTTTATGGGGTATAATGTGATGATTTGATATACAATGTACAATGCTTAAAATAACATAACCATCACCTCATTTACTTATTTTGGTGGTACGATATTTATAATGTACTCTTAGTTGTTTTGAAATGTACCCTTGCATTGTGCACATGAGGTGAGATCCCATCAAGTACCTTCCCTCCACTTGCCCCCCTCCTTTCTCCTTTTTCTTTGGATTATCTTTGTATTTTATCATTCATATGAATGTGTAAATGTTTATATATTCGTTTCATAGTAGTATTGAGTACATTGGATACTTTTTTTCCATTCTTGCGATATTTTACTGAGAAGAGTATGTTCCAGCTCCATCCAGGTAAACATAAAAGACGTAAAGTCTCTCACTTTCTTATGACTGCATAGTATTCCATGGTATACATATACCACAATTTGTTTATCTGTTCATGGGTTGATGGGCATTTAGGCTGCTTCCATGACTTGGCTATTGTGAATTGGGCTGCAGGAAACATTCTGGTGGAAATGTCTTTGTGGTAAAATCGTTTTTGTTCATCGGGGTAGATACCTAGTAATGGTATTGCAGGATCAAAAGGTAGATCAACTCTTACTTCCTTGAGAATTTTCCATACTTCTTTCCCAAAAGGCTGTATTAGTTTGCAGTCCCCCCAGATGTTTAGACCTGTTCCTTTCTCTCCACATCACCAACATCTGAAGTTTTGGGATTTTATGACGTGGGCTAATCTTACTGGAGTTAGATGATCTCTCAAAGTGGTTTTGATTTGCATTTCTCTGATAATTAAAGATGATGAGCATTTTTCATGTGTTTGTAAGCCATGTGCCTATTTTCTTGAGAAAAGTTTCTGTACAAGTCTCTTGCCCACAAGGAAAAGGGGTTGTTTGTTCTTTTCTTACTGATTAGTTTGAATTCTCTGTGTATTCTAGTTATCAGATCTTTGTCAGAAACTCTTCTCCCATTCTGAAGGCTGTCTGTTTGCTTTACTTACAGTGTCCTTAGCTGTGCAGAAGCTTTTTATCTTTATCAGATTCCAGTGATATATTTTTGGTCTTGCTTCAATTTCCAGGGACATCCTCCTCATAAAATATTTTCCCAGGCCAGTATCTTCAAGCATTTTCTCTGCACTCTCTTCTAGTATTTTTATAGTAAGTTTATATTTAAACTTAAGACATTTTCATGTCTTAAGTTTAAATCTTTTATCCAGTGAGAATCAATTTTTGTTAGTGGTGAAAGGTGAGGATCCAGTGTCAGTCATCTATAGGTCACTAGCCAGTTCTCCTAGCACCATTTGTTAAATAGGGTATCTTTCCCCCAATGTATGTTTTTGTAAGGCTTATAGAAGATCAAATGACGGTATGTACTTGGGTTCATCTCTTGGTTCTATTCTGTTCCATGTATCTACATCTCTATTTTTGTGTCAGTACTATGCTGTTTTGATCACTATAGATTTATAGTGTAATCTGAAGTCTGGTAACCTGATGCCTCCTGATTAGTTTTTATTTCTAAGTAATGCTTATTTGAGTTTTTTTCTGATTCCATATAAAACAAAGTACTGTTTCTTCAAGCTCTTTAAAGTATGACATTGGTGCTTTGATAGGGATTACATTAAATCTATAGATTGCTTTGGGTAGTATGGACATTTCAACAATGTTGATTCTTCCTAGCCACGAGTATGGTATGTTTTTCCATTAACATTTTCAGCTATTTCTTTTCTCAGGGTTTCATAGTTTTCATTATAGAGATCTTTCACATCCTTTGTTAGGCAAATTCCCAACTATTTCATCTTCTTTGGCACTACTGTAAAAGGTATAGAGTCCTTGACTATGTTTTCACTTTGACTATTGTTGGCATATATAAAAGCTACTCATTTGTAAGTATTGATTTTGTATCTTGAGACATTGCTGTATTCCTTGATCACTTCTAAGAGCTTTATATTTGAGTTCCTGGGGTTTTCCAGGTATAAAATCATGTCATCTGTGAAGAGTGAGAATTTGACCTTCTCTGACCCCATTTGAATACCTTTGATCTCATTCTCTTGCCTTATTGCATTGGCTAGGACTTCCATTACTATGTTGAATAGCAGTGGAGACAAAGGGCATCCTTGTCTAGTTCCAGATCTGAGTAGAAACGTTTTCAATTTTATTCCGTTCAATATGATAATTGGCTGTGGGTTTGTTGTAGATGGCTTCTATCAGTTTAAGAAATGACACTTCTTAGGCTATTTTGTTAAGTGTTCTAATTATGAAATGATGTTAGATATTATCAAAAGCTTTTTCTGCATTAATTGATAGAATCACATGGTCATTGCTTTTCATTTTATTTATGTGTTTTATTGTATTTATAGATTTAGGTATGTTGAACCAACCTTGTAACCCTGGTAAAAACTGACTCGATCCTGGTATATAATTTTTTTGATGTATCATTGAATTCTGTTTGGTAGGATCATATGGAGTATTTTTGCATCGATATTCATTAATGAATTGGTCTATAGTTTGCTTTCTTTGCTGGGTCCTTTCCTGGTTTGGCATTAAGGTGATATTTGCTTCATAGAATGTGATGGGGGGAGTCCTTCTTCTATGATTTGAAAAAGGTTATATAATATAGGTACTAGTTCTTCTTTGAAGGTTTAGTAGAATTCTGATGTGAAGCCATCTGTTCCTGGACTTTTCTTTTTTGGGAGATTTTGTATAGTCGATGCTATTTCAGTGCTTCAAACAGGTCTATTCAAAATTTCCAAATCTTTCTGGTTGAGTCTAGGGAAGATGGTATGCTTTCAGGTATTGGTTCATTTCCTCCAGATTATCATATTTCTGAGAATAGAATTTTTTATAATAATTATTGAGGATTTTTTGAATTTCTGTGGTATCTGCTGTTATTTCTCCTTTATCATTTCTGATTGACTTTATTAAAGATGTTACTTTTCTGTTTCTGATTAGGCTAGCCAAAGGTTTGTCAATTTTGTTAATCTTTTCAAGGAATCAACTTATTTTTGTTCATCTTCTGAATGATTCTTTTGTTTTCAATTTCATTTAGTTCTCCAAGTTTGGGTATTTCTTTTCTTCTCCTGGTTTGGGGTTGGATTGTTCTTCCTTTTCCAGTTGCTTGAGATGTCCCATTAGGTTGTTGACTTCCTCTCTTTTCTTGTTGAAGGCTTCTAATGCTGTAAATTTCCTTCTTAGGACTGCCTTTGCAGTATCCCACAGGTTTTGATTATTTGTGTCTTCATTCATTTTGTTCCAAAAATTTGATGATTTCCTTCTTAATCTTGTCTTTGATCCAATTGTTATTCAGCCTAAGATTATTTAATTTCCTTGACTTTGTTTGAGTAGGAAGATTTCTGTTGCTGTTGAGTTCAACTTTTATTCCATGATGGTCCAAGACAACACAAGGAATACTTTCTATTCTTTTAAATTTGTTGAGATTAGATTTGTGTCCTAAGATATGATCCATTTTGGCAGGTGATCTGTGGGCTGATGAGAAGAATGTGTATTCAGTTTTATTAGGATGAAATGTTCTATAAATGTCTGTTAAAAGTCCATTTGTTCTAGGGTCACATTTAAGTCTATTATTTCTTTGTTTAGTTACTTCTTGGAGGATCTATCCAGAACTGACAAAGGGGTGTTAAAATCACCAACTGTGATTGGAAGATAGTGCTGGAAGATATCCAATTGTTCCTATCTGTTAGGGTTTGCTTTATAAATTGAGGAGCATTTAGGTAGGGTGTAGAAATATTAAATATCAAAATCTCTTCATGTTGAGTGTTTCCTTTGACAAATATGTAGTGTCCATCCTTATCCATCCTAATCTTTATTGGTTTAAATCCTGTTGTATCTGCAAATAGTATTGCAACCACTACTTTTTTCTGATTTCCATTTGCCTGTATTAGATATCCATCCCTTCCCCTGAGTCTTTTTTTATCTTTTGAGGTAAGATAAGTCTCTTGTAGGGAACAGATACCTGGCCTGAGTTTTTGTATCCAGTCAGCCAACCTGTGCCTCCTCAGAGGATAATTCAAGCCATTCACATTAACTGAGAGAATTGATAGGTACAGTAGTGTCTTGATCATCATGTTTTTCAAAGGTCCAGTGTTTTTTTTTTTTTTTTTTTTATTGTTGGGGATTCATTGAGGGTACAATAAGCCAGGTTACACTGATTGCAATTGTTAGGTAAAGTCCCTCTTGCAATCATGTCTTGCCCCCATAAAGTGTGACACACACCGAGGCCCCACCCACCTCCCTCCTTCCCTCTTTCTGTTTCCTCCCCATAACCATAATTGTCATTAATTGTCCTCATATCAAAATTGAGTACATAGGATTCATGCTTCTCCATTCTTGTGATGCTTTACTAAGAATAATGTCTTCCACGTCCATCCAGGTTAATACGAAGGATGTAAAGTCTCCATTTTTTTAATGGCTGAATAGTATTCCATGGTATACATATACTACAGCTTGTTAATCCATTCCTGGGTTGGTGGGCATTTAGGCTGTTTCCACATTTTGGCGATTGTGGAATTGAGCTGCAATAAACAGTCTAGTACAAGTGTCCTTATGATAAAAGGATTTCTTTCCTTCTGGGTACATGCCCAGTAATGGGATTGCAGGATCAAATGGGAGGTCTAGGTTGAGTGCTTTGAGGTTTCTCCATACTTCCTTCCAGAAAGGTTGTACTAGTTTGCAGTCCCACCACCAGTGTAAAAGTGTTCTCTTCTCTCCACATCCACGCCAGCATCTGCAGTTTTGAAATTTTGTGATGTGGGCCATTCTCACTGGGGTTAGATGATATCTCAGGGTTGTTTTGATTTGCATTTCTCTGATATATAGAGATGATGAACATTTTTTCATGTGTTTGTTAGCCATTCGTCTGTCGTCTTAGAGAAAGTTCTATTCATGTCTCTTGCCCATTGATATAAGGGATTGTTGGCTTTTTTCATGTGGATTAATTTGAGTTCTCTATAGATCCTAGTTATCAAGCTTTTGTCTGATTGAAAATATGCAAATATCCTTTCCCATTGTGTAGGTTGTCTCTTTGCTTTGGTTATTGTGTCCTTAGCTGTACAGAAGCTTTTCAGTTTAATGAAGTCCCATTTGTTTATTTTTGTTGTTGTTGCAATTGCCATGGCAGTCTTCTTCATGAAGTCTTTCCCTAGGCCAATATCTTCCAGTGTTTTTCCTATGCTTTCTTGGAGGATTTTTATTGTTTCATGCCTTAAGTTTAAATCCTTTATCCATCTTGAATCAATTTTTGTGAGTGGGGAAAGGTGTGGGTCCACTTTCAGTCTTTTACATGTAGACATCCAGTTCTCCCAACACCATTTATTGAATAGGGAGTCTTCCCCCCAAGGTATGTTCTTGTTTGGTTTATCAAAGATTAGGTGGTTGTAAGATGTTAGTTTCATTTCTTGGTATTCAGTTCGATTCCAAGTGTCTATGTCTGTGTTTTTGTGCCAGTATCATGCGGTCTTGAGCACTATGGCTTTGTAGTACAGACTAAAATCTGGTATGCTGATGCCCCCAGCTTTATTTTTGTTACAGAGAACTGCCTTAGCTATACGGGGTTTTTTCCGGTTCCATACAAAACGCAGAATCATTTTTTCCAAATCTTGAAAGTACGATGTTGGTATTTTGATAGGAATGGCATTGAATAGGTAGATAGCTTTGGGAAGTAGAGACATTTTAACAATGTTGATTCTTCCCATCCATGAGCATGGTATGTTCTTCCATTTGTTAATATCCTCTGCTATTTCCTTTCTGAGGATTTCATAGTTTTCTTTATAGAGGTCCTTCACCTCCTTGTTAGGTATATTCCTAGGTATTTCATTTTCTTTGAGACTATGGTGAAGGGAGTTGTGTCCTTAATTAGCTTCTCATCTTGACTGTTATTGGTGTACACAAAGGCTACTGACTTGTGGGCATTGATTTTATATCCTGAAACATTACTGTATTTTTTGATGACTTCTAGGAGTCTTGTGGTTGAGTCTTTGGGGTTCTCTAAGTATAAGATCATGTCGTCAGCAAAGAGGGAGAGTTTGACCTCCTCTGCTCCCATTTGGATTCCCTTTATCTCCTTGTCTTGCCTAATTGTATTGGCTAGAACTTCCAGCACTACGTTGAACAGTAAAGGTGACAGAGGACAACCTTGTCTGGTTCCAGTTCTAAGAGGAAAAGCTTTGAGTTTTACTCCATTCAGTAAAATATTGGCTGTGGGTTTGTCATAGATAGCTTCAATCAGTTTTAGAAATGTGCCAGCTATACCTATACTCTTCAGTGTTCTAATTAGAAAAGGATGCTGGATTTTATCAAATGCTTTTTCTGCATCTTTTGAGAGGATCATGTGATCTTTATTTTTGCCTCTGTTAATATGGTGGATAACGTTTATAGACTTGCGTATGTTAAACCAGCCTTGCATCCCCGGGATGAAGCCTACTTGTTCATGATGAATGACTTTTGATGATAAGCTGTAATCTATTGGCTAGGATTTTGTTGAGAATTTTTGCATCTATATTCATGAGTGAGATTGGTCTGAAATTCTCCTTTTCGTTTGTGTCTTTTCCTGGTTTTGGTATCAGGATGATGTTTGCTTCATAGAACATGTTGGGGAAGATTCCTTCTTCCTCAATTTTTTGGAATAATTTCTGCAGTACAGGAATAAGCTCTTCCTTGAAGGTTTGATAGAATTCTGGAGTGAAGCCATCTGGAGCAGGGCATTTTTTGGTTGGAAGATTTTTTATTGTTTTTTTGATCTCAGTGCTTGAAATTGGTCTGTTCAGGAGCTCTATTTCTTCCTGGCTGAGTCTAGGGAGAGGGTGTGATTCCAAATATTGATCCATTTCTTTCACATTGTCAAATTTCTGGGCATAGAGTTTCTGGTAGTATTCAGAGATGATCTCTTGTATCTCTGTGGGATCAGTTGTTATTTCCCCTTTATCATTTCTGATTGAGGTTACTAGAGATTTTACTTTTCTATTCCTCGTTAGTCTGGCCAGTAGTTTATCTGTTTTACGTATTTTTTCAAAAAACCAACTCCTTGTTTCATTAATTTTCTGAATGATTCTTTTGTTTTCAATTTCATTGATCTCTGATTTAATTTTGGATATTTCTTTTCTTCTATTGAGTTTAGGCTTAGATTGTTCTTCTTTTTCCAATTCCATAGGATCTCTTGTGAGATTGTTGATGTGCTCTCTTTCTGTTTTTCAAATGTAGGCATCTAAAGCAATGAATTTTCCTCTCAAAACTGCTTTTGCAGTATCCCACAGGTTTTGGTAGCTTGTGTCTTCATTGTTGTTATGCTCAAGGAAGTTAATGATTTCCTGTTTTATTTCTTCCTTCACCCATCTGTTATTCAATAGAAGATTGTTTAGTTTCCACGCCTTTGGGTGGGGTCGAGCATTTTTGTTAGAGTTGAGTTCCACCTTTAGTGCCTTATGGTCTGAGAAGATACAAGGTAAAATTTCAATTCTTTTGATTCTGTTGATATTTGTTTTGTGTCCCAGGATATGATCGATTTTGGAGAATGTTCCATGGGGTGATGAGAAGAATGTATATTCTTTATCTTTGGGATGGAGTATTCTATATGCGTCTATGAAGCACAGTTGTTCTAGGGTCTCATTTAAGTCTCTTATATCCTTGTTTAATTTCTGTTTAGAGGATCTGTCCAGCTCTGTAAGAGGATTGTTAAGGTCCCCTGTTATTATGGTATTATCAGATATCATATTGCTCAGACTGAGTAAGGTCTGTTTCAAGAATCTGGGAGCATTTAAATTGGTTGCATAGATATTTAGAATTGAAATGTCTTCTTGTTGTAGTTTTCCCTTGACCAATATAAAGTGACCATCTTTGTCTTTTTTGACTTTAGTTGCTTTAAATCCACATGTATCTGAAAATAAGATTGCAACTCCTCTTTTCTTCTGAATTCCATTTGCCTGAAATAGTGTCTTCCAACCCTTGACTTGGAGCTTTAATTTGTCTTTTGAAGCCAGGTGTGTTTCTTGCAGACAGCAAATGGATGGCTTGTGTTTTTTAATCCAGTCAACCAATCTGTGTCCCTTCAGTGGGGAATTCAAGCCATTAACATTTATTGAGATAATTGATAAGTGTGGTAGTATTCTATTCCTCTTATTTTGTGAGAGTCCATTGCTTAGTTTTATCTTTTGCATCAGTGTGGAGGTTTGGTTCTGTCCTTTAATTTCTGAGTTCTTACTTTGCTGCTGATCCATTGTGGTGGTCAGTGTGCAGAACAGGTTGAAGTATTTCCTGTAGAGCTGGTCTTGTTGTGGCGAATTTCCTCAATGTTTGTATATCCGTAAATGATTTGATTTCTCCGTCAATTTTGAAGCTTAGCTTAGCAGGGTACAGAATTCTGGGCTGGAAATTGTTCTGTTTAAGTAGATTAAAGGTAGATGACCATTGTCTTCTTGCTTGGAAAGTTTCATTAGAGAAGTCTGCAGTCAATCTGATGGATTTGCCCCTGTAGGTCAACTGGCGCTTACTCCTGGCAGCTTGCAGAATCTTTTCTTTTGTCTTGACTTTGGACAGGTTCATCACAATGTGTCTTGGAGAAGCTGGGTTAGAGTTGAGGCGACCTGGGGTCCGATATCCCTCTGAAAGCAGTGTGTCAGAATCTTTGGTGATATTTGAGAAATTTTCTTTTATAATATTCTCTAGTATGGCTTCCATTCCTCTGGGGCATTCTTTTTCCCCTTCTGGAATTCCTATAACTCGTATGTTGGAACGCTTCTTAAAGTCCCATAATTCTGACAGTGAACGTTCTGCTCTCTCTCTTCTTTTCTGCCTCTTTGACTATCTGAGTTATCTCAAGAACTTTGTCTTCTACCTCTGAAATTCTTTCTTCTGCATGGTCTAACCTGTTGCTGATACTTTCCATTGCATCTTTAAGTTCCCTAATTGACTGTTTATTTCCTTCAGCTCTGCTATATCCTTTTTATATTCTTCATATCGTTCATCTCTTATTTGATTCTGTTTTTGGATTTCCTTTTGGTTATTTTCCACTTTATTAGCAGTTTCCTTCATTGTTTCCATCATTTCTTTCATTGTTTTCAACATGTGTATTCTAAATTCCCTTTCTGTCATTCCTAACATTTCTGTATAGGTGGAATCCTCTGCAGTAGCTACCTCATGGTCCCTTGGCGGTGTTGTTCTGGACTGGTTCTTTATGTTGCCTGGAGTTTTCTGCTGATTCTTCCTCATGGGTGATTTCTTTTATCTGTTTCCTTGCCCTAATCTTCCTTTCACTTCCTCTTGCTCTTTAAGTTCTCGTGCCTGTGGACTAAGGGTTACAGGACCAGAAGGGTGAGAAGGTTTAAGAGCAAAAAAGGGATGAAAGAAAGGAGGACCGAGTGATAAGAAAAAAAAAGAAAAATAGAGAAAGGAGAGGGGGTGGGTAAAAGGAATATTGACAAAAAGAAGAGAGGCACAGAAAGAGGTTGACAGAGCAATATAGGTGTACAGTAGGGTACTTTGATACAACCTTAAAAAAAAAACCACCTTGTGGGGGTGCCCAGTTGGGTGGTTCCCTTGAGGTCAGCAGCTCTTTGCTAACCTGATCAGACACAGTACCCCACCTCCACCAAGTAGAGAGGAAAGACAAAAATGCTTGTCTGGCAAAACCAAATAATAGCGGTAGAAACACCAACAAAAATGAAGTTCTAATTATTGAAATAGGCAGCAATGGGAAATTATAATTAAACTAGAAAAATTAAGAAAGAAATGGAATCTATATGGAAAATGTTGAACGTAAAAAACAAAACAACAATCAACAACATCAAAATAAACAAAAAAAACAACCAAACCAAAAAAAAAAAAAAAAACCACAACTAGAAACAAAGCAGTATGTATATGTTACTGAATATTTTCTTGGCAACACGTGGTCTTCTGGGGTATGAGATGTTAATGACAGTTCTGATACGACTGGAGGCTGCCAGTTTCTCAAACCCCAGCAGGTAGACACCCTAAATCTGTCTTCAGCCCACTTAAAAGTCACTTTGAACTTGTTCATTTACTGAGCAGAAGCTTTCTCAGGGAAGTGCTTGTCGCTGGAATCACTGCTGAAGTGGCTATCCACTTACCCTGTGTGTCAAAACTGGTCTCCCTTTGCCCCCGATGGTTAGGGCTGCAAGGCGGCTCAGACCCCGCCCTTAGTCTACTTTGTTGCTGGGTTACCAGCTCCCACCCAATTCCACCTCTGCAACCCTGAGGGCGGAGCTTGCCGGGGCAGATCGCTCACAATGGCTGCCTCTGACCCAGAGCCAAACACTATTAGCTCCGTCTGGCTCAGCGGCTCAGACTGGGGCCCTAGACAAAGGCCAAAGTTCTCCGCACTCCCGCTCAGGCCCTCCCCAAGGCAATTCAGCTGAGTGCCAAGTCCAAAGACACCAAAACAGTTCACAGGTAAGGCCTTTCTGTTTGCAGTCTCGCTGCTACTGAACTTACAGTTGCGGGCCTGTTTAGATGGATTGAACACACGCGACCACTTGCCGGTTTTCCACTGTTTTAGTCCTCCTCTTGGGGTCCAGAAGTCTCTTGCTGACTCCCTGTATCCTCTCAGGGGTGATGATAGGCAGATCCCACCAGCCAGAGGTGCCTGGAGTCCTATATCCGCAGACTGACGGTGCCCAGATGCAAGGATGCTGTTACTCGGCTGCCATCTTGCTCCGCTTCCCCCCAGTGTTTTTTTTAATTTTTTCACCATTGTGGAGTCCAGGTGTGGTTTGATAAATTCTGGTAGACCATTGTGCTGGTCATTATGGAAAATGGTTTTGAGTATTTCCTGGAGAGCTGGTTTAGTTATTGCAAATTTCCTCAACATGTATATGTCAGTAAAGTATTTGATTTCTCCATAACAAATGAAACTCAGTTTAGCTGGATCCTGGGCTGATAGTTGTTTTGTTTTAGGAGATTGAAGGTTGAAGACTATCCTCTTCTGGCTTGAAAAGTTTCTAATGTTTCTCCCTTTGTAGGTAATGCTTTTCTTATGGATGGCTGCTTTCAGAATTTTCCCCTTCATGGTAACTTTGGCAAAGTTCATTACAATATGTCTAGAAGATGTTTTATTTGGATTGAGTTGTGCTGGAGTTCTGAAACTGTCTACTATCTGAAATTCTGTATCTCTTGCAATGCGTGGGAAATTCTCCTCCATAATCTCTTGGAGTAGTGCATCCGTACCTTTAGGAACATCCTCTTCTCCTTCAGGAATTCCTAATAAATCATATGTTTGATCTTTTGGAATGGTCCCACAGCTCTCTCAGGGAAGGATCAGTCTTTGCTTTCCATTTCTCTGCCTCTTTGATTGAGATTGTTCAAAAGCTTTGTCTTCAATTTCAGAGATCCTTTCTTTTGCCTGCTGAACTCTGTTACTGGATTCTACTGTATCTGCTATCTCTTTTCTCATAATGTTCATGTCCTTCGTGATTTTATCTTTTTATTTATTAATTTCTTGAAACAATTTTTGAACTACTGTTTGGATTTCTATTTGCATCTTTTCCTCCATTCTATTCATTTTATTTGCCATTCATATTCTGAATTCTATTTCTGACAGTTGATCCATTTGTCTATTAGTGGCATCTTCTGATGTATCTCCTTTGTCATTCCTTGGGGAAGTTGACCTACTTTTATTCATGTTGGCAGAGTTCTTCTTTTGGTTCTGCTGGTTCTGTCCCATGATTATTTTCACAGTTTGGCTAGTAAAACTGGTAGGGTGAGATTAGATTGAGGGCCTCTGGAAGTGGAGTTAACCCCATTTATCAATGAGCTGGCACTGGTGATTGTGGCTTTCCCCCTACAGCTTTAGAAAGGTCCCTTTCAGAGCTGCCGCCAGAGACTTGAGGACCTGCTTGGTGTGATAGTGCTAGCAGGCTGTGTCTTGTAGTCAGCCAGCCTCTATCCTATCCTAATGAGTTGTGGTATCAGGCTGAAATCTCAGCTGGGGAGAGATACAAGCAATTGTGGCTCCCTTCTCCCCACTAGCAACAGTTGGAGGAGGTGAATCAGCCCCTCCTGCTACAAAACAAGCACTGTCAACCTTGGAGTGTCCCTGAGTGGACAGCCCAGGTCAAGAGTTCTCGTCTGGTTGTCCTGGACAGTACATTCACTGCTCAATAGGATAGTGTCTTCAGTGGCCTGATATTAGGGATCCACAGGCAGTTCCCTCCTGAAAACCCGAGGAGTAGGAGTCTGGTTCCCTTCAGTCAGCAATAGTGTTGTTAGGGTGCACCCTGCCAAAGAGTATGTCTGGAGGTGTCAGCACTTCTACCCCCTGCCGAAAGTGCTGCCAGCAACTACATGCTTTTTTCCCATGGGGCAGAGGGGAGCCAGCATCTCCTCCCTCGCCACTTACCTCCCTGGCAACCCTGAGGTGCTGAAGCCCAGTTCCCTCCAATGGCAAACAGGATCAGGAGAGTGCACCTCCAGATTCAGACCAGAGCCATCAGGCCTCCTCCTGCTACTGTGCACCTGCGCGTTTCTCTCTGCTTCACAGTCAGTGCCCCTGCACACTGCCGCAGGCAACTCGGGCTTCAGCCCAGTTCCCTCCTGTGAGTAATGGGCTCAGTAGAGTGTACTTCCAAAGTCTGACCCAGGGCATAAGCAACTCCACCATTGGGCATATCTCTCTCTCTCCTGCATGTCCCTCTCCCCGTGCCTCCCAACTTCCACTCAAGTCACTGTTTCCACGCCTCTCATGGAATTGCCACTCTGGGCTCTGCAGGGGTCAGGCCTACAGTCCACCAAGTGAGGTGGGTAGGGTGGACTGGGAGTTCAGAATTTCAGGGAAAATACTTGTTCAATTTTATGTCTGGTAGGATGATTCCTAGACTCACAAGTGGGACCTCCCTGGAGAAGGAGGCCTGGTGTCAGTGGCTCTTTCCCGTGGGATAAAATAAGAGGTCATTGGCTCCCTGCTCTCTTGCAGAGAGCACGCAGTGATCCTCTCTCTTGGGGGAGGGGTCTCTGATACTCTTGGAGATGAGCTTTGTACCTGGAATTTGTTTTCTTGGTCTTGCAGCTTGCCTCTGCAGATATGATGTGCACTTATCTGTCTTTCTTAGCTTAGCTCCTCACCTTCAGTTTCATTGAGTCTGTTCTGTCTGTTATCACTCTTTCGGGACAGGAGCCTCTGTCATCAGCCATCTTACTTTCTTCCCTTACTGTATTTATTACATTTTATTTTAATTTAATTTTACTTTATTTTATTTTTTTGCTGGTAGATATCTTTGGCATTTTGAAGGGCATACCTGGTATGTCTCTTAGAATAAGCAATCAGGGCAGTCTGAATTAAAGGTGTCTGCTGAGCATATAGAACAGTGGTTGGCACACAGTAGTGCTCAAAAAATATTTGTTGACCAATTGACATGTTTCCAGATTCAAGCAGTTGCATTAGAAATTACGTTGAATCTGGTTCTTTATTATACCTTTCATTCCATGTAAAAGTTTATTTTCCTTCAAAATTTTTATTCTTAAAGTTATTGGCATCAGGTAAGATTATCTTTTGTTTACTAGAGAATGAAATGAGAGATTTTCCTGAGGTAACTAGGCTTAATTGGAAAACAGGTGGGATATTTTCTAAGGATTTAGGTGTAGTTGTCTAAAGTCAATTTATAGTTTGAGCTTTGAAGGCTTGAGAATAGAAGGGAGCTTAGTCTGAAAACAAACCTCCTTTTGGTAAATAAATGTTTTAAGGACAAAGCATTTTTTTAGTTTTCTAGGCTTGCTGCCCAATGCTGCTACTGATCCTGAGCAACTTGTATGTAGATCTTGTAAAATGTGGATTCTGACTTAGAGAGCTGGGTAAGGCTTAGTATTCTGCATTTCTAATGCGCTTGCAGGCCAGGTGGTACACACGCTTCTAGTTCCAGGACTGAGAACCAAGGTCTCCAGGTGATTTGTATGTACTTTTTAAAAAGTCTGACATTATGAGTCTTTAACCTTTTTCACTTGCTTATATCCTACATTTTTTAGAAATTGTGTGCTGCCTTACACAGTTTTAAGGTATCACCTAAAATATTAAGTTTAAAGTTGCAAGAGAGATAATTTCCAGCACATGTTGGAATTTTTTAATGAAATTATTGTATTACTTTAAAAGATATATCTGATGGAATCTAAATAGCACGAGTATAGCATAGGGGTACAATTCTTTCTATTACTCAT
Organism: Nycticebus coucang; assembly: GCF_027406575.1. NCBI lineage: Eukaryota > Metazoa > Chordata > Mammalia > Primates > Lorisidae > Nycticebus > Nycticebus coucang. Next base: position 37,852,905 of record NC_069789.1, read on the forward strand.
TTAAAAAATTTATGAAAAAGCTTTTCTTTTTTTTTCTTTTTTGTGGTTTTTGGCCGGGGCTGGGTTTGAACCCGCCACTTCCGGCATATGGGACCAGTGCCCTACTCCTCGAGCCACAGGCGCTGCCCTATGAAAAAGCTTTTAATAGATGGAAATTTTATATTGTTCCTTTTTCTGTTGTACTTCTTGCATTAAAAATATGTACATACATTTGCAGTTAATTTTTGTTAATATCCTGTAAGTTTTTTTTTTAAATTATAATGGTGTCTCAACCCAGAAGAAATTATAATTCTTTTTTTTTTTTTTTTGAGACAGAGTCTCACTATGTCACCCTTAGTAGGTGCCTTGGCATCACAGCTCACAGTAACCTCTAACTCCTGCACTTAAGCAATTCTCTTGCCTCAGCCTCCCAAGTAGCTTGGACTATAGGCGCCCACCACAACACCCAGCTATTTTTTTTTTTTGTTTGTAGTTGTCATTGTTCTTTGGTAGGCCCAGGCTGAGGTTCGAACCCGCCAGCTCCAGGGTATATGACTGGAGCCCTAGCTGCTGAGCTACAGGTGCTGAGCCTATCCTATAAGTTTTTAAGAATTAAAATTTCTGGCTTGGTGCCATAGCACAGTGGTTACGGTGCCAGCCACATACACTGAGGTTGGCGGGTTTGAACCCGGCCAGGGCCAGCTGAACAACAATGACAACTGCAACAAAAAAATAGCTTGGTGTCGTGACAGGCACCCGTAGTCCCAGCTACTTAGGAGGCTAAGGCAAGAGAATCACTTAAACCCAAGAGTTAGAGGTTGCTATGAGCTGTGATGCCACGGCACTCTACTGAGGGTGACATAGTGAGACTGTCTCAAACACAAAAAAGAATTAAAATTTCTTCTGGGTTGAGACACCGTTATAATTAATAGTTGCACTCAGCTGATCAAAATAGCATGGTCTGAGAGTGGTGGCTCATGACTATAATGGCACTTTGGGAAGTCAAGGCAGGATGATTGCTTGAGGCCAGGAGTTCGAGACCAGCCTGGGCAATATATGGAAACACCCATCTCTACAAAAAGTAAAAAAAATTAGGCGGGCATAATGGAGTGCACTGTTAGTCCTAGCTACTCACTTGAGCCCAGGAGTTCAAGGTTGTAATGAACTATGATCACACCACTGCACTTAAGCCTAGGTGACAGACTAACACCCTGTCACTCTAGTCAGTGAATTTTAAAAGTATTACTACATTTGAAGTATTAAAAATAAATTTTTATTTTTCTATCTCAGTAAAATATAAATGGTTCTCTTATCAATTTTTCCCAGTCACTTTGTATATTTATGGGTGTGTATTTTGTATTTCTAGAACAAGAAAAGATTTAGCAGCAGTTCTATTATATTTTGTTTTAACTGATAGAAAATTCTGAAACCTCTGTCACATAAGTAAGTAGAAGGCAGTAAATGGAATTTAATTATAGCCGTGTATCAGGTCCTTGAAATTTTTCTAAATTATTCATGAAAATTACATAGTGATCTATTATAAAAAATTATTATAATTGCAATTATTATAGTAGGAAAGAATATATAAGGATGTCAAAGATCTTCAAGTTTGTTGTTTTAAAAGTATCTTTGTATAGTACTGATTGGTCTTTGCATACTTGAAGGGGTAGGGTGCCCAGTTGGCCCAGTTGGTGGTTTGTGGGGGAGACAAAAGGGTAGTACAACCCGTCACTCAGGTAGTGGTGCTGTCACAAAGCCCAAATACTCTCTTTCTTTTTTTTTTTTTTTTGAGACAGAGTCTCACTTTGTCACCCTTAGGTAGAGGGCCGTGGCGTCAAAGCTCACAGCAACCTAAAACTCTAGGGCTCAAGTGATTCTCTTGCCTCAACCTCCAAAGTAGCTGGGACTATAGGAGCCTGCCACCAACACCTGGTTAACTTTTAGAGACTGGGTCTTGCTCTTCTTGCTCAGGCTGGTCTTGAACTCGTGAGCTCAGGCAATCCACCGTCTCAGCCTTCCAGTGTGCTAGAATTACAGGTGTGAGCCACCACACCCTGCCTAAGTGCAAATATTCTTAATACTTTAGAGACATAGATGCTAATGTCTATAACTATTTTAATCTCATTTGTATTTAATATCATTGAGTTGTTAGGAACTTAGTCTTTAAAAAATAAAAGCCCATCTGAGATTTTCAGAATATTGGTAGGTAATAAAGACCATGCTTGCCTAGAAGGACCCTTGTGATTTTCATACATTCTAAAATACCTGGCACTGTGCTTTGGGGGCTTTTTTGAGAGATTCTTGCCAAGTTTGTTTAGCATAAGGATGAAAGGATAATTGAATCAGATTGGAAGAGTCTCGTGACTTTAGAAGCCCAAGAATATCAAATTAGATATATTTCCTTTTATTTGCCAAAAATAGTTAATATAATGTGGAATGGTTCATTTCAGTTGAAGCTGGTTTCAACATTGGGGGTTGGCTGGGTCAAGTAATACCTACTGTTTACTTGTTAAAACTTCTGTTTATCAGAAGGTAAAGTTTTTGAATAGTTGAATTGGAATCACTATGGATAAAAAGACTCTACGCTTTTCATTTTTATAGTGATTGGAGGAAAAAAAAAGAAGGATTTTTCCCAGACAACAAGTTCTTGTTTAAGTTTTATCCAAGAAGCTCTGTTGAAGCACCAGTGGCAGCGGGCTGCGGAGTACATGTACAGTTATTTCCAGACCTTGGAGACTACAGATGGCCACAACAGACAGACTATACCTGAGGTAAACAGTGTGATTTGCTGGAAGAAATGATAGTGTCCCAGGAGTTGCTGCCTCTAGTTGCACCCAAAATGGCTTTTGCAGGATCTCAAATTAATTTTGGTAAAAGCTACTAAAAGTAATTGTGGGGGAAGAGTTTGCATTGGGGCATTTTTTGCCCTTCTTTTTACCTGTTATTTTACAGGAGACAAAGTGTTTGAACTCTGAACTCTCAGATTTTCTAATGTTTATTCATTCATGCCAATAATTCTTCCTTTTTTCTCCTGTGTCATTATTTTTCCTTCTTAATGAGATGTTTCTCAATGCATTATCACATGAAGATTATGTTATTTCTTCTGTCTTAAAATTATCTCTTGCTCCATAGGTAGGGCCCCATTTTTTCACTCTCCCTTTTACCACAACTTCTTGAAGAGAGAAGTTCCAACCCGAATCATTCCAACCCGAATGATTTTTTGTTTGTTTGTTTTATTGAGACATAACTAACACATCATATAATTCATCTAAATCATAGGTTTCAATTCTTTTTAATATATTCACAGAGTTGTGCAACTTTTACCACATTCTAAATGCAGAACATTTTTGTATCCCACAAAATAGAAACCCTGCATCCACTTGCATTCTTTCCCGATTCTTCTCCCCAAATGCCAGATGCTAGCAGCTGCAAATCTATTACTTTTTATTCTGAACATTTCATATAAGTGGAATCATCCAATAGGTGCCTTTTGTGAATGGCTTCCTTCACTTAGCATATTGCTTTGAGGTTTATCTATGTTCCAGTGTATGTAGTATTTCATTCCTTTGTACTGCCAAGTAATATCCCATTATATGGGTGTACCACATTTTATGTATTCATCCATCAGTTGTTAGATGTTTAGCTTGTTGCTACTTTTTGGTTATTATGAATAATATAGATGTTTATTTTAATTTCTTTTTGGGCCTATAACTAGGAGTGGACTTGCTGGGTCATATGGTAACTATGTTTAACCTTTTGAGAAACTACCAAATGATTTCCTAAGTGGCCACACCATTTATATTGCTACCAGCAATATTTTAGGGTCCCAGATTTTCCATATCCTTGCCAACATTTGTTACTGTCAATCTCTTTGATTATAGCCGTTCTTGTGGTTGTGAAGTGGGAGTGGGATCTTATCTTGGTTATGATTTGTATTTCCATGAGGACTTATGATGCTGAGTGAGCCCTTTTTTTTTTTTTGTAGAGACAGAGTCTCACTTTACCACCTTTGGTAGAGTGCCATGATGTCACAGGACTCACAGCAACCTCTAGCTCTTGGGCTTCCGCGATTCTCCTGCCTCAGCCTCCTGAGCAGCTGGGACTACAGGCGCCTGCCACAACGCCTGGCTATTTTTTGGTTGCAGTTCAGCCAGGGCTGGGTTTGAACCTGCCACCCTTGGTATATGGGGCCGGCGCCCTACTTACTGAGCCACAGGTGCCACCCGGCTGAGTGAGCCTTTTAAAAAATAAGTTAGATCATGTCACTCCTCTGCTGAAAGCATTGTAGTAGATTCCTGTTTCACTCAGAGCATAGGCTGAAGTTCGCATAATTGCCTGTGTAATAAGTTCTTTTTTTTTTTTTTGTAATAAGTTCTTATATGATGTGTTCACTTTCTATCCTCATTTGCCCTCTCTGACCTCATCTCTTATTATAGGTTAGTCCAAAAATCTGAAATACAGATGCTGCAAAATCTGTTTGAGTGCTAACATGAGATAGTGACACCTTTACTTTCTAATGGTTCGATGTACACAAATTTTGTTTCATGTACAAAATTATTCAAAATATTACCTGAAGGTAATTTTATACAAGGTGTATATGAAACAGATTAATTTCATTTTAGACTTGGGGCCCATCCCTAATCTTATTATGTATATGCAAATATTTTTAAAAATCCTAAATAATCTGAAAACTGAAACACTTCTGACCCCAAGCATTTTGGATAAGAGATACTCCACCTGCACTCTTGCACTTGTTCTCTCTTCTCCATCCTCACTGGTCTCTTTGTTCTTACTTGAATAGGTCAGGTGTATTCCTGCCTAAGTCTCTTTGCTGTGTTTCCTTTACTTGGAAAGCTATTTCTTTAGCTACCACTATGGCTGCCCTCCTTCAAGGCCCCCTGACTATTTAAAGTTGCAACTGCATTACTGCCCCTCCCACACACTTTCTGACTGGTAGTCCTGACCTTTTTATCCTGCTCTATTATTATGTTTCTTGGTTATTCTCTGTCTCTCCACATAGAACATAAATTTCATAGAGCAGGGATGAAACAGTACCTAGCATATACTATTACACTTATTTCGTAAAAGACAATTTAGCATGTAAATATCTCAGATAGCTTTTACTAATACAGTAACCATTGCATCAATTAGTTCTCTAATAAAACTAACAAAAAAATTTGTTTAACCATTGATTGAAAATTTGGTTTATGGGCTCAAGTTACAGACAATTGTAAAACATTGAATCAGGTATAGACACTTTTTGTCCAGATTTTGTTTTGAAAATAATAGAATTGGATCAGTGGTTTTCAGGCACTTGTGTGGCTCTTTTTGAATCGTAGGGCTTTTGAGGAAAATACAGATTTCTGTACTCCATCCCAGTCCTGCTGGATCTGAATACTTAGATTCTATTTGTTTTTAACAGGTATCCCTTGTAATTCTTATTTACAACTGGGTTTAAGAAGAACTATAACTATAAACTAATAACTATAAACTCTCCAGGTTTTCTTTAAGCTCCCAAATACTGTAGTTTGTTCTTCAGCAAGTGAAATCCTGATCTCTCTGGGTTGGGAAGAAGAGTATTATCATGATAACAAATGATAATATGTATATAATACGTCATTATACCACTGACAGTGTTTTGTATGTGTATATGCCCAGAACCAATATGTCTGGTCACAGAAAGAATTGACTTAAACTTCACTTTAGTTTACTTTCAAATTGAAACTACTGAAGTACTTTAAATTGAGATGAAGGAAATAGGGATTTGCTCCTGTGAAAAAAGGGGAGTTATAAGGTCGTCACCAAAGTTTTGCTGATCTGAGGAGAACTTTTTTTTATTAAAATTTTTTCGTAGCTGATGAAAATTCTTAAATTGATATTCTAGATGTAGAATAAATATAGCTAATAGTTCTAGAGTTTGATGAGATTTTAGGAAGCATCTAGTTTGTTGATCTTATTTTGCAAATGATAAAGATGAGCCTGAGATCAGAGAAGAAGCCAATGTTACTAAAACCCAAATTTTCTGACTTTAATATTCTCCTTCCTATACTAATTAAAAAAACTTGTATTCAGGCCATGCACGGTGACTCACGCCTGTTATCCCAGCACTTGGGAGGCAGAGGCAGGTGGATTGCTTAAGCTCAAGAGTTCAAGACCCGCCTGAACAAGAGCCAGACCTTGTCTAAAAAAATAGCCAGGCATTGTGGCAGGCACCTGCTACTTGGGAGGCAGAGGCAAGAGAATCACTTAAGCCCAAGAGTTTGAGGTTGCTGTGAGCTATGACACACATTACGGCACTCTACGCAGTGTGACAAAGTGAGACTCTGTTTCAAAAACAAACAAAAAAAAAAACTTGTTTTCAGTATGTATTTTAAATGGTTCTTTCTTTACTAAATAATTACACTGTTACACTTATGTGGCATTTTACTATTAATTTAAATGACTGAAAAGATTTTATTGCAGAGGATATAATGATTTTATTTGGTAAAATACAGTAAGATGTTGACAGTATTGGTCTCTAGGAAAATGAAGTATAGGTTGTTTTTTAAAGTTGTAATCTGAAAAATACAACTTTCTTAGGCAAAAAATTATGGTAATCTTATGGTAATAATTTCTGCTTTGACAGATTATTTGGAAACTTGGAAGTGAAATTTTATTTTATCATCCTAAAAGCAATGTGGAGACTTTCACTACTTTTGCTGACCGGATGAAAAATATTGGTGTCATGAATTATTTAAAGGTAAGAATGTAGGCATTGTAAATTTACATTTGCAGTGTTCATTTTTTTTTAATTGTGTGTGTCAGTGATAAGGTAGATAATAATGTAAAAAGTATGGGAAATAAGGCAAGACATCTAGATAAATAAGAGAAACTTGTTGTGAGAACTGTGTATTTTATTTCTTGGTTTCTAGTCATCTGCCAGCTTCTCTGACTGAAAATACCATCTTTTTGAATATCTCTCACTGCCAAAACCAGTCACTGATTGCAGTTGTACTTCATAAGATGGACTGACCAAATTCTAATATGTTTACTTAAGCCATTTGCACTTAGAGTTTGTGTTTTTGGAAAAAGGAAAGGGCTACCCAAATTGGGAATTTAAACACATGAACTTGTTTTAATGTTCTTAATGTTTGGGTTGGGACCTTCTCTCCAAATTCATATATTCTTTAATATAAGTCTTTTTCCAAAGGAAAGGATTGAGACATTTCCAAAATACTATTTCTCTTTTTATGGTATATTTTTGACTCAAAGAATGCTTTATCAATGCCGTTTTATGAATGCTTTGTTTTCAGTGACCATAAAGTATTATTGGAACATAGCCACACCTGTTTATTTCTATATTGTCAGTAGCTGCTTTTGCATGACAGTGACCGAGTCCAGTAATTGTGACAGGAATCAGATGCCCCACAAAGCCTAAAATATTTACTCTTTGGCTCTTCTTACATTTTGTTTTGTTTTTATTTTTTCTGTTTTCCATTATTTTATTGTGATTTTATATATAATATATATAGCATAAAATATGCTATTTTTAACCTTTTGAAGTATATACTTCAGTTGTATTAATTATATTCACCATATTGTTGCACCATCACCACTATTTCCAGAACTCTTCCATCACCTGAAACAGAAACATTAAATAATAACTCCTTATTCCTTCCTCTCCCCAGCCCATGGTAACTGCTACTCTATTTCCTATGTCCATGAATTTACCTTTTCTCTGTATTTCATGTAAGTTAAATCATACAATATTTATCCATTTGTATCTGGCTTATTTCACTTAGCATAATGTTTTTAAGATTTACCCATGTTGTAGCATGTATCAGAATGTCATTCCTCTTTATGGCTGCAGAGTATTCTGTTATATATTACATTTTGCTTATCCATTTATCTGTTGTTGGCCATTGTGAATTATGCTTCAGTGAGTGTTGGCATGCAAGTATGTATTTCAGTTCTTGTTTTCAACTCCTTTGGGTATATATCTGGAAGTGGAATTGTGGAATCATCACACACACACACAATTCTGTGTTTAACATTTTTAGGAATTACTAAATTGTTTTCTACAGTGGCTACACCATTTTACATTTCTACTGCTTCCTAATTTTAAAAACAGATTTCCCTACTTTAAGATTCTTTTTATGTCATATTGAATAATTTAGGAGAAATTTTCCGAATGTCTGTTTATGTACCAGATATACTCTTATGATCTTGTTCACTGATAGACCAGGCATACTGTGAGTGGAAATTAAATGGAGGTAGCTATGGTTCCACTTAAGGAAGAGCTTTCTAACTGACCAGTTGGGAAAAGGAAGGTCCGAAGATGATAATTAGGGTAGGCAATAAAACATTTTTTTGTTGTTGTTAATAATTTTAAAAACACCCATTAATATCTTTCAGGCAATGTACTGGGTGTGGTTCTTTCAGAGGGAGACAAGCATGTAAATGGAATGAAGTATTATGGGTAGATAGATATACAGTGAGGAGATAAAGGAGAAAATGAACTTTCTGGAAGCTGGGATTGAGCGGATAGGGGACAAAGGAAAGGAAGTGATGGCTGAGATGAGTTTGAAAAAGCAAGTGGGTGTTCACGAGGTAGGCTGGAGAAAGGGCAGCCTGGCATGGGAGGGGATAATAAAGACTTCACTAGCTCTGTATCTGATGATTTAGATATTCTAAAAAATTACTTGCTTAGGAGAAGTAGACTGGGGCCCTGTGTGCCATACCTAAGAGCTTGGATTTTATTCTGTAGGCAGTGAGAGCCATTGAAGGATTTTGTACAAATGATTAACAAGATAGTTTCTTTGGTAGCCATTTGGAAGATGGATTGTAGGAATGGGGAGACTAGTTGGGAAATGACTGCAGTAATTTGAGACGAGAACCTTGAGCTCTATGATCTGTATGATTAATTGTACTTCCCATTATTCTCTTTATATCATCCCTTCTTGCAATGCTGTTCTTTGTGTAATTATTCTCTCTTGTATTAGGCATGTACTTTCTTTTCCATGTGAACTGAAGCTTTTCTTTAATACCCCTTATGAAGATGTTTTTTTCTAAGCTTGTGCTTTGTGTAACGTATATAAAATAGTTATATGAGTAAGTATTGATTGTCTGCTATGAGCCAAACTAGGCATTAGGTAATATATGAATACAAATACTATCTCAAAACACCCTTCTGAAGGTTTAATAGTAATGATAATTGTTCTGCATAACAGGTGAGATTCATAAAGGGTGAATAATTTACCCAGGTTTATTTAGTTTTTATGATAGGTGGCATGTGAACCAAGATACTCAACATCCCTATTTTTCCCCACTGTATCACACTATCTTTATCTACTCATTGAATAATTCAGCTCTTATTTACATAGTGTCAATTGCTTCCTGTGTCTTTCTTTTTTGCTAGATTGAAAGTTTGGGGTATTTATTTATTTATTGAGACAGGCTCTCTCTTTGTTGCCCAGTCTGTGGTGTGGTGTTGCAGTCATAGCTCTCTGCAACCTCAAAGTCCTGAGCTCAAGCAGACCTCCTCCCTCAGCCTCCTGAGTAGCAGGGACTACAGACATGTGCCATTGTGCCCAGCTGGTTGAAAATTTTGATGGCAGGGACAGTGTCATGTCAGTCTTATTCTTCCAGGTCATATAGTGTATTTACTGAACTTTTACACTAATGGTTATCTAAGGACTTATATGTTAGTGGGATTTTTCTCTTTATTTTTGCAGATTTCCTTACAACATGCATTATACCTTCTGCATCATGGAATGCTTGAGGATGCTGACAAAAATCTTAGTGAAGCAGAAACATGGAGATACGGTGAAAAGTCATCTTCCCAGGAGATATTAATAAACCTTGTTCAGGCTTATAAAGGACTTTTGCAGTATTATACTTGGTCTAGAAAGAAAAAGGAATTGTCAAAGCTTGGTGAGTAAATCCATGTGGCTAAGGCTGAAGGGCAGAGGGATTTTTTTTTTTTAAAGAGACGGATCTCACTGTGTTGCCAAGGCTGGACTCAGAATTGCTGGGTTGAAGTAATCCACTCCACTTCACTCTCCTGAGTAGTCAGTACCACAGGCCACTGGTTCCTGGCATGGGCAGAGGGATCCTAAGGAGCAACCTAGTAATTTCCCTATTGCATCCAGATATTACATCTGACTTCATCCAGATATTATAGAGAACAGGCATTTTGTTGTTTTGAAATTCTTGATCATCCTTTATAATATTTTCTAATACATCAAAAAACTTTTTGGTCCTAAATTAGAGTCATTGGTTTTTTTAGATGTGATTTTTGTCAAGAATAAACACAACTGGACGTAAGTCAGAGCAGTGAAAACAAATTTTATCTATTAACTTCTGATGGGAAAGAGCTAAGGTCCATTCTTGTTTGTACAGAGGTAACTTGGTTTTTAAAAAGACATTTGAGGGTGATAGCAAGGCAGTGTCAGGGAAGTGAATGTTCAAAAGCAGAAGGGAGTGTTGGCTCATGTGAAACCCATCTTTGATTACTAACTGTTGCTTTTGGAAGTTAAGCAGCTACTGTTGCACGGAGATTGGGAGACAGGGGTCCTATCTTCAGGTGTTGGTTGGCACCAACAGTAAATTCTTTGGACAGTCTTAATTTTTCTCAGGCAGGCATTTTAAGGGTGGGGGGGCGGTGTTAGGGCCATTCTGGAGATGTGGCCTTGAGCTGCTAGAAACTGTTTAGTGTTTGTTCAGGCCTTCATAGGCCAAGGTGAATGCCTAGTCTAGAAGAGGGCTCAGAGGAGCCTGCCCGGGGTTAGGTCAAGGAGAAGAAAACCAAGAAAGACTGAAGAGTTTCTTCAGCAGTCATTATTGCCTAAGTGGCAGTACCCAACCTTTTTGGCACCAGAGACCGCTTTCATGGAAGACAATTTTTCCACAGACTAGGGTAGGGGGAGCATTAGATTCTCATAAGGAGCAATAGATCAAACCTCGCATGTGCAGTTTACAGTTGGGTTTGCGCTCCTATGAGAATCTAATACTGTTCCTGATCTGACAAGAGGCAGAGCTCAGGTGGATGGCACAAGTGACAGCTGTAAATATGAATGAAGCTTTGCTTGCTCACTGGCCATCTCTGCTGTGTGGCGCAGTATGTGTCCACTGACTGGGGCTTGGAGATCACAGGCAAATAGTAAACATTTCTTCCTGTGTGTTTAGAATGGAGTTTAATTCATTTTATAATGTTGTTTCTTAGAATAATATGTTTAAAGAACAGAGCAAGATAAAATCATTTCTTTTTTTAATGGATAATTTTCTTGATTTGCTGACTATACCAAAAATTGACCTTTCACTTTTCAAACTGAATTCCCCTTCTCTATTCTTTCAAGACAACTTCTGTAGTGCTATTTTCATTGTGACGATCTTGTGAGATCTTTGTGCAGTCTCATCTAGAATGCCCTCTGTGGTTCCAGACTCGTTAGACCCTGTCTCAACCCCTTGTTCTTATACCCTCAACCTACTGTAGCAGCTGTGTATGTTCAGCCTATATCAGATGGTTCTTCATCTCTTGCTTTTTAATAGTTCTAAGTCTTTTCATGTGTGTGTGTATATATAGATAGATACACACATATATATATTTTTTCTTTTTTGAGGGCCTTGCATATTTTATTCATCATTGGTTTTAAAATACATAACATATTGTTGAATATAGGTCTGGTTTATTCATTTTTACTATTATAAAACATTTCCTTTTATAATATTCATGCTATTCCTTCTATTATTGGTGGCCATTTAAGTTATTATAGTTTTGAACTGTGATAAATAATGCTGCTTTGAAATTAACTCCTAGAAATTTCTGTATTCTGGTGCACGTGAATTTCTAGGAGTAGAATTGTCACAGAATATGTGCATTTTCAACTTTAGCATATATATGCTGAACTCTTCCCAAAGAGGTTACCAATTTATACTCCACTAACAATTTGATTTTAGTTTTCTTTTTCCTATATTGTCCTCAACATTTATGGTCAAAGTTTTCACGTCAGCCAATTTGTTGAGTGTGGCGTTCTCTCATGTTATTTTTTTTTAAATAGCTTTATTAAGAATTGAGATATAATTCACATGCCGTACAAATTCACTCAACTTAAAATGTCCAGTTCAGTGGTTTTTAGTATGGTTTTCAGACGGATGCACAGAGTTGTGCATCCACAGCCATAAGCAGTTTTAGAACACTTTCATCACCCCACAAAGAAACTCTGTACTTTCCATTTCTCTGCAATACCTCCAGTCCTAGGCAATCACTGATTTACTTTCTGTCTGTGGATGTTCGCCTATTCTGGACATTTCCTATGAATGAAATCATACAATATGTGATCTTTTATGAATGGCTTTCATTTGACATAAAGTTTTTAATGTTGTAGGTTGTAACAGAACTTCATTCCTGTCTATTATTGAATAATAGTCCATTGTATAGATTTACTGCATTTTATTTATGCATTCATCACTGATGGACAGTTGGGTTGTTTCTACTTTTTTCTTTAAAGATCTATATCATTTATTCAAAAGTTTACAAGAGGTTGTAAACACATGATGGCAACAATTAGTGCTAATATTCTTAATACCTTTATATTTAGAAAGCATTTTTACAGAAAACAAAGGTGATTTTTTTTATTAGAAAACAAAGGTCATATTTTAATACAACACCCGATATGAGAATGCACACCAAAGAATTGTAAGAAATTAGTCTTAAGCAAAAATCACAAGGGCAGAAAACAAGGTATACTGCCCCCCTAAGAACCTGTCATTAGACTGATTGGAGTTAAACATATAACCTCCCCACTACTCCCACACACATACAGGTACAGGTTATAGAAGCAAAGATTTGTAAGATACACTAGAAGACAAAAATAAACACACCTACCTACTGTACATGTGTGCATGTTTTCCTTAACAGGTAACAGGGTTTTCCTTCATTTTACTCACTGCAAAGAAATTCCTGATCTAAATCTATTTCATGCCTAGCACTATAGATAGGAAATATCATAAAGCAAAAGTTTCCATTTTCCTGGGAGCAGTTCATTGGTAGTATAAAATGTGTTGTTTACTTTCTTAGTATAAAATCCACATACAGAAGTTGCTAGTGCTTGCCATTTAATTATAACTTATTAACAAAAAGCTTTATACAGTATTATTTACATTATATGAGATGGATACCAGTGCTTGAATAAATGATCTCTGCTTCCAAACATTTTCAACGCTTACGCATAGAAGATAGAGCACAATATATTTATTAAGGGAACTGTTTTCTCCTCACTGACAAAATGCTCCCTTTTTGAGTATTTTGAATAACATTGCTATGAACATTCGCAGATTTTTGCATGGACATGTGTTTTTATTTCTCTTGGAATAAGGAGTGTAATTGCTGGATCATGCAACTCTGTGCTTATCCTTTTGAAGAAACATTGAACTGTTTTCCAAACCACCTGCACTATTTTGTGTTACTACTAGGAGTTTATGAGGGTGCTAATTTCTCCATATCCTCACCAATACTTGTCGTCTTTTTCTTTACAACCATCCTAGTGGATGAGAAATGTTATCATGGTCTTTTTTATTTATTTATTTATTTATGTTTATTGTTAAATCACAGCCGTGTGCATTAGTTCAATCAAGGGGTACAATGTGCTGGTTTCATATACAATCTGAAATAGTCTCATCAAACTGTTCAATGTAGCCTTCATGGCATTTTCTTAGTTATTATATGTAGACATTTGTATTCTGCATTAGTAAGTTTCGCCTGTACCCATTCTAAGATGCACCGTAGGTGCGGCCCCACCCACTATCCTCCCTCCACCCTAACCTCCCCACCTCCTTTCCCCTCCCTTGGCCCTTTCCCCATATTCTTGTGCTATAGTTGGGTTATAGCCTTCATGTGAAAGCTATAAATTAGCTTCATAGTAGGGCTGAGTACATTGGATACTTTTTCTTCCATTCTTGAGACACTTTACTAAGAAGAATATGTTCCAGCTCCATCCATGTAAACATGAAAGAGGTAAAGTCTACATCTTTCTTTAAGGCTGCATAATATTCCATGGTGTACATGTACCACTATTTGCTAGTCCATTCGTGGGTTGATTGGCACTTGGGCTTCTTCCATGACTTATCAATTATGAATTGGGCTGCAATAAACATTCTGGTACAGATGCCTTTGTTATATTGTGATTTTTGGTCTTCTGGGTATAAACCTAGTAAAGGAATTATAGAATCGAATGGCAGATCTATTTTTAGGTCTGTAGGTATTCTCCAAACATCCTTCCAGAGTGAACATATTAGTGTGTGTTCCCACCAGCAGTGTAGAAGTGTGCCCTTTTCTTCACATCTATGCCAACATTTCTGGTTTTGGGATTTTGTTATGTGGGCTACTTTTACTGGGGTTAGGTGATATCTCAAAGTAGTTTTGATTTGCATTTCTCTGATGATTAAGGATGATGAGCTTTTTTCATGTGTGTGTGTAGATCATGTGTCTGTCTTCTTTAGAGAAGTTTCTCTTCAAGTCCCTTGCCCACCCTGAGATGGGATCACTTGTTCTTTTCTTGCTAATACGTTTGAGTTCTCTGTGGATTCTGGTTATTAAAACTTTATCGGAGGTGTAACCTGCAAATGTTTTCTCCCATTCTGAGGGCTGTCTGCTTGCTTTACTTAAGTATGTTCTTGGCTGTGCAGAAACTTTTTAGTTTGATCAGGTCCCAGTAATGTATTTTCTTTTTATATTTATTTATTTTTATTAAACCATAGCTGTGTACATTAGTATAATCTGGGGCACCATAGATCATAGATCGTTTGACACATTTTCATCACATTAGTTAACATAGCTTTTGTAGCATTTTCTTAGTTATTTTGCTAAGACCTTTACATTCCACATTTACTAGGATTCACATATACCCTTGTAAGATGCACTGCAGGTGTAATCCCATTAATCCTCCTCCTTCCTCCTCCTTCCCCCCTCCCTCCCCTCCCTTTCCCCTTTCTCCCTATTCTTAGGTTGTAACTGGGTTATAGCTTTCATGTGAAGGAAAGGTTTAATAACCAGAATCCACAGAGAACTCAAACACATTAGCAAGAAAAGAACAAGGGATCCCATTGCAGGCTGGGCAAGGGACTTGAAGAGAAACTTCTCTGAAGAAGACAGGCACACGGCCTTCAGACATATGAAAAAATGCTCATCATCTTTAATCATCAGAGAAATGCAAATCAAAACTACTTTGAGATATCATCTAACTCCAGTGAGACTAGCCTATATCACAAAATCCCAAGACCAGAGATGTTGGCGTGGATGTGGAGAAAAGGGAACACTTTTGCACTGCTGGTGGGAATGCAAATTAATACATTCCTTTTGGAAAGAGATATGGAGAACACTTAGAGATCTAAAAATAGATCTGCCATTCAATCCTGTAATCCCCCTACTGGGCATATACCCAGAAGACCAAAAATCACACCATAACAAAGATATTTGTATTAGAATATTTATTGCAGCCCTATTCATAATTGCTAAGTCATGGAAAAAGCCCAAGTGCCCATCGATCCACGAATGGATTAATAAATTGTGGTATATGTATACCATGGAATATTATGCAGCCTTAAAGAAAGATGTAGACTTTACCTCTTTCATGTTTACATGGATGGAGCTGGAACATATTCTTCTTAGTAAAGTGTCTCAAGAATGGAAGAAAAAGTACCCAATGTACTCACCCTTATTATGAAACTAATGTAGGACCTTCACGGTAATGTATTTTTGATATTGCTTCAATTGCCTGGGGAGTCCTCCTCATAAAATATGGACCCAGGCCGATTCCTTCAAGAGTTTTCCCTGCACTTGATCTTCAAGTATTTTTATAGTTTCATGTCTTAAGTTTAAATCTTTTATCCAGTGAGAGTCTATCTTAGTTAATGGTAAAAGGTGTGGGTCCAGTTTCTGTCTTTTACAGATCACCAGCCAGTTCACTCAGCACCATTTGTTAAATAGGGAATCTTTACTCCACTGAATGTTTTTAATTAGCTTATCAAAGATCAAATAACGGTAAGTAGCGGGATTCATCTCTTGGTTCTCTATTCTGTTCCAGACATCTACTTCTCTGTTTTTGTGCCATTACCATGCTGTTTTGATCACTATCAAAGGATAACCTTTGTTTTTATTGCTGAGTAATGTTTTGGCTATTTGAGTTTTTTTCTGATTCCATGTAAAAGTATTATTTGTTTAAGGTCTTTAAAATATGACAATGGAGTTTTAATAGGAATTGCATTAAAATTATATATTGCTTTGGGTAGTATAGACATTTTAACAATGTTGATTCTTCCCAGCCATGAGCATGGTACGTTTTCCCTTTTGCTAACATCTTCAGCTATTTCTTTTCTTAAAGTTTCATAGTTCTCTTTGTAGAGATCTTTCATGTCCTTTCTTAGGTATACTCCCAAATATTTCATCTTCTTTGGCACTACTGTGAAAGGAATATAGTCCTTGACTGTTTTTTCGGCTTGGTTATTGTTGGTATATATAAAGGCCACAGATTTATGGGTGTTGATTTTGTAGCCTGAGACGTTGCTGTATTCCTTGATCACTTCTAAAAGTTTTGTAGTAGAATCTCTAGTGTTTTCCAGATATACGATCATATCATCTGCGAAGAGTGAAAGTTTGATCTCTTCTGACCCTATGTGGATAACCTTGATCGCCTTTACTTCCTTAATTGCAGTGGCTAAAACTTCCATTACAATGTTAAAGAGCAATGGAGAAAATGGGCAACCTTGCCTGGTTCTTAATCTAAATGGAAATGATTTCAATTTAATTCCATTCAATACGATATTGGCTGTGGGTTTGCTGTAGATGGCCTCTATTAGTTTAAGAAATGTCCCTTCCATACCAATTTTCTTAAGTGTTCTGATCATGAAGGGATGCTGGATATTATCAAAAGCTTTTTCTGTGTCTGTTGAGAGAATCATATGGTCTTTATTTTTTAGTTTGTTTATGTGCTGAATTACATTTATAGATTTACGTATATTCAACCAGCCTTGAGACCCTGGGATAAATCTCACTTGGTCATGGTGCATAATTTTTTTGATGTGTTTTTGGATTCTGTTTGTTAGGATCTTATTGAGTATTTTTGCATCAATATTCATTAGTGATATTGGTGTATAATTTTCTTTTGTTGGGTCTTTCCTTGGTTTGGGGATCAAAGTGATGTTTGCTTCGAAGAATGTGTTGGGTAATATTCCTTCTTTTTCCATATTTTGGAAGAAGTTTAGTAATATAGGTACTAGTTCTTCTTTAAAGGTTTCGTAGAATTCTGACAGAAAGCCATCTGGTCCCGGGCTTTTCTTTTTAGGGAGATTTTATATAGTTGATGTTATTTCAGAACTTGATATGGGCCTGTTCAACATTTCCACTTCGTTCTGGCTAAGTCTTGGTAGGTGGCATGCTTCCAGGTATTGGTCAATTTCTTTCAGATTTTCATATTTCTGAGAGTAGAGTATCTTGTAGTATTCGTTAAGGATTTTTAGAGTTTCTGAGGGGTCTGTTGTTATTTCATCGTTACCATTTCTGATTGATGAAATTAGAGATTTTACTCTTTTTTTCCTGGTTAGGTTGGCCAAAGGTTTACCTATTTTATTTATCTTTTTATTGATCTTTTCAAAAAAGCAACTTTTGGATTTATTGATCTGTTGTATATATCTTTTGTTTTCAATTTCATTTAATTCTACTTTGATTTTAGTTATTTCTTTTCTTCTGCTGGGTTTGGGTTGGAGTGTTCTTCCTTCTCCAGTTCCTTGAGATGTCCTATTAAGTTACTAACTTCTTCCCTTTCTGTTTTCTTGAAGAAGGCTTGCAGTGCTGTAAATTTCCCTCTTAGGACTGCTTTTGCAGTATCTCAAAGGTTCTGATAATCCGTGTCTTCATTGTTGTTTTGCTCCAAAAATTTGGTGATTTTCTTCTTAATCTTGTCTGTGACCTATGTACTATTCAGCATAAGGTTGTTTAGCTTCCGTGTTCACTTCCAGGCTTATCTCCGACTCCTGAGTGCTGCCCATCTCAGCTTCCCTAACAAAGTGGAACTGAAGGTCAAGAATTCAATTGCCTGGGGACACACACGGACAAGTCCAGGGCCTGCTGCTGC